>NC_071405.1:55835203-56147148 GCF_017976375.1 Cuculus canorus | reverse complement strand
ATCTTTCTGTGCCTGCAACCCACATTAACTCAAACAGGGAACGGGCTTTTAAGTACCCTGCACGCATAATAAATATATACTTCTTTCTAAGATGACAGCTTATTTTCATAGCTGGCATTAAACCTTCCAGCTTGGCCATAGGCTTTTGCTATCCTTCATAAACCTGGCTTTGGCAACAACAGCAAAGTTTCCAGTAAGCAGTCTGACAGGAACAGGCTGACTTCAGTGTCCTGGAGCTGGGATAGCATTTGATGGTCCCTTCATTACCTGTGAGACTGTCTTTCAGGGTGACAGTGTATGCAGCTTGTGCCAAGTCCCATGCTAGGGAAGCTGATGGTATGGATTTCCCAGCTGATTTTGCTGGCTGCTGAAATAGACTCCGACTGTTAATATTCATGTTTATTTTTTAAGGGAATTGAGTGCTGTTAGAGTGGTAGCCTGAAGGAAAGAGCCTCTCTGGGGACTAGCGCTAGTTAATACTTTCTTCTGCTTAGTGGACAGAAGTCACTGAAGGAACTTTCCACAAGGCTGTTATCGGAGCCTCCATTTAGTGTCAATATGTTTGCTGTTCTTATCCACTCTGGCTTGGGGAAGGTAGATCTTGGAACATATCTTCAGCATGTAAAAGAGATGAAGTAGTAATCTGCAAAATGATGAGAGGCAGGGAGGGAGTGACTGCAAAAACTGTTCGTTGTTTCATCCTCCAGAAGAACTAAGGTTGACAAACAAAACTAGGTGGAGCCAGGTGTAGTTCAAACCAAAGGATGTGCTGTTTTCCATATGCAACATAACATGTAGTCAAGCCAAAGAACTAGCTTGTGGGACGTAATAGTCAATAAAAGCTTGAGGGGAGACATGGGAAAATGGTGGAAGGGAAAAAACATTGCTATTCACTAAATGCAAATTGTGTGTCTATCTCTGCAAGTTTCTGATCCACAACTGGTTGAGATATGAAATACACAAGGGAAAGAATTATGTCCTCATCCCATTCCTTTGTTGTCCAAGCTTTCCCTTTTGGTCACGGCTGTAGGTGAAACAGAAGTTGGGCTTTTGGTGTGACCCAGTATGTCTGTGTTTTTATTTTTTCTTCAGGATGTAATGGAATAGATAGGACTTTCATAGTGGCTACTTCTAAATGTATGTTAGGAATGAGTAAAATCTCCCTGCTATTTTAGTTCTCCTGCTATCATTGCTAATGACAGGACACTGAATATTGATGACAATGGCAAATTTTGTATCATTGCATCTATTTGATGCCAACTGAACAAAACTTGTAACATTTATTTCACTTGACCTTTAAACACCCTTCAAAGAGGAATGACCAGTTAGTTCCGTATTCTGTTAGTAAACACTGATTATTGCATTCACATAAGTTTCTCTTAATGTATGCGGAGATTTTTTTTTGTCATTTTTTATGCTACGATGTAAACTGGTGTGTAAGTTTGTACATATTGTGTAATTTGCATACCTAACTGCAACGTGTATAAAATAAGATACTTATTGAAAGACATTATTCTTTTTCTGTCTTGATTTCAATAAGTGGCATATTTTTTTGCCCTGACATAACCAAAAAGCTACTATTTTTTCAGAGACGTTTTTAGTGCTAGTTTTGTAAGACTCAAAGGACTTCTGAGATCGTGGTTTGACTTTGTGCACTCAGGAAGCTTTGGGGATTTAGACAGAAAAATTCCTGGAATGTAGTTCTCTTCAGCAGAAGTTTGGGTTTCGGGTGGTTTTTTTTGTTTGTTTTGGTTTGGTTTTTTCCTTTTGCTTATCATATAAAATGATGATAGGGAATTCTGCCCCAGTTTTTGCTTGCCCAAGCTGCGTGAATGATCCTCCTCACCTGAGGGCTAAAGTATGAACTGCTGTCAGCGGTCTATGGGCAAGTGGGGGGCCCCTCATGATGTAAGTGGTTTAAGGAGCCTGCAGGCCTCTCGCTCAATGACTTCTCTGTCCACGTACAGTTTGGGGACAGTCACAGGGCTTTTTTCAGATGTGAAATCTGTCAACAAAGTGAAGTCGACTTAAATATTACTTGAGGCTTGAGCTCCTTTTCAGGTTTTGTTGACTTTATCCCCTTCTGCTCCATCCTGATCAAGTTTCCCTCTGCTTGAGTCAGACTTGCCAACACTTAAAAGTTTTTATTCTGTGTTTTGGTTGTGCGGAGTTGTGTGTGGCAAAGTTTGGGTGCCCTGCACGTTCCCAGCCTCAACGGTGATCTGAAAAGCTGATCATTCAGGATCTTTGAGACTCTCTAGCAGCTACAGCTAAATTATAAAACAATAAAAGTACTTTTAGTACCCAAAGCGTGCTGTACTCGGGTGATGCTGTACAGACCTGCTGCGGTTTTCTGTGCTGTACCTGCTGCTACCAAGCTGAGGAATTCTGGTTGTGAATCAGCACACCTTTTATTCCCCAAATACAGAACAAATCCTGCCCTCTACCCCAGAGGTAGAATTATCACCAAAATATAAGACATAACCAATAGAGTACAGACAGGCAGGCAAAATACAGGGAAACAGTGACCATGCGTTGGTTGTGTGATGAGCCTGTCATGAGGGTGGGATGCTGAGGTCATGCCATGCCTGCTGGCTGACCATGCAGACATCTTCAGGTTTGGGGTGAACTTGTGGTGTCATGGCCGGTCAGTGTTGAATCATTTTATGTACTGAAAGTTTGAGGTGATTCTTGGCTATGGCAAAGAACTTTAGATGTTGTGGTTTATATATGAAAAGAAAATCAGGGTAAACTGTAAGGGAGAGGAAAGCGAAGCAAGGAGAGAATCACTATTCCTGCTTCTGGTTTTTGTCATTCTCTTAAAGATAAAAGTTTGGAGTTATTGTTGTCCTTTTTTACTCTACACTTAGGTGTGTTTTAAAATCCTGTAATCAGCTGCCTCAACTACTTTCTGTCCTATGTGCATACTTTTTTTTTCTCTCTGATACCTTTGGTGGTTTCCAAAGTTGAAATGATTTTTCTACTCCTCAAAGGGCCAGAATGTTTGAAGACTTGTAGTTGAGAACTTCTGGTTGTCAAGACAAATAGATCTTAAAGTCCTGCAGGTGCTCTGTGCATCTTTTTCACCTCTAATACCTGCTTCATGTGAGAGGCAGCAGCCTGGCACCTCTCCATGTGTCGCTCTTCTGCAAGCAGTGGTTAAATAGGTGGCATTAGGGCTGAAGGTGTCAGGCTGGCTGCAGAAGCCACTTCTGCTCTTCTTTCTGTTCTTTGATGTGTGCCATTTGTGTACTGTGTTCTCTGGTTGACGGTGTCTTCGGAAATACCTGTGTAATACTCTGTTGAAGGACAGGGTGCTGCTTACTTCATACTGGGTGGTTAAGGAAGCAATGCTGAGTGTCCTCTGTCTTCCAAATGATAAAAATAGGGGCATGTGCTGGAGAGCTGATGGCAGTGTGGGTTGCATGGGGTATTCCATTCTTTCCCAAGGTGTGTGCAGATGTTCTCTGCACTGGATAAGGCAGTGTTAAAACAACCTTCTGCTCCTTTTGGGGATCGTGTTGGAGAGATGCTAGAGAAGGAGAAATGTGTTGCAGTGTGAACAAAGACAGTGGAGGCAGGACAGAGTGTTCTCCTCCTTTGTTTAACAAGAAAATACAAATCACAATTTATGATGGCTCAGTATATGAAAATATCATCTGGGAAATGCTTACCCCATGGCTGCAGTAATAGTGAATTATGGTTATCTGATAGCTCTGTTCCAAAACCCGGGTGAACTGGAACAGTTTTTCCTGCTGTTTCTGGCTTGCTGGGCAGCTGGCAGTCAATGTCTATAATCCACAATCTTCTCGTGTCACAGCCAAATGTAGGAGAAAACTGTCAACCCAGAAGTCCTCAAGTCCCTGGGGGTGTAGGCGTGCAGGTGTTTGGGAAGGAAACAGGCATAAAGGTCTCTTGATGTGAAGGCTACCCATATCCTGCTGAGCTGAGGAAGGTGATCTTGATTTGACTTTTTTTTTTCCCCTCCAACCTCCCTCCCACCTTCCAGAGAAAGTTCACTCCTGCGACCAAGAAAGGCAGAGCGCCCTGGAGGAGGCCAGGCAGAACCCCCGTGAGGGCATCGTCATCCCTGAGTGTGCTCCCGGAGGGCTCTACAAACCAGTACAATGCCACCAGTCGACTGGGTACTGCTGGTGTGTCCTGGTGGACACGGGACGCCCCCTGCCTGGTACTTCCACTCGGTAAGTGCTATAGGTGTGATGAAATATAAAAAAATACTGTTGCTGTATCAGATAAGTTCCTACTTCTGAAGCAGTCAGCTCTGTACTAGCTTTCCTATAGCTAGCAATGCCATATGTGATATTCCCTATTGAATGTTACTGTGCAACTCCTTCTCTGTAGGAGCTGGTGCATAGTAACCGCTGCCCTTACTTTCCTCTGAGTTAAGTATTTATGTAAAGCAGCCTTTTTTCTCTGGCTTGCTGCTTTTGGGTGGTAGCAGGAACCAGGACTTTGCTCAAGAGTACAGGTCAGGGGTGTGAGCAGTCGAAAAGAGCAGTAGCTTTGTTGCATTATACTCTGTATTATATTTCCATGCTGCATCCATTTGGATCCTGACCAGAACAGGTTTAGAAGACTGCTTGGTTATGTGTTGATAGTTTTTAAGCCATGAATGATTTTTCTTTGAAGTTACTCTCTCTTTAAATGACCTGGGGAATTTTTTCTCACTTGGTGTTTGGAAACAAATTGTGGGTCTGACAAGTTATAAAAATAGGCCAGTAGGAGTTGGGACCTAAGCTCTGCTAGGTACAGTGATTCTGCAGAGCTTGGACAGCTTTGGAAAAAAGCTCAGCTGGTGACTAGAAGAGCTGGAAGTGGGCCCTGTACTGTTTGTGGGTTTGGGCTGGTAGCTGGTACTGTACTTCAGAGTATAGTCTACCTTCTTTCTCCACTTCTGCTGCTGTTGCTGACTGTAAGCAGACAGATGCTTGAGAATAATATTTTATCTGCAGGTTTATTTGCTTCCCCTGCAGTAAGTAGATAATACACTACCCCTTAGCAACTGTCTGATGACTCTAAAGCTATATCACATAGTTTAGCATCTGCTTTTCTCCTTTTTCAGCTATGAGACCCCAGTGTGTGAAAGCGATGCCAGATCGAAGAGCACAGAGATTGATGATCCATTCAAGGACAGAGAACTTCCAGGTCAGAGAGGAACAAGATCCTGTCTCTGCCTTCTCTCTTTGTCTCATCTTGGGACTCTTTAAGAGGCCAAGAATATTGTTGAGGAGGTGGGGAGTTTCTCTCGCTGCACATGTTTTACCATGGGTTTTATTCCGTGTTATTTTGGATTGCCTCCAGTTTCAGCAGTGAACTGGAAAAGGTTGGGAGAGTGCTCTGGGGGCTGGTTTATTGCCTGTCTGCCCTTCTTTGAAAACATGTCTGGAATCAGGAAAGAAACCTGGATGCCTGGATGTCCCATCGGGGAGGACAGGCTTAGCATGGAAAGATCTTCAAAGCCTGGCTAGGCCAAGATCCTTTCCATTTAGCAGGGATTTTCAGCAGCTTGATGCCTTCAGAGCAACAAGAGAGCAAGGGCACAACTAGCAATTGTCAGTGAACCAACTGGCTCCCTGACGCTGCAGGGCAGCATTCCTGTACCTACTCTAAGGTAACTTAACTAATACTGGCTGCTCACTTGGCTGGAATTTATCCCTAATTTTCTGCCTAGAACCCACTTTTTCTTGTAGCTGCTTGTTTTGTATTCTGCTTTTCCCTCTTAAGAGTGACAAACCATAACTTCTGTTTGCCTACCTTGTTTCTGTTAGGAAGACATGCTGGGCATAGGTGCCTGTGCAGCTCTTAAAAAATGCTATCCTATCTGCCTGTGCTCTGGTCTTTCCATCCCGCTACTTTTCTAAGGAGCAGAGTGGGGACCCTCACTGGCAGGTCAGCCATTGCTCTCCTAGGTGGGGACTAACTGCTTGAAAACAGAAGATACAGTGGGTCCCTCCACACCATAAGGGAGTGGTACAGACCAAGAACTCTGCAGAAGTAGCTAGCAACTCTGGATGCACTTTCTCCTGGTTCCTTCTCAGGCTAGTGTAAAGTGAGTTGTCCCAGGGCAGGTTAGCAAAGGAAATGAGATTTGTTCCAAATTTGGCTTCTATGTCTCCTAATTCTCCTCCTCCTGGCTCCTGACCTTGGGCCCTGTAGTCCCTAGCAGGGTTCTCTTCTATGCAGCTCCTCATTTTCTCAACTCACATAGAAATTTCTTATCTGCATCCCTCTCACATTAGAATGAAATTGGCCAATTGGTTCAAGTATTACTTTGGGGGTAAGGGAAGGGAAACCAGCTAAATTATTGCATTAAGGCCAATTTCCTTAGGAAATCATGCTAAAATAGAATAACCTCGCTTCCTTTCTTCCCCATCCGCTTCTCCCCTTGCTTTACTGCTTCTCCCTGCACTACCCCCGCTGCCTCTCCAGAGCTCCTCTGTGAAAATCCTTTGCTCTTGGCTTTTTCTATGAGACACTCTGATCTCTGAGGAGGACAGAATGGCTTCATTTCTTTTCTCCCTCCCCTTCTGTACTGCAGCTGGACAAGGGGGCAAGAACTGCTTGATACAGAAGAAGGCACATGATGCTCTGTAGCTTAGTGGTCTGGTCCCAGCATCAGACTCTGGCTCAAGCCAATTTTCCATGCCTGAGTAATTTTTCATCTCTGTGCTTGGCTGCATTGGCTAGCATGATGGTTCTTGTCACTGAAAATACCCTTGTCTATGGAGACACTAGGAGATACAGGCTCTGATCCTGGTTTGTCTGCCTCAGAGATGCTGTGCTGCATGATCTTTTGATGTAGACTTGAAGTTTGTTTGATCAGCTGTTCTTGTATGCAGAAATTCACTGGTGAGCCAGAACTGCAGGGGATGAGAGGGTATTTCTTTTACTTTTCTTCCACTCTTATTTCTTAGCAGAACTGAATTTTAAGAAAAAAATCTTGCTTTAATTTGGGATGTATCATTCCATTTGCACTCAGCTCTGCAAGAGGGACCCCTTAGCTTATTCCTTTTCTAGAGGTTTGCCCATTCTTCAGACTGTCAGTGCTGCAGGCAGTGTGCTTCTTGGCCTGTGTGAAGAGACCCTGCAGAGGCCAAGGTGGGGAAGACATAATCCTCGCACACCAATACATACCCTCTTCTGTCATGGCTGTGGACAGAAGAAAGAAAGAAGGTAGGAGAAAGTTGCTTGCAAATAGCAAATGGCAAGCTGTTAATTCCTGCAGACGGTGAGATGCTGAGGCCCCAGGGAGATGACTTCTAGCAAATGTTTTTTCAACCGTCTCATTACTGCAACAAAAAGCTTCTTTAAGTGAGTGGTCTACTCTGGCTGCCATAGCACCTTACCCATTACAATGCTGACATTTTCTGGACCATGTGCCAAACAAGTGCTGAGGGGTGTGTGTGTAATGCACATAATATGGAGACAGGCGAGGGACTGTTGGTTAGCTGTTGCAGAGAACAGAGCCTGTAACGCTGCAAAGGAGGGAGTTCTGTCAGATCAATTTGCAAGCTGCTTTCAGCTGTCAAGGCATTATGGTAAGTTTTCTAGCGTTCTGTTTGGGGTACGCATGCTTCTTTGCTTGCCTGAGAAAAGCAGAAAGTGTTGATGCTGCTACATGTTTTTAGGGGGAGAGGAGGCTGTTTTTCTGATGTGTGCTGCCTTAATCAGCTGACTAATTTGTAGTGTGTGGTGATTTGGGGAAAGTGAAGAGGTGACGGATGTGGTGATGGCTTCTCTGTTGCTTCAAGAGAAGACAATAGGATGGGAGATGATGGGTTTTGGACAATAGTTTTGGAGGTGGTGAAGTTGAGTATGCATGTTCCTTGTAGGCTAGAGCAACTGTTACAGTATTAAAGTGGTAGTAAATGGAGCCTGCTTTTGCTCCTTTGAGAAGCAAGAAAATGGCATAGATTGTCTAATAAAGGTGAGAAGATGAAGAATTTAATCTCAGCTGTGTCATAACACTCTGGCACTGTTAAGGATAGGAGGCTCTGTCAGTCTGCGGTTATGATGGTAAGGAACTAGACAGCCTCAACACTAAGTAATGGAAATGGTTACCAAGCTTCTCTTCAGCCTGCTTTGTCCTGCTTAAGCCAGTGGTGACTGGGGGTGATTACCATGTGTTGACTTAGTCTGATGTATTTCCCATGCAGTGTGATCATGCAAAGAACTGAATTATTGTGGTAGCTGCTGGCAGGCCACACACTCTGTGCTTGAAGAGGAGAGCACAAGCAGCAGTCCTAGCTTTTTCAAGCTATAAGCTGTCAGTTAGGACCTCAGAACAGCCATGCTTGCAGAGGAAGGTGACGCAGGAGGTAATGAGTTGTTTTGTAAACTTCTCTGCAAATGTCACCATGGGAACTCCCATCTGCTATGCACTTCCAGCACATCCCTGTGGTTATGCTGGTAGGGAACTGAGAGAGGCCATAAAGCTAAAGACAGTCTTCCTGCCAGATATTGTTGGTGACCCTGTGTGTGTGCCTGGACGAAAGCTGCAGGACAAATTGTCATGCAGGGAAACCCACTGAGGGATTCTTCTGCCTTTCCTTAGGGACTGTGGTGATGACTGCCACGTTACAGACAAAGGAGGTTCTGGCTGATCCTTGCTGAACTGGGGTAGGAGACCAGTCCTGTATCTTCTTCTATTAAACCTCCGCTTTTCTTTCTGCAGGCTGCCCCGAAGGGAAGAAAGTTGAATTTATTACCAGCTTGCTTGATGCTTTGACTACGGACATGGTACAGGCTATTAACTCAGCAGCACCTACTGGGGGTGGCAGGTGAGTCCAGAAAGCACTAGAACCGAATGCCACCAAGGTGACTGTAGAGCTCTGGATGCCCCTGAGGTGGGGGTGGGAGGGGAAGGTGTTGCTCTGTGCTGATGCAGGTTCCTCTGGCTTGCTGGGAGAGGAGCTGGGGCTGCATCTTCAGGCAGTTCTCCGTCCTGTCATCCTAGCCCTGCCTGCCTCCTCCCGCCCCTCCTCCCTGGCAGCTGCTCCACCATAAAGGTTAGTATATAGCCCATTTGAAGTGTGAAATGAGAGCTCAGTGGGAGGAAGTGGCTTGTTCTTTTGTCCCCTGGTGCATGAAGATGCCTAATAAAATGCAAATGGATTGAAGGAGACTGTGTGGCCTAGTGGCTACCACAGGGAGTGAAGAATTTGAACCAAATTCTTGGCAGCGCTAATGCTGTGGTTTTGCTGTGGGGCCAGAGCCAGCCTGCCGATGAAGAGAGGAGCTGTTTTTCGTGTCCCTCCCCTCTGACCAGCTGCCCGTTTATCCCTCTTGGAAGGAGCAGCAGGTCAGGCCAGTTGAAAGAGGTGGACAGAAGTCTGCTTCTGGGGAACTGGAGAAAAGCTGAGGTCTTGTCTCCCCCTTCTGCTTGATTACAGCAAATCCCCTCAGTGCAGCAGCTGCAATGCGCTGCGGCAGGACAGGCCATTGAGAGCAGAACGTGATGGATTTGAAAAGTGCTATATTGCCTCAGCTAGGCAAAGCTTATTTGGTTCTGGATTCCCCTGACTATACAAGGAGTTGGTGCTAATTTAGCACACAGGGATGTCATGACGACTAGTGTGCTCATCTTCGCAGGGTTGTAGAGATTAGACAGGTGCATCTGTATGTTTGTTACACCTGTGGGTATTGCTCCAGCTTATTGAGATTAATTTTGATCCTCTGCTGTCTCATTTCAAAATGTAGAAGGAAGCAGTGCCATCTGTAACTGCTCAAGACAAAAATCTTCCTGTGTGGGACCTCTGTGCCTCTTGGTTTCAGTGTGGATTGGTAGTGAACCCATATGGTTTTAACTTTGCCACTTGGACCTTACAAATCACGCCAGTGGCTGTGTGTGCGTGCTGAATATTTGTAACCTATTGAATTAGCAGCATATGCCTAGCATGTCTGTATTCATACCAACAGGATGAAAAATGCCCCAAGGATGGGAAATACATAGTTTTCTCTGAGCCATAAGCATTCCAATGTCAATTCTGTCTAATTTGCATGGTTCAAATGCAGTGGATAGGGGTGGCAGGAAGCCCTGGAGAGTATTTGAAACTAATTTGGCATCTATGGCACTGGGACTGAAACCCAGCCACTGTAATCATCACTCTTGAAATAAAGCTTAATATAAACCAATATTGTAGAGACTAGGGATGTGTGTGCCCACTGCACTTCTATAAACCAGCAGGCTTGCTTCTTCATGTTCCTTAAGCTCTGTGTATTTCTCAGCTTTCAATAGAGGCCTTTCTGGTCCAATATTTCACTTGCCAGCTCTTCACACGGTCATCATTTTGATTTATTTTCAGCTCCAGTGTTGGCAGACCAGTGCAAGGGGAAACAGAAATCTTTTAGCAGGCTATCCTTTGTAAGGCGAAAGACTGCTTCCACCCAGATACTCTGCCTGCCCACAGCCACGATTAAATTCGGGAAACTGCTCTGGCATAAACTTCCATGTGTATGACCTGCTAAGCACATATCCCAAAGAACATGTGTCAAGTCACATGATGGGACCATTTATTTTGAGAGGAAAAAAGGCATATCAAAATAATTTTTTGGTACTTATATAAAAATCTAATCAGTACAGCTTTCATTTCATTTAATTTTGCAGAGTTGGGAAGCTGCCTGTGTAATGGGTCCTGCTTTCCAAGATTCCCAAGGGAAGGAATGTCCTGAGTTCTCTCTTCAGTAATATCTGAAATTGTCTGGGTGGCCTAACTTTGGCACTGGAAATAAAAGCTCTTTTCCAAGATGAAGGGATATTTTACCTATACAGTTGATCATAGGGCTAATTCATTTTCCAGCCTTAAAAACTAACAAAATGCGGTTTTATGAGGATGCTTATCCTCTGTTTTTCAGGCCCAAGTTTTCTGAGAAGGTCATGTAGAAAAGAAAAGCTGGCTATCTGATTCTTCTTAATATCACTCCTCTCAGTTTTAATGTCTTTAAGACAGTTGTCTTACTAGTTGAGGCAAGCTTCACTTACTGCAGGCTTGTCTCCATCTTTGCCATAATGATTGCAGAACAGGTTCTGTATTTAAACATGCACCGCTTTCCTCTGTAGCCTCCTATTTCTGTTCCTTTACAGTGTTCAACATTTCATCCTCCTGGGCCTTTTTTTAGTGTTTGAACAAATGCATTCAGTGGTCTAACATAAGCTTTGCTAGTGATACATTAAAAGATTATACCTGTTGCAGAGGGCAGGCCAGGCAAACAGCAAGATGTACCCCATGTCAGTTGTTCCCATATATTGTCTGATGTGTTTTAATCAACGGGGAAAGTAGCAAGCAGGAGTTTTAGGCAAGAAAGGGGAGTACTCTTGTTTCTCAGCAGAGAAATTATATTGACATGCAATATGCTTCTTCAGTAACAATATTAAAATATAGGAGCAAATTCAGAGAAGGGCATTTCCAAAGTGTCAAGGGTTGAAAATGCCGAACAGTGAGAAGTCTTAAGGAGCTCAGCCTTCCCTGGGTATTAAAAGAAAGAAAAAAAAAGAGTTGAAAGATGACTTTGTATAATGTCAGTATCTCCATAGGGACAAAAGCTCTGCACAGGCTCTTTAGTCTGGCAGGGAAGAACATGATTAGCTGAGTATAAACAAACTTGTGATCAAAAATTCTTTAAAGTACAGGCAGTTCTAAGGCAGAATGAAGTCATGAGATTCCCTCTCTCTTAAGGCTTTCATCTTAGGCCTGATGCCTTTCAGAAAGACTTGCTTTAGTCAAACCCGAGTTATGGTCTGAAGAGTAATTTGATTCACGTTCTGTGAGTATAATATACAGGAAATCAAGTTAGATGACCCTGCAGCCTTTATTCTGAATCTATATATGAGAAGTGAAAACTTCTTGCATTTGCTGAATGTCTTCAATACTTCACCTATTTATGCTGTAAAGTTATTTGTGGCTTTTAGTGTCCATATTAGCTTTATTAGGGGAGAGAAGACAGGGAGCATGGGGAGAAATGGTAGAGATCTGCATTTAAAATACTACATCAAGCTATACTAAACTGCACACTTTATATTTGACACAAACGAAAACAATCTAGTACCGGCAAAGTGAGTCTGTACAACTTGGATTGCTGCAGGCCATGTAAGTAAAACATAAAACCTGATAAGACTTCTTTTCTTTTCTTTTTTTTATAGGGCATGCTTAAAACAACCTTGTAATCCCTTATAGGTCTTGTCTCATTTAAGCAAGTTCAAAGCTATTGACTTTAATTGAGTTACTCTTTCTTTACAATAATGTAAATGAGATGAGAACTTCCCTTCCTCATAGCCCTGGTTTATATTACAGCAAAACAGCCAACTAGACTTAATTTAGACTTTAGAAACAGAAAATCTCTGGTAAATTTATTCTTTAGTTTAAGTTTATGTAATAACTCCAAGGCACATCTTGTTATTAAACGTTTTCTAAGTCATAAAGGGAGCGCTTGTAGGAAATTGGTTTATTAACCAGTGTCTGGTATCATTTTTGAAAAGATGCATAGTTGGAATTGTTTAAGAGGAGCAGCAATTTTTAAAATTTAGACTTTAGTACATTTCAGTCTGGTTTGGACATACTCATATTACACAGGGACTAAACTGAACTAGACCAAAGGGGATCCCGGTCTGGGTTTCCCTGATGTAAGAAACTCCTTTTGGTCCCTGCCAATTCAGAAATTAGTTTTATTGCCAAAATACGTACATTATGGCTTGCTACATTATCAGCAAAAATATTAACGCCCTTTGGCATTTTGAGTTAAAAGGGCAGCTTATAACAGCCCTCCTTATGTAACACAGCAGCTATGTCCCTTCGTTTTAATTTGCCAATTAATCCCCATGTAATAGCCCTGAAAAGTACTTCGGAAAATTGCCCCCAAGGTTCCCTTTCATTCTCTCGTTGAGCAGTTTGAAGCAGACAAGCACAGCTCAGCACATCTCCAGGGTGTTCTGAAGCCAAGCCATGTTTTAATAAAGACTGACACTTTCAAACAGTGCAGGGAAGTTAATGGCTAAGTCTGATTGCATTTCAATTGAAGTTGGATACAAATTTCTTTGTGCTCCTATGGAAATTCTAGCCTAATTAAAGATACGTCAGAGGATGTAAGAGGAGGATTTTTGAACGGTCAATGAGGAATGAAGGGAGGTGATTTTTAAACCTGCTAAATTATTTATCCCTCAATCTTCAGAAAAGTTGTGTTCAGAATAGTATTTTATACACAACATCACTGGAGGGGAGGAAGAAACTGGGCCTGTAATGGGAAGATAACTTAAGTTTTAACTACAGAGGAATTACGCATTCCACATAATGAATTTGGACTGTGTAAGTACCCTTTTGTTTAGTCTGAACACAGCTTTTTTTTTTTGTTGTTTTTTTTTTTTTGTTGGCTTCTTGATTCTTAGGCTACAGGAAAGGAAGAATAAGAAAACAAATACATGATCCTTTTGCAATTCCATTACAATAATCCTCTTTGATTTAAGCTGTGTTCCACTGTTACAGCTTTTAACTTCACAATAGACAACCACAAACAAAAGGAGATTAAGAAGTGGAAGCAGAGCAAGAACAGTTATGAATTCTACCTCAATTTAAGCTTATCGCTTTCTACTACTCACCCAGGCACCTTGGTGGGCATCATGAATGCTTTCATGGGCATTGGCTGGCAGGGTCAATCCTGTCCTTGCTTTGCTTTCACCCATCCCTTGTTCAGCAAACAAGGTATACATCTTTGCCAAGTATTTTCAAGTCATAAAAACTTACAACTTTTAATTCCTGTAGACATCCCAACTACAAACTTACCATGTCTGTTAAGAGTTGAAACTGGACTAACTTTTTTTCTTCTCTGCTTCTGCCAACAGCTTCTTGTCCATCAGTGTTCTTTCATCCTGGAATAGCTTCCTCTGGTTTATAGTCTCTGCAGTCCAGTTTAGGTGTTAAGTTGGTCTAACTGCCTTTTCCTCTGTCTGCCTTAGCTGCTATTGTTGCTACATAAAGTTGGTATCACACAATAATCTGTTTTCTAAAGGTCTTTAAACAGGTGATCATCTGCTGGGTACATCAGAGATTGCAACCTTGCTTCCTGTCAAAGCAGTATTTGGTGTTGGGATTTTCTGTCACTGCAATAGTACTGTGGGTCTGTGCAACCTGTGCAGTGGGATGCAAGAGGGCTACAGTGTGCGGGGAGCAAAGGATCAGCTTTGGTAGGAATGGACTTAAGCTTACTCAATAAAATTTAGTAGGACATATGGCACTTAGACAGTAAACTTCAATGGAGGATAATGTGATAGCACACTATGCATGGTTCTGTAAATGAGTGATGTCTAATGTTTGCTGGTTTTGTATATTTTACCCTATATACCTCCCCTTCTTCCCTGCTCCTTGCCACTGAGTTAACTCCTTTCTTGCAAGGGGCCTCAAGGGCAGCAAAGTGTTACAGATTGCATGCAAAGTGCGTATTCAAGCTGTCTGTTTGAAATTTGGGCATGTTCTCTCTGCTCCAGAATACAGTGCAGCCACCTGCAGAAGTTCATGTCCATGTTTTTCATAGCCTCTTTTCTTTCTGCCTGTACCCCACTTAAACCAGATGATATGCAGGTGTCCCATAGAATTCTCTTGAATGGAAAATAGCATTGTTAAAAGTATCTTAACCCACATATCTTCAAGTGTAAGACATCTAAGAAATAAGCGTCCTCTTCCTGTCAGGCAACTGATGGCACGTTATAGAGGAGGAGGGCGCAAAAGCCTCCTTACAGAAGACTATATACTTAATGCCAACAAATTAGTAAGAAAACTGGGAGTGCAGGTTCCCTGTCCCAGGCTGTTAATGACAGACTGTGCTTCTTTTAATTTTTGGACTGTGGGTGGGCTTATGCTGCATAATGGAGCTAAATTTGCTGGCTTATTTACAGAAGCAATCCAGCAATAGCAAATTAAATTTGGTAAATCAGCTTGCACAGAGCTCTTTACTTCCCCAGCACTCATTTTTTTTTTTAGGATTGATTGTTTTGCCATAGATTCCTAAAGAGGTACAGTTAGGAAGAAAAGGTACTGTTGTAATGTAGTCAGCCTGAGAAGACTGAGAAGGCTGTGTGCATTTTGTTAATCTCTGCCTTTACTAGGTATTATAAAGCTGCGACAGCACTGGAGTGAGAGACTGGAATTTAGTGGATTTTTGTGTGACTGGTTTTAAAGCAAGAGGTGTTGTTTCGCTGGGAGTTGGGAACGTCTAGGGCAGCTTTGTTCTCTTGTTTTTTTTCTGATTCCTTTAGGATCTGAATAAGTAGAGAGGCAGCCTAGCAAATGAAGTTTGCATCTGAGGGCAGGTTTATTTCTCTTGCAACAGCAATGGAGAGGTAATAGAGGGAAATTCCCCTGGAACACTCCTACAAAATCTGTTCTTGCAGGACAATTGGAGGCCCCAGGTTTATTTCAGCTGACCCATCAGGTATTGTGGTTGTCATGGCACATCATCAAAGCTAGATGGCTTAGCAGTGCTGTGAATTTGCATCAGTTTGTGTTTCATGGATTGTGTATGTATCTTGAGTGGGCAACTGTCAAAGTCAGGATAGTTAGATATCATGTTGTAATTTTAGCCTTCTTTAGTGTATCATGTAATTTTGTGAGCCAAGGAGATATGGCTGCATTGAGATGATGTGAATCCTTCCTGTGCTGGAATTCTGAATGATCATCAGAAAGGATAGGCAACAAACTCAGAAAGTACAATCCTGCTAAACCAGCCAACAGTAAGTGGTAAAAAAACTCAAAAATTGCTGTGTCTTCCTTCCAATCACAGCAGTTAAACTAATTGCTTTAGCTTTAGCTCCATGCTTTAGCGCCAATAGCATGCTGTAGTTTTCAGCATGAGCTCTCAGTGTGCTTATAGTGGCAGAGACTGATGTATCATCATGAGTCAATGTGTTTGTATTAGTCTGTGGATTTCCTTTATTTTCTTTGTGGAAACGCTGAAGAGAGCTGTATTGCCTCTCTTAGTAAGTCATAAGAGCTCCACCTTGGTGTACCTCTGAAAAAGAGGCACTTGTAAGTCCTGCTCTTGAGTGTCTCTTCAGCAGGCAGAGAGAAGTTTGTGTTCCTGTCTGTTGTCTTTCTGCTGTTGGCTCTAAGATGCTCTGCTATTTTCTCCATTTCTGCTTCTCTAGTTGTGGGCCTTAAGGAAACCAAGAGCAGGCTAAGGTATGGACAAGGGGAATCTCATGTGCAAAAGCTCAGGTTTTATTCCACTTTCTCAGCAAAAGCAGAGTATTGTACTTTTCAATACAGAACTTCCTTGTGGCTGTTGGAAACATGCTAGTCTTCAAATGATAGCCAGCTTATTTTGAAAAGGGAGAGAGGCCAATGGCTCTGTTTATAAATGTCATAAAAACAAGCCACAGGATGTGTTTTTATTCTTTCCTGTCATTCTGGTCTTTGCATGCAGTTTCAAGGCTCTGAAAAATCTGGGCACTCCCTTAGCTTCCTGGGGAGATTATTGCAATTTCTTTTTGTCCATAGGTGGCTCCCAAAACTAAACCAGGCTTATTCCCAACCTCTTCTTCCACCCCCGCTGTGTTTATCCCACTGTACATTGACCAAATGCTGTGACTGAACGCTAGACTGCTTCTCAGCTAAGAATTAAATGATGGAGAAAGCTTCAAGTAAAACTTTGGGAAAAACGTTGTAACATTTATTTCCCTCTCCCTACTGTGTGTTTACTTGTGTCTGGATAGGGGCTACCTTTCTAAATTTTGTCTTCATTTGTAAAAGCTATCAGAGAAGATTAATGGGATCTCTTCTCTCCACCTAAGCTCCAGCACTTGCTTTTTGCATGTTGCACTCTTCCTTTCATTAGTGATTTAAATTACCATGGTGGTAGGGTAGAGTTTTTATTTTTCAGTCTGGAGCTGTGTTTTAGGGGCAAAACTAGTCATACTGGAAGGTCAAAAGAATTTTCTCCTTTCTAGTTCCCAACAAAGAAATTTTCAGTGACTGTTTAAATATATCCTACGGGTTTCTTAGATAGGGTCGGTGACAGTCTTAAAATGCATTTTATAAGGTACCTGGGTTCATATTTCCCCATTAGCTAGAATGCCCCAAACTCACACCGGTATCTGTCTGCCTGCAGCATGCAACTGACCCTGAATTTAGGCAGCAACTGGAGATGACTCCTGGAATAAGTCAGAGCAACCGGTGCCAGTGTAGCATGTCTGACTACCTTTAATCTTGGGAGGAAAAAAGGCTCAAGTCTCAGCATCGTTTCAGCTTTCTCTGTTGGCACGCTCGTCACATGAAGAAAAGACGGACTAAATTAATGCAATTTTTAAAGAATTATTCTTTGGAAAGAGTTTCTTCCCTAGTTCGTGGTATCACTGAGAAAGAAGCTCTTTCCCACTGCTGCTGCAGAGCAACAGACACCACTTGAATTGTGTGACATAACAGTCATGTTCAGTGATGGGCTGATGTTGAATGACTCCATTCTGTATTCCTGCATCTTCAGCTGTTGCTTTTCCTACTGTTCCTCTTTTCCTCCTCCCCGATATTGTTTGCTGTCTATAGAAAGAAAATGTGAGCCAAATAAAGTCAAACTTGTAATGTCACAATGAGTGAGAAATGAAGCAAACTGAACTTGCCAGTTCTGTAGTTTTGCTTTTAATGGATTTGTAGGGCTTGTCTGCTGTGGAGTTCTTGTATATAAATCAACCACGTGAAAGTATTAAATATGCTGAAAACACAGAACAGGAGTTCAGATGGTCTAAATGGATAGAGCAAGAATGTTGCATCTTGCCAAGGACACTTTCAGATATGAATGTGTCTTCCATTAAATGAACTTGTTAACTTTCTGAAGTCTAGATATTGCTGTCACAGAAACTATCACGATAGCTGACACTCATGACTCTCCTGATGGTAATATGAATGGGAGCGCAACGGTCAAAAGACCATGGAGATTGCCTCTTGCCCTCTGAAGGGGATCTTTCTGCGATTAGGCAGAGTTTCAACAGCTGGTGTGACGACAGCCAGAGCTACTGAGGGTATCAGTCTCCAGGAATCTCTTGGCACCATTTTTTAATGCTAAAGGACATTTTCAGAAAAAGTTCACCCTTTTCAAAAGAATCCAGCTAAAAGGAGGAGGTTGTAAGACCTGCATATTTTGCCTGCTTTAAATATGTTATAGTGCTTATCTGACTCGGCAAGCATCTCTGGGTCTTTCAGCATGTGCTTGACCGTATTGGTGAGAGCACTCACTTGTTGGGGGCTTGTGCTTTTCCTCTCTTTCAGGTTTTCTGAGCCAGACCCCAGCCACACACTGGAGGAGCGAGTGGTACACTGGTACTTCAGCCAGCTGGATAACAACAGCAGCAATGACATCAACAAGAGGGAGCTGAAACCTTTCAAGCGTTATGTAAAGAAGAAAGCCAAGCCCAAGAAATGTGCTCGACGTTTCACTGACTACTGTGACCTCAACAAGGACAAGTCAATCTCCCTTCAGGAGCTGAAAGGGTGCTTGGGAGTCAGCAAAGAAGGAGGTGAGTACCTTTCCTTCCCCATTGCATGAGAATAAAAGACCGTCTTGGAGTTACAGGAGACTCAAGAATCTGTTTTTTTCCTAGGTGATTGAAAAGTGCCATACAGTTTGTGTGCGCAAATGAATGGGATTAATACCATGCAAATGTAGTTCATTATTTTTGTTATGGCTCTATCTTATATACCTCATCATGGACCTTTGTGCTAAGCACTATGCAGAAATAGGGCAAAAAGATGATCCTTGCTCAGAATCCTGCTTGTACTGTAGGAGTCCTTGGAAACTCTAGTTCAGATCAGGTCTTTTCTGAGTAATACGCTGCTAACAATATTCTGTTGTCTCAGCCATGTAGGTTGGATGATGTATGAGCCGGCACAGACCCAGTCATCCTCCAGAGACCCTGTTGACTAACAAAAATAATATTTATTTTCATTGCTAAATCCAGCATTCAGGAAAGCGGATGATGCAGAAAGAACAACTCAAAGTGCAGGACTGTACTGTTACCCATTTTCACAGTTAAACTACGCTTTACAGCTGAGGGAGAAATAGGGCATATGAATAACATTTTCCTTTCTGTTTAGCGGATGAGCAACCAACTCACCCTCCTTCCTTTTCTTCCTCTTTAATCTTCACCTTGTCTTCTGTTGGGACCTGGACCAAACTGATATTTTTGGAAATTTTATGGATTGAAACTGTTCTACCCAATTTCAATAATTATCAGTCATTTTTGACTGTGGGCAGACTTGCTTGGCAGGAGAAGGCAAATGGGGAGATTCCAGGGGACTCATTTCCTGTGCAGGTGTTTTGGCTTGGTAGACAACTGATAGTAACAGCCATGCCTGTTGGGAAGGCTAGGAATCTTTCTTTACACAGGCTCAACCTTTCCTTAGTTCTTTCCTCAGGCGTAGCATGAGTGGGAAGGGAGTAGGTGCTTTTGGGTTTTGTGAAGTTTCCCTTTCTAGGTGCTTTGCAGATATCTTAGTTATCATAATAAGCCTGTTGCATTACTCGTCATCAGCTTCCCTAGCTTAGTGGAAGTTTTTTTTCTTAGTCATTAGTACCTTACTGAGGAATGACATACAAAAATAGCAACCCTGTTCCTTAATTTTATTACCTTCCCAATAAGATGAATATGCCAAATGAGTTTTATTGCTATTTGGCCTGGAATAAGACTTTCTGGAATCTGCAGCCTTGGCCAACCAACTGTTCAAAATTTCTTTTATGGAAGGGGAAAAAAAAAAAAGAGAGAAGGAAAAAAAATTGTGAATCTTTGAGCCCCTGCGACAGGGAAAGACATTGTTGTGCCTGGCTGATTGCTGTCAAGTATTTGCTGGGAACACAGCCTTGACCTTTCATAGTTTTTTCTGTTGTACGAGGACAACAACAAGGGGCAAAAAGAGGCTCTGAGCTTGTTTTATGATACAGCTCCACACAGCTACTAAAGGCCTGATAGGCCCCAAGGATCAAAGATAAATAGATAAGTTATGTGGAAGGAAGACTGAGAGGCGCTAAACGATGGTAAGGGCTAAAATGCATTAGAGGAGGAGATACTAATGTTTAGGAAAGAACTAATGGAGAGTACTCTAATGGTGCAGTAAGTTTGATGGATCTTTCTTAAGAAGCCATGAATTTGTGAGGTTGTAGTTGACGTTTGCTCTGGTTTCTGTTCACAGGAACTTTTAAATTGAGAAATAAATAGCAGCTTACCCCTTCTCCAGCTTTCCCTTATCCTGATCATGGGTGCATGCAGCCAGTCAACTAGTCTGTGTATTTGTTCTCCCGCTCAGTACCATGGCCTCCAGATTTCTGCTGGGCATAAGGTCACTTTGGGTCCAAGCCAAGAGCTAGTTGGGAACCTTTTTTTATGTTGTACTTTCAGTTGTAAACTGCCGGTCAGATGAAACAAAAACTTGTCATGGAAATGTTTCATTTGTTGGAAAGGTTTTTCTGGTCTAGATTGGATGTGGAAGGGTTGGAGGGGAGACAAGAAAAGTCAGTTTCCCCTTGATATACGTCAGTGGGTGTCCTGGTTGGGTATTCAGCAGTATAAGGACTAAAAAGAAGTGGGTCATCATTCCAGGTGAGTGTGCTTCCTGTTAGGCAAACGGAACACTTGTAAAAAAACTTAATGCAAACTTTGCAAGATTTGGGATGCTGAGAAAAAGAAATGTTAAGGCTTCTGCAATTTTGTCAGTATTTTGCTTTTAGGTTGGTGAGGTATTTTTGGTTTTGTGGGTTTTTTTTTTCAGCCAATTCCATCCAAACATGGAAATAATGTTGCTAGAAGGAAGTACAGGGCGTAGATTAATAAGTACTGTTATACACTTCTTGGGCACTAGATAGTCTTAAGTAAGATTTATGTGGGGGGATTCAGCTGGGATATCCATAAGAACAAACCTGAATCTGATCTCTTCCCAGCTTAGGATGAAATCTTTGAGATACATAGTTCTGTTTCCCCCTCCTCAGTAGACTATTGATGCCTGTGGTAACCTAATGTGTGATGCTGCCAGCTAGTGGCTCTTCAGTGAGGAAAACTGTCCAGTCTGTCAGCATCCCTTCTGCTTTTCAATCGTTACAATGACCCAGAAAGTTGCTGGGAAATCTGCTGTGTCTGGCCTTTTTGCACAGCTCTTGCCCCTCTGCTTAAACCAGATGTGTTTCTGTCAGGGGTAACTCGGATTGAAAAATGCCATCCTGGATCTCAGAATGGAGTAGCCACGAAGAGCCAGCCTTTGAGGGCTCGCAGAAGCCTGCAAATGGTTTCTTACACTGGGACATAACAGGTGGTGAGGACTTGTAGCTCAGTGTGCCAGAACAGTCTTTGCCATTATTTGATCTAGGATTTGTCTGTTAAAGGAATCGTGGAAGGAAAACAGATCAATTCACAGCCCATTAAAAGTTAGCATTCATCAGTGCAGTATGCGAAGCCTGAGTTAAAGAGGGGAACCATCTGTGATCAAAAAACGAATTTATCTCTATGCGTTACTCAAAAGGCAGGGTCCTTGAGATGAGATAGACGCACACTGTAAAGCTTTGCTGGGAAGTTACTGGCCCCAAGATTAATCGGAGTTCAGTGATCCTGGAGAGGAGGATTGGAGATCTAAGTAAGGCTTTATACTGGTTGTGCTTGCTGTAAAATGTTGGAATTGAGTTTTACCTCTATATTCTTCCAAATTCAGAAGACAAAGTCAGCATTTTGTGCATGCCCAAAGAGGATCTAAGGGATTAAGTGGTGAAATGTCCCTCTGCCAGCTGACGGGAAGTTTCCTTCTGCCAGTTTAGATCCCGTGATTGCACTGCCATCCAAGAGCTTGTCAGATGGTAGGTGTTGGGCGTTCTTCACAGGACGCAAGGACTTCTGGGGTGGAACCCGGACACTGTGCCAACAGCCAGCTACAAAGAGTGCAATGCAGAAACAGGATCAAAATGTCTTAATTAAAAATGAAGGTGGGGAGAGACAGGTGGTGTAGTTAAACAGCACATCACTTTCTACTTGAGCTGAGCAAATACTACAGAAAGAAGGAAAAATAATTATAGAATCATAAAGTGTTTGGGTTTGAAGGGTCCTTTAAAAGGGCATCTAGTCCAATCCCCCTACAGTGAGCAGGGACATCTTCAAGTAGGTCATGTTGCTCAGAGCCCCATCCAACCTGACCCTGAATGTTTTCAGGAGTGGGGCATCTGCCACTTTCCTGGGCAACCTGTTCCAGTGTTTCACCACCCTCACTGTAAAACATTTCTTCCTTGTATATAGTCTGAATCTCCCTTCTTTTAGTTTAAAGCTATTACCCCTTGTCCTATCACAGGCCCTGTTAAAAAGTATGTCCTCTTCTTTTTTATAAGCCCCCTTTAAATACTGAAAGGCTGCTGTAAGTCTCCCTGGACCCTTCTCTTCTCCAGGCTGAACTATCCCAGTTCTCTTGGCCTGTCCTCACAGAAGCGATGTTTCATCCCTCTGATAATTTTTGGGGCCCTCCTCTGGGCCCATTCCAACAGGTCCGTGCATTTCCTGTGCTGAGGGCTTCAGAGTCTGATGCAGTACCCCAGATAAGGTCTCACTAGAGTGACATACAGAGGCAGAATCACCTTCCTTGACCTGCTGGCCATGCTTCTTTTGATGCAGCCCAGGGTATGGTTATCCTTCTGGGCTGTCAGCGCACATTTCTGGCTCATGTCCAGCTTTTCATCCACCGATATCCCCAAGTCCTTCTCCGTAGGGATGCTGTCAATCCCTTCATCCCACAGCCTGTATTGATAGCGGAGTTGCCCTGACTCACGTGCATGACCTTGCACTTGGCCTGTTGAACCTTGTGAGGTTCACCTGAGCCCACCTTTGAAGCTTGCCCAGGTTCTTCTGGATGTCATCTCATCCCTCAGGCATGTCAACCACCAGCTTGGTGTCATCTGCAAACTTGCTGAGGGTGTACTCAATCTCACTGTCATTAATGAAGATAAACAGTACCAGTCCCAATATGGACCCCTGAGGGACACCACTTATCATTGATCTCCGTCTGGATGTTGAGCCATTGACCACTACTCTCTGGATGTGACTATCCAACAAATTCCTCATGCACCGAGCAGTCCACCTATGGAATCCATATCTCTCCAGTTCAGAGAGAAGGATGTCGTGGGGGACCATGTCAGAGACCTTAGAGAAGTCTAGATGGATGACATCAGTAGTTCTTCCCCTGTCCACTGCTGTAGTAACTCCATCATAGAAGACCACTAGATTGCTCAGGCAGGACTTGCTGTTGGTGAAGCCGTGCTGGCTGTCTTGAATCACCTCCCTGTCCTCCATGTGCTTTAGCATAGCTTATAGGAGGATCTGTTCAATGATCTTCCCAGGCACGGAGGTGAGGCTGACCGGTTGGTAGTTTCTAGTCCAAAGTTTCTAGGGAGCTCCTTTCTACCCTTTTTAAAAATGAGTGCAGTGTTACCCTTTTCCGATCACCAGGGCCTTCACCTGACTGCCATGACTTTTCAAACATAATTAACAGTGGCTTGGCAACCGCGTCAGCCAATTCCTGTAGGATTTGGTATGCATCTTGTCAGGTCCCATGGAGTTATGTATGTTCAGGTTCCTCAGGTGGTCAAGACCTGATCTTCTCTTACAGTGGGAGGGACTTTGTTCCCCCACTCCTTGTCTTGGGGTCCATCCGTTTAAGAGGTGTGGAAAGAGAGGTTGCCAGTGAATGGACAATCTAAACTGCAGACTTAATTCAGTGATGTTTGGGACCCTTACTGGTATCTGCAGAAGTGACTGATTCTCTGTGTGCTTGGGAGGCTTCTGGGAATGAGGATGCTCTATATATCACTGCCTCTGGACAAATGATAGTAGAAAGCTGTCAGCAGTCTGAGAGGCTATGAGAAAACTAACCAGGTAATGACAATTAATAGAAGGAAATTAAGAGTACATCCAATTACAATTTGATCGGAATGTAAACAAGCTCCACTGGTTCAGGGCTTGTGTTTGTCTGTCTTGTTCAGACATCCCCCTTTGGAGCTCAATTTAGATGCTGTAGTTTGTCACCTTGAATCGTGAGGAAAGTTACTGACGTACTAACAGTATGAATTAGGACATCAGTGTTCTGTTGAGGACAAAAGATAGCACTTGTCGTAGCACGTACTGTGTCCCAACCATCAAAGGCAAGAGCTTTACTCAGTAAGCCTGAGGAATAATTTCTACTGATAATAAGCTGCCAAGATTTTCTTGAGGCTTTTCCTTTTGAAAGACACCTGTCCTAATCTAGCATGGCTAGAATTGATACTCAAAACAGTGTAGTTGTGAGGCTGAGCAAATACTCTGCAATGTATACCTTTGGGTATTACAGGGTAACATCCTATCATTCACGAAGTTTCATTTTGAAACTTTGGATGTTACCCAGTAATACCCAAAGGCTTCCGAGGTATATGTTAGTACATCGCTGTCACTATCTACCATAGTCCTTTCTCTCTTTCATTTCAACATTACGCATGGTGAAGTGTTGTTCTGGAGCGGTTCTGTCTTCTGTAGGTATCCATGTATGGCCCTGTGTTTATATTGAAGGCAGCCAGCTGAAGATAATTCTTTCTGCCTTTGGAGTGACAAGCGATGAACTTCAGGGTAGTTTCCCAGCATGGATGTACGAGGCCAGACTGACAGAAAGCAGAGCCCTACCAAGCTGCTGGGATGTTGTGCTCTGCTCAGCCTGGAGCATCCCTGCCTTTTGTATCAACTTACCTGGAACTCTGCCCCTTTCCAAAGGCAAATAGGCCTCATTCACAACAATGCACAGTGACCTTAGTTGCATTGAGTTTAAAAGGTGGGTTTTTTCGGATACCTTCTCCCTTAACCCAGGCAGCTGGCTGGTGCTGGGCTGTGTGCAGTGGCTCGTAAAGGCCCTGAGTTTTTTATTGTCAGACCCCTGAGAGAGTCCAAATTAGCTCTGAAGGAATCTACCTCTTGGCAATGGAGCTCTGTTTTTTATACATAGGCACAGAAATAAGTGAACAACAATGGTTCCTCTGATCTCTTCAGGGCAGATGGCCAATATGAAGTTGCTGTTATGGGGCCTTGGAGTAACTTACTGTGTTTATACAGTTTCTCTTATTAATGATCTCTAAAGTCAACAGGTTGTGCTTTGCAATCAATTTCAGACTCGGCCACTGCCACCTTTCTTCAACCCTTTCTTTTCCTTCCCAGTGGTTCCACTTCTGTCCCGCAGTCCAGTTCTCCATCCCTTGGGGCTTCCCCAGTCTCACTCCTGCTGTCTGAGCTTCTGCTCATCTTGTTCTTGCACAGAGCTAAGTTGTCTTTAGTTGTGGGTGTGCAAAATACTTACTGTGGAAAACAAGCTGTGCAGTCAGGTCAGATGCATGCACAAATCAAAGATAAGTTTTTAGGCTTGGCCATAGTGGAGGGTGGTAACGGGCTTACTGCTTCTGGCTAGGGACAGAATTTCCTGTTTCCAGCTAAATCCCACACCTAAAGCAGACTGAGCAGCAGGAAATGTAACATGCTTTTGAGAGTTCCTGTAATCCCTGAGCTGTCTGTATCCAGCACATGGTAGGAACAGGTTTACTGTTGAGGTGAGAGCCCTTGCCCTGAGCTCCATCTGGTGTAGGGTGCGTGAGCCTGTGTCTCATGGCAGAGTCACAGCTCTGCAGTCTGTTCATGCCCTTCTGCCAGGTATGAGTTCAGGTTGTTGATTTTAGGCACCTGTGTGATTGTTTGGTCCAAGCTAAAGATTTTGTAACTTGGGCTATCTATGTTGCTTACACCTTCTCTTTTCTGCCTGCCCCCTGTCTACATGTTATATTGCTTGCTGTTGGCAAAAACTGTTTTGGGAAATGTCACGGCACTACTTGCATCCTTTCTTTCTTCTTCCTCCTTCTGCAGTTTAGTTTAGCCATCTAATTGTTGCCTCTTGCCCACACCAAACAGCTGGATTTCATGACGTTCAGATAATACAACACCAGGTATTTAACATCTCATCTGAAGTACATCAGTCTGACTCTTGCATGTGAAGCCTCAGAAGCACTGGCAGGACTTGCTGTGTGCATGCTCAGAGGAGCTCCTTTGAACCTGCCCTCTGGCAGCAGGCAGTGGGGAGGCTCGTTTTTCATGCCACATCATTTATTGCCTTTAACACAGTTCTTGGATTTTACAGGTAGCCTGACCAGTTTCCCCAATGGAAAGAGACAAGGCCTGAATCCTTTCAGTGAGTATCCTGTCTCTTTTTCCCCCATGATAACCTTATGTCCCAAAACTTTTTCTTCTCTGCTCTCCTGTGTTCACGAATAGCAATACAGAAACAGCTTGAAGCCAAAGTTGTTCATAAGAGGTGTGAATATAACAATGTGCAGCTGCGATGCATCATCAAAGTCCAGCACGGTGTCTTCAGCAGGGACAGACAGTACATTGCTAAGGAATTAAAATAGGATGCTGCAGCTGTGGGGTGAATGCTCACCTACCCTATTCTCCCTGCTTCTAGCAAGTAATGATTTAGGTGTTTTGCTGTGTTGACGTTGCATTACTCCATGGACAACTTTCTGCGAAGATTCTTCTCTGTCCCAGTGAATGTCTGCTCTCCTCTGTGTTTTGTGGCAGCAAATCACACCCTTTCATCAGACACGAAGAAGAACTTCTACTTTTTTGGGTGCTTTTAATTTTGGATTGTGGAAAAATATTGAGCAGTGCTCCCCTAACTGTCTTTCCCCACCACTTGTTGTTCCATAGCCCTCCAACACACATCTTCTTAGACTTCTTTCCATGTTGAAAGACTTGAGCTATGCATTTCCTTAATGGCAGAAGTCTTCCTTTATCTCTTGCTATCCTCCTTACCTTTCTGGGTACCTTATCTTATATTACTGTGTTGTCCTTTTAAGATGGGCTGAACAGAGGACTGAAGATAAAGATCAGCTAAGCCTTATACATTGAGGTAGTGATGTTTCCTGGCACGTCCTCAGTTTTGATCATCTATTTGATTTTTGTGTGCTGCTAAAAGCTGAGCCGAGGCATTCCAAGAATTATGTACTGCAGTTTCAACCTCTATCCCAGTCACTCAGAGAGCTCAGTGTAGAACAGGTCATCCCTGCTCACACACTGCATTGCATGTGTAAACACTGAAATCAATCTGCTCTTTTCATGAGCTGGTCATTGAGCTCTGAGAGTGCCGTTTGCAGAGCTGTGCAGTCAATTTCAAATGACTGTCCAGAATAATTTTGCATTTTACAATATTCACCCCCTGTGACAGGGCATGTCGATTAACACCGACCGCAGTAAAGTACGTCTGGTAATCTTTCTCTTTTCTGAAAATCATTCTTCTACCTTTTCTTTACTGTGTTTTCACCTGTAAGTAATCCGCAAAGCTGTCACTCTGATTCCGTAAGAGTTTAGATTCTTTAAGAACCTTTGGGGGGCTTAACAAGAGCTTCCTGAAGAGGTAGGTGTGAGGATATGCATATCTGAGATGCCAGACAGCACCCTTGCACCATCCACAGGGACACTAATAGCTTAGGAGGGTCCTGGGACCACTGGCTCTAAGTGTGCTGTATACCTACGGCAGGTTCAGTAGCTTGGTAAGCTTCAGAGCTTCTGGTGCAAGCAGGTCTCTAAGAACTGTTGAGCTGGGAGATCACTGCGTTTTGCTGTTGCGGAGGTGCGGAGAGGTGGCTTGGCCTCTCTCTGCATTTCTGCCTCCTTCAAGGCCTGCTTGCCTGCTAGGGGAGGAGGCAGCTGGCTGCAGCTCACAGGGGAGATTGTGGCAGGGCAGCCTGGCAGCAGCAGCTTCTCCATCAGCCACGGCAGGCGGAAGAGCAAAGGGAGACGTGTCGGACCAGTTGTTTGCCCAGACTGCATGCCCATTTCCAAGGAAGGGGAGGGAGAGGAAAGTGGTGGTTTATGTTTAAAAATACGTCAGTCCCTAGGGCTCTGTGTGACTCATTCAACACTTTTCAGCAAGGCTGTCTCATTAGTCCCTGGTTGTTTTCAGCCTCACAGTTTACTCTGGGATCTCAGCCTTATGGGGCCGCGGCTGCAGTAGAGGCTGTACTGTATCTTTATCTGTCAGGTGCTCTTTTGGTTTTAGTTTGCCTTTTTTTCCTCACTTTCCTTGCTTCTGTTTTGTGTTTTTTCCTCTTTGCCCTTTGACTTTTTAGTAGGTCGCCTGGTGTAGCAACGGAAGACAGGAAGGGAAGGAAGGAGCCGACCCAAAGGGAAGAAAAATTCAGCGACAGATGGACAGACACCTTGCTGCTTGTGAGCAAGCAGGCAGCATCAGCAACATCCGACGTAGCTGAAGTGGCACCCAGAATGTTTGCACTTTTTAATAATTGGTTTGGGTTTGTTTTTAATTGCTTTTTAATGCCAATACTAATACTTTGGAGAGTGGGAGGAAGCAGGATCATGACTTTTTGAAATTGGAACAGCTACTGATGACATAAAATTGAGTTCGCTGGGACTCAAAGAGAAATTTTATTTACTGTATATAAATATATATGTAAATTGTACAGTTGTCTTGTACAGGGGTTGGAGTCACTGTTCTGTTCCTCCCTTTGCTTTTGAAGGCTGTTAGGGTTAGAGGGACACTTTGCATTTAATGGATTAGAGTAATGCATTCATTTCTGCCACCAAATCATCATCCAGTTGCAAAACTTAACACCTCCATGCAAAAAGGAGCAAATATAGCAGCATGACTTGTGCTTGCAGATGTGCACAGAGTGCCAATTGCATCTTGGGAGCAGCTAAACCCCTCGTTTTCTTACTGTAAAGCCTTGTACAGCTCACAGGCAATTGGTCTTTTGAGAGAGCACGGATTTCACCTAAGAATTGGTGCACTGCAAAGCTGCTTAAAGTAGGGATAGAGGAGGGTTGTATTAAGGACATACAAAAGTAGTTTCTGTGCTTGTTGCAAGCTGGACAGAAATGAATTGCAAATGCATTACCGTTCAGGCTCAGAAGACATGGTTAGCAAAGATGTGCTACGCATCGGATCTAATGCTGTAGGAAGAATGTGGGAGCCATAGGCCTAGTAGCGTCAGCAGAGTGAAGTCTTGCATCTTCCTCTCTGAGAAAGTGTCTATCTGTGTGTTGTACAGCAATAAAAATTTTGAGAAGCCTGCTAAAAGCAGCATCAGCCTGCCTGTTGCTTTGCTGAAGAGCAAAGAGCGCATTTGTCAGTGCAGAAAGACATGGTCATGCTGCTGTTCCCAAAGAGTCTGATTTACTTGTATTTCAACACTACAGCTTGGGCCATTCTCACTGGTAAAGGACTGTCTGCAATGACTGTTCTTGTCTTTGGTGGTCATGAATGCCAAGCTTCTCTCTTGCACCATGGTGTGTCTGCCTAGATCAGACTATCCTCTTCACCAGGTCCACTGTTATCAGTACCTCCTGTGTTATCACACTCCAGTGTCACGTTGCAGTAACAGTGAAGGCTTGGATTGAGGAGCCTGGTCCCTTGGAGGCTGCACGGGCTGTTTCAACTACCAGTAGTTTTTTTCAGAGCTGTTTCTTAATCTCAGATGCAGTTGTAAAGTCAGCACTAGGGCAGGGAATCCTAGGTTTGGGCAGTGTGATGGGGCACACACTGGTTTGCTTTGTGCATTTCCAACCACTGGCAGTAGGAGATGGTCTAAGCAGCCTTCCACTTCAGACCTGGTGATCCTAGTGCCTCCCATCTCTGGATGAAGAACCTGTAGTTAAGCCATGATGGCATGCCACGCTAGTACGAGATCATACCAACAACTGCTTGTTACAGCATTGTGTTACTATAGAGACTCGGCTTGTCCCTTTAGGCTTTGTTGCTTTGGTAAAGGGTGTTGCAACACAGCCTCTTCACTGCGTGGCATGTCATCATGACGATAACATGAGATAAACACATCACAGCAGCAGTGTCCTCATACAGTAAATTAGTGCCTTGTTGACAAAATGGAAAGCTTAAAAAAAAAATCTTTCTGTAAATAACTGTTTATAAGTAGTAATAACTCTTCCTCTGGGAAATAGATTGGAGTTTAATTAATTTGGCATGGTTGAAAACACCTCCGGTAATCTCTGATACACATCACACCACCATAATATAAAGAAGTTGTCTCTAGCAAGAGCAGACCTTGCTGCTGGATCTTCATGGCTTCTCACATACAATGTATGTGCTTTTTTGGCCTGCAAGCTCCCACTTTCTTGATTGCTCTTTTTAAATGCCTGGGGCACACCTTTTGTGTGTTGGTATGTTTTGGTTTAGTGTATAGTTACAAATGTCCCTGTCACTCATTAATGCTATTGTAGGAGTAAAGAATGAATCCAACTGTATATATATAAAAAAAAACCTCTTTTTTTTTTTTTTTAATATGCTAGTTCTAGTAATTAAAAGCTCTGACTGCTTGTGGTATTTTGTTTTGTTAATGTATAGATGCATCCAGCAAAAGCAGCCACTTGGATGCCTATAGGAGTTCTGTCAGCTAGCCCCTGGGAATAGGCAAGATTGCAGGGGGAATTCAGAGCTGCTAAAAGTCACTGCATCCTTTCCTTCTGGAAATGTCAGTAAACCAGGCAGCCGGCGCTCCTGCCTATCACACAAATCCTTCTGCAGACCTCCTTTTTCTCATCCTTGTGTCCTTTCCTCTGTAAAAGACCTGCATTTACATGTAGTTTGCAATTAAAACTTGGGTCAGTTCTTCAAGGAAGCCAAACAAGGGATGGCAGTTGATGTTATCTTTGGTATTGGTGGGTATTCATATTGCTATGCTAGAGCTGACTTTATGGATAGATTGCAGTCCAGGCATCATGTTGCTTTCCCTTTTATGTTCATGAGACAATTCCAAGTCCCCTCATTGGGACGTGCTGGGTTTTCACGGGCAACTCTTGTGTTCTGGTATGTAAGACCCAACCAGCATGATTGCATAATGTCTGGGTAGAGTTTGGGTTACTGGTTCTGGACCTCTATGTTAGAAGATCATGCAGACAGTATTGGTCCTGATTTGTAAAGCCCATCCTGAGTTGTCCAAACATCTGAAGACAGCAGTGCCTCAACTCCCCTCTTCCCTTATCGCTTTTATTGCTAGATAAATGGCCAGTCCACCTGACTGCTGGGCCAAATGTGTCATCATTTGGCAGTGGTAAGCATGTTCTCTCTGCCTTGCATCAGTAGCATCCTGCTGAAGCTGGGGCGTGAAGACTGTTAGCATTGTGCTTGGAAGCAGACCCTGGGCGCATCTCTCCTCATCTCTCAAGTCCTCATAGGCCTCTCCAGGTCTGCTTGAATGATGTCTGAAAACAGATGGGACAGAGAAGAGAACCAGGGCTCCACAGTACAAGTCATCTGCGCTACCTCCCAGAAGCAAAAATCTTTCCTTTTGTGCATGGATGTAGTGTGTTGGAGGGAACTGCATTATGGTGGGATTCATCCGTGTGAAGGCACAGCTTTCTGTGGCCTGAGTTTCTACTGAACTTACCTTGCCCAGCGCACTTCTGCCTATGGCGTTGTTTGTTAGGCTGAAAGGCATCTGTTTGATTTTGGTTTTGTAATAAAATAGATAACTTTTGCTCCAGTGTCTTGTGGTGGTTTCTTGTTGCATCTTGATTTCCAGAACTACTCTCTTCCACGTAATGTTCTGTTACCTGCGTAGAACTAATGGAGAAGGAAGGGGACTTCCGTGCTCCCAGAGTCAAGTGTCAGGCTTTGGTTGGGATCTGAGGTATTTGAATGTTTCTCTGTACCTGCCTATAATCCCCCAGGTTGAATTGAATCATGGCCCAGAGTCATTCTCTGTGGTTTGATGGTAGCTGCCTGAATCTGCCAAGGCTGCTTCAAAAGGCTGTGAAGCTTCAGCAGGAGAGTAGTTGAAGATGAGAAGATGAGACCTGCAGCCAAGTGGGATCTCATACCACAGTCTCCCTAAACTAGGGATAGAAGACAGGCATTACACCTCATGTCTTCTCATCCCTGCTTACCTTGGGAACCTTCATACTTTACTTTTGCAAGTCAGACTTGACTACACAAGAGCCTGAAATACTGCCTTCTAGGTGTTGTCCAAAACCTTTTAATCCTCAGAGGTGACAAGTAGCAAGCTATGCTGGGAAGCGGCCACTACTGTAAAATACGCTGTTTCCTAGGCTACAGGGGGTGCTGTTGATCAGAGACTGCAGCACCAGGTCTATGAAAGATGAGGCCACACACCATTCCCATCAGGATATGTGACCAGTTTCTTCATCATTATGTCATTTCACTTGATCACATGTAAATCTCTTGCAAATAATAAGGAGCCAACTCATTTGTTGCACATCAAAGGGAGACACTTGCAGTCCCAAAGGGAAGTTTTTCTGCTCGTATATTAGTCACAGCCTGACTTATTTGTAGATGGAAGAGAGGGGCTCTGTGAAGACTGCTAGTTTTAGATGCAAATTCAACGATGAAAGGAGAAAATGTAGGGATGAGTGGCAGACAGTGTGGATTTGTCAAGAATAAAATGGCAAACCAAGCTAATTTCCTTTTATTACCAAGGTAACATGTTTGGGGGCTAAGGGAGGTGCAATAATTGTTATGTTTGGAGTTCTGCAAGACTTAAATGAAAACAGGAGAAAATATTAAAAATAAAAAGCACTTCTTTGGCTATGCTTCCTGTTTCTGGGGTCAACATGAGGGACTGTGAGGGGTCTTTCTTTACCCTTTCCTGGTGGTGCAGTCATTCTGTAAGCAAGTCAACAGAACTACAAAGAGCTTGTTTCTGTCTTTGCTTCCAACAGTGATGTTGCCAGAAGACTTTTCCTCCTCCCCTGCCTCTTTCCCCCTTATCTTTGACATAACTAACAAAATCCACATGCAGAATGCTGACCTTGTGACTCCTCAGCAGCCAGCCTTGCAAGCCATTTCAAGCAAAATAACTTGGCAACCCTCCAAAAGCTGATATTAAATTGGACAGCAGGATCTGAAGAAGTGGAGCTCCTTAGTTTGGAAAACACCTTGAAAACAAAGTGAGTTAAAAAAGCCACCGCCTCGGGAACTAGAAGTACAACAGCAAGTATATTCTATGCAGTGTTTGCCAGAAACGCTGATGCTGCCTTCTTTCGGAAGCAATGATGCTTTCTGCCGTTCTGTATCCAAGGGTCTGCTTACTGATTTCAATGGCTGGTTTTGTTTTTCAGAAGTGCCTTGCCTGGGCACACCAGGAGGTGTCTAGCTTGCTTTCAGAAAACAACACAAGCTCTGTGCTACGTGTTGCAGCACGAACCTGTATCTCCACCTCCCACAAAAGCATGAATAAAGATATATTCTACCTTACGTTCTTTCGGCGCATTGGGACTGGGCTGAGGGTCTTCTGGCTTTCAGCCCAGGAAGGGAGGTCATAGCCTCACTGCTTAGCCAGTCGGCATCCCCTTGAGGACAAGGCAATGGTGGTGGGTGGCTCTCTGCGCCCTGCCTAAGCTAGACCTACATGTGCTGCAGACAGAGGGGTGCATGTTGAGTGATGAGGGACAGCAGCAGAAGTTTGTGGCTCCTGGAGCTTGAGGTTGCCTCCTCTCTTGTGCCAGCAGGAATGTCAGGCTCAGCTCTCCTGCATGCAATTCACAACTAGGTGGCCCTAGTTTGGAGCTCAGACTAACTCCTCAGTGCAAGATCTGGGAGTCTGGAGTGCAGGTGAGTTCAGCGCACCTTACTAAAAGAAGCAAATTCAATCCCACTAGAAAACAGATCCTTATTCATTGCTTTTTTGGTAGGAACGTAGGACTCAGAACTGTGTGTGACCTTCTTCCTCAGTTTGGTGAAATGAGTTCTTCTGTAGTGTCTCAGTGCTGTGCTTCAAGTGATAAAAACTGCAGATTTTGAATGTCCATTAACAGAACAGCTCTGGCTTTACACAGTACAAAGTAACATTGCTATCTCCCTCTGTCATGATTTTGGCTGGGACCACTCAAGTAATCCCTGCTGACTTCAACATATCAGAAAAGAGTTGACACAGCATTTGGCTGAAGAGATGGAACTATTTCTGAAGTGACTTGGATGTTCCTGCTATGAGCTGGCAGATTATAACAGGCAAATCTATGTGAAGGTGGCTGAAGTTGGATCTGTTCATCTGCAGCCTTATGCAAATGTGAATTTTTACATCTCTTGAGCTGATTGTTTCAAGCATTCAGATGTTAGCTGCAAGCTTTTTTTACTTGAAATGTAGTTGAATGCCAGACCTTTGCGAAATTAGTTAATATAGAGTACTTCTAAGGAATTGTAGACCTAATATAGAATCGTAGAATCATAGAATCATAGAATAATACAATCATACAATCACTTGGCTGGAAAGGACCCACTGGATCATCGAGTCCAACCATTCCTATCAATACCTAAACCATGCCCCTCAGCATATATATCCTAATATCTGTCTGAAATCTTACAAGAGCAACCTACTCTCCAGTTATTCTCTATTCCCCTAGATAGATCTATAAATTTGTAAAAAAAAAAAAAAAAAAAAAAGTGGCTGGAATGGGTTTGTTGCTGTTTTATTGAGGACAAATCGCATCAAACTAATTTGATTCCATTCTTTGACAGGATAACTGGCCTCATGGCTAGGGGGTCAGCACTAGATGTGATATGTCTTGACTTTGGTAAGGCTTCTGGCACTCTCCCAGAAGACATTCTCGTAAGTGAGCTGAGGAAACAGCACCTATTTAGACTCACAATACATTGAATTCAGTGTCAAAGTCAGAGAGCTTTCTGGGGAAGTCTTTCCAGTGGCTGTCCAGGGTCCAGGTCTACTGAGGCTTTCCATCAGCATCTTTAGGAAACTGCTTTACTATACAATCTCCTGGTGACATCCAGCTGAGAGGAGCAGTGAGTACCAATGAAAGGTAGGACTAGAATGTTTGATAAATTGCAAAAGAGTCCAAGTCAACAGGATGACTGTTGACTGCTTTCAGCAGAGGAGCATGTGATGACCTGCAGTGAAACAGCCGGCATGAATGTGCAAACACAAAGTAAGACCCAGCAGGCAGCAATCCAGCAGAAACAACTGCTGAGAAGGTAGAAGAGGAGAAAGTGGAGAACTTGAAAGGGCTTTACCACATACAGAATGCTCTTACGGCAAGGAGAGTAATCGGGTGTTTTCCATGCCTTTGTGAATAAAACAAGAAGGAAAAAAACAGCAGAGCCAGAAAGAGCGCACATTCGGGTTTGCTGTTATTTTTATACCTAAGATGCTACTGAAGAAGAGGAGGCAATGGGTCTCTACTGGTAGCTTTTTTAAGAGCTTATTGGACAGCCATGGTGTTGGTATACACGTGCCCTGCACACTATGCCTTAGTGCAAAGGAGGTGCCCAGGGGACCTTCTGAGAGCACTGTTGAAGATTTTCTGTTGAGGTTTATTTTTCTTATGTCTTTTCCATGCACCCAAGTTGTAGGCGAATAATCCTCACAAAATGAGACCACGGTTTCTGTAATGCAAGCTTATTTTCTGAGACAACAGAGACATCTTCCTGGGACGGAATTTATAACTTCACTTTTTACACCATCTAGTTTTGCTTGGATGGTTTATTTCTTTAATTCATCTACATTTCTTACCAGTTTCAAAGTGCTTCCTAGACCTATGTTATTTTTTATGCCATTCTTCAAAGCAGGCCAGTTTCTGAGTGCACGCCCAACAGTGAGTACCAGGTAGGTCACAATTTTTCCTTGAGCCACAGCTCCCACTGAACTTGCCACATATCTGGCAATAACAGTGATACTACCTGGGATGTTGGTGAGTGCTCACATTTAGGTGTAATAGGAACATCTGATGAGTTGATTGATTTCACATCGTGCCTGCAGGTTCCATGTCTAACCAGAGATTACCACTTGAGGCCAAGCATGGGGGAAGGGCTGGGTTTCCCAGTTTGTCGTGCAGAGAGACCAAGGATTTCTGCTGCTGGCGGCAGGGGCAAAAGTGAGCGACTCCCTGACTCCCTGCTGGGATGCCATGTGGGCCTGGGGTGCCGGTCTCCTTCCACCACCGCATGCTGCCAGGCAAAGCACAGATCCCCATGGGTGAAGGGAAGGCAGCTGTGTATGTTTCTGGGCAGGTGAATCTACTCATGGTGTTAATTTATATATCTTAAATAGCTTATTTAAATATTGGGAGGTTCTTAATTGTTTCCTCTTGTAGAGGCAAGCTGGGAGCCCTGTCTTCTCTGCTGGGTGCCACGTGGCACTGGCACATATAGTTCCATTATTAACAAGCTGGCTGCTACTGGCACAGTCACACAGACGACAATAGTTATTAAAGCATTTTTTTTTCCATGTAATACTCCAAACGTTATTCTTGGTGACAAGTACTTTTCAGCCTGTGGCCAGGGCTGGTCAGGGCTCGGCAACTGCCGCTCCTGTTCCTGCAGGCTGGCTCCTACACTAAGGTCAGGGCTGCAAACACTCCCTGGCAGAATTAATATAAAATAAGCTTTTGTCTGTTTTTTGGGGTTTTTTTGGTTGTTTTTTTTTTTTTTTTCAAAGCAATTTCAGGTGAATGATATGAGGAATGACCTGCCATCAGCTAGCACCAAAGTGCAGCTGAGGATGGGTTGAAAATTCCTGGCTTTGAATGATGACATGTTCAAGTGTGACCTGATCTCCTGGATACCCTCTTGTTACAATCTGTATCTGTCCTACTGTGCTATCAAGAACTAAATGATGGTCGTTCCTCAAAAGTCTTGTTACCAACCTTTTACCTTAACAGGTGTAACAGTACTGTGTGTCCTCCAAAATGCTTTCTCAAAGCAAAGTGCTTATATTGATGGAGACGTGCAGGCAGGCATGTCTTCTCCTGGCACCGCAGCAGTGGGCCAGGGTAATTGAAACCTGAGGTGGCATCAATTGCATGCTGATGGGGGCTTCTCCTTGCAGATCCTGCTGAAGTGAGGTCATGTTGCTGCTTTGAGATGGAGGGTGGTGGTGTGGTCCTCCCGTACAAGGGACAAGTGGCTTACGAATCAGTCCAGCAGCCCCAGCCATGGAATCAGAGGAAATGTGCATCACAGAATATTTTTGTGTTTAATTTGTGCTTGTCCAGAAAAGCTTTGCTTGCACCAACACCACAGTAATTGCTCAGTGGTTCTAACAAACACTTCATTCTCACTGTACCATACAGCAGCCTATTCCTGATGCCTGCATGCTCCTGTCACTCAGCCCAGTGGGGCGGCGGCCTTTTAGTGGCTGGGCCAGTGGGCTTTGCTGAGCCCCTCGGGAGTGATGTGCAGCACTTCACCAAACTCACCTTTCCTACATTGCAGATGCCCTGCTTGGGGGTCCTTCCACCAGGGTTATGGGCTGCACCAGCAGTGGAAAATGCAGTCAGTGGTGATGCTGGGCGAGGAGGTAGCATGATACCAGGGCATGATTCCTGGCCAGATTGAGAGGGATGGGCAAGTGATGCCTCTTTGCAAAACTGAGTTTTACCCAAAGGCTGATTTTTGACTGGCATCTATGTGGTGCAGCATCACCTGGACGGCAAAACCTGTGGGGTGCTGTCAGTTTCTCTCCATGGCAGCAGAGCAGGAAGGCAGCCAGAGGTACTGCTGGGCTTGCACCATGTGTGTGGCCCTTTTAGACTACTGTCCCCATGCCATGGCAGGTGCCAGGGACAAAGCAGCTCCTTTGATCACTTCCGCTTTCCCCTCCTGATGTCAAGGCATATTATTTATCTTCAACCACAGCAGCGAAGGTGGCTTGGTGAGCAGAGGGGGTGGAGGGGAGAGAGATGCTGAAAGGTAAGCACGTGCCTGTTGTTGCAGGCTGCCACGGGAAGTTGACGGGAGAATGAAGGTGGAAGGAGCAATGACAACATAAACACCATCTCCTCTCTGCCCGCCAGCCAGGGAAAGCGCAGTGGGGTCTTCTCAGCAGTACTGACCTGGAGGGTTGGGGAGCAAACTGGCTAGAGCCAGTGTGACCAAGTCTAGGCACCTGCCCAAGGGAATACAAGAGCAAACGGATAGCTAGACCTAAATAAAACATGAAAGCCTCAGCAAAAAAACACCTAAAAATCCCCAAAGGCACCAAACTTACTTTTTTCTTAGCTTGCATTTTTTTAATGAAGTAAAAAATAAAAATAAAAGAAAGAAACACTCCACAGATGTTGTTGGCCTGGCGCAGATCACCCGTGTGCATGGGGGGCATCAAGGTCCCCATGCAGCTGGTACTCACGGCAGCCAGTCTTACCCCCACGCCCCCTCCCCGAGGTCAGCTGAAGAAGGAAGCAGATGAAAAGCACATGGTGGATACAGCACAAGCAACAGAACAGCACAGCAGCTCCCCACGCTGGGCTTTACCCAGGAGTGGATGAGCTGGCACAGGTAAAATAAGAGCTCAACAGACCAAATTAAAAACAGCAATGATAACAAATCCCCCCTTGGGAGCTGCACTTTAAACCCCCACCCCCCCCCCAGAAAGCATTTGGAGGAGCTCTTGTAATTTTTCTTTCAGCATCACATGTGTACTCTGGGGTCCCCAGCTGGCAAGCAGTGGTGGTGGTGGCCGGTGGTGGCAGCAGCTGCTCTTGGTGGCTGTTGGCGCGGCCAGAAGGACCAACAAGCTCAGTGGAGCCCGGCCTCAGAGTTTCTTGCTTGTCTTTTTCAGGCCCTTTCCCAAAGGAATGATGAAGGGACTTTAAGGAGGCAGGTCAGATGCTTGCTAGTTTCAAACCCAATGGCTTTCACCCTCAGTGGGCTCCCAACAACACTTCTGCTGCTCCTCTGAGAAGTTTCCTTCTTCTCTGCCTTATGTGTATACGCATTTATATAGAGATATAGATATCTGATAAACATTTTGTATGAAAATAAATACTTCATCTGTGTATTACAGACCACCATCCCTCTCATCTAGTCACCTACTATAATGTTACATCTCTTTTTTTTGTCCGTGACAACCTTGTTCCCATTGCTTTTTTCCTAACCTGCGGCCACCTCTTCCCTGCCTCCTGGGGCAGCAGAAACCACTGCAGCAGACAGAGCTGTACGTTTTTGCAACCCCTCTCTAACTCGCAACCTCCTGAGGTTTGGCTCATTACAGGGAACTTCATAAAGAAGATGTTTCCCTTTACAGCACCTGTTTCTTGATAGACGAAATTAGCTTCTTCTTGAAAACACTTTAAAAATAATAAGTTTTTAACATCCACTTCCAAGGGCTCTCAATTAAGAAATATGTTTCTAGATAACAGTGTTTATATAGATATAGGTATGGTTTTTATTTATTTTTATTAACCCAACATTTCAATTTGCAGCCATTGATGTAATTCATGACATACTCTCGTGGTGGGTTGGTTTTTTTTTTTTTTTTCCTTAAAAAGAAATCCACTTCAAATTAAAAGGACACCTTTTTGTCTCTCTGGTGTTCCTAAAAGGTACTCAAGATGCTACAGGAGTCCTGATGCGGGTGGCAGGATTTAAGCCCGTATCTTCCAATGGCCAAAGACCATCAGCAAGACGCAGGCACTGTGAAAACTGGGGTAGCAAATGAGTGAAAGGGGAGCCACGCCACAGATTGCAGTCAGATGGCGCTGGGAACATACGGGTATGCTATCCAGGTTTACCTGAATTAATTTCAGCCTCCAAGCAGGAGGACCATGCAGCAAATCCACCACCACCACCACGCCAAGGAGCCAGTACTGCTTTCTGTGGCACCCCCCCTTTGCTCCCTGCAAAGGGCTGGCTATTCCTAGGTAGCCATTTATTTCTTTATCACTTGTAAATTAACATAATTTTCTTTCCCTGCAATACCACAAGCTCAAAGTTAATTATACAAAGAGAAATGTCATAGTCAAAATATACATGATACTTATTATATTAGAGGGTTGGGGTTTGGGTCCCCCCTCCCTCCTTTTTTTCTTAGCCCAGGCAGGTGATTGAGATGCTACATGCTCCAGCCTTTTGTCACTGAGTGTGTGTGTGTGTATCTGTGTGTCTGTGTTTGTATTAAAAATATATCAGTCTTGTGATGTTCTTAAAAAAGAAAGAGATGGAAGGCGGCAAGGGAGGAAACGAGTAATAGTGAAAAAGTTCTTTGACTGTGTCACAGTCTTTTGTGGCTTCAAAAAATACATATGTTCAATTCCAGCACTGACGGCAGCTTGAAGCTTTAGAGTAGATTTTAACCATTTTTTCTGGTTTAGTAGTAAAAAAGAAAAAAATAAAATAACCAAGCAGCGTGCCCCACCCCCAAACTAAAAAGCAACAAGCAAATGAAAGGAAAAAAAAAGAAAAAAAAAAAATTCCTGATCAGCCTTCTGCAATTCCTAACCAGTACAAATAAGAAAATATCTCCTTACATTGGAGGGGTGCTTGGGAGGAAAGCAGACAAGCCCCTACGTGAGAGGTGGCCTTTGGAGATGACTGAAACTTCTTAATCTCATTAAATGGGGTCAGTGGCTGGGTTTATTGTTTTATTTCAACACTTGCCATTGTTGCTTTCTTTTCTTTTTTTTATCTTTTTGGGTGGGTTTTGTTTGTTTTTCACTCTGTGATGACTTTGCCCTTTTTGGCACCCAGCCATTGGACAGTCAGGGCAGCGGCGGCCCTCAGCGAACAGCTGTCCCCTATGGTGAAACCATGCTTCCAGGACTGGTGTCCAGTGAGGTAATAGGGGAGGGGGTCCCTCTCCCTGGCGGCACCTTCCCTTCACCGCCTAAAACCCCTTGATGTAGCAATAGGCCTCCAGGGTGGCAAAAAGGATGTACAGCAGCCAGAGGCTGACGAAGAGCAACGTCGTGGCCAGTTTGCACCCCCGGGGGCCACCCAGCTCCCCGCCGAGGTGGGGTCGCCGACGGTAGAGGAGGACGCTGATACAGATGAAGGCGAAGATGGTGAAGAGGGTGACGGAGAAGGCCAGAGTGCCTGCCGACACCTGGAACTCCTGCCCCTGTGACGCCCAGTAGATCGCTGCCACTGACCATGCCAGCCCGATGCCCAGGAAGACATTGACTGCATTGCTGCCTGTGACATTGCTGATAGAGGCGTCAGCGTACACATCCTGGATGGCTGCAGCTTTGCTGGCAAATGTGTCTGGGGTTGGAAAAGGAGGGAAGGAGAAATCAGTGGGGGTCCAACAGGAGAAATGGGCAACCCTTTATGTCTAGGGGACGAGGGAGGCTCAGGCGTGGTACTGGCCTGGTTGGGACATGGACAGGTGCACATCCACTTTCCCTTGTCCAAGGACCTCATGCTGCCATCAAAGGGGGTGCAGACCTTGCTTAGAGACAGGGTGCTGTGGAGCCCCTTCCCAGCCTGAACCCCATCCCCATAATGGAACTGCTCCCTTGTGGGCAGGACAGCTACTAGAAGACTTTCCTCCCACCTCACGCCTTCCCTGTAGCCACTCTACCTGGTACTGAAGTGCCGAAGGCGACAAAGACAACGGCGGTCACCGAATCCTTGAGTCCAATGGTGCAGCCGAAGTGGGAGGCAAGGTCACCGATGACGGCTGTGAGCATGCCGATGATGAGGATGGAGACAATGAAGCAAGCCCAGCCATTGCAGTACTCAGTGGGGGGCACGCACGCAAACAGCACCTTCCAGAAGACTGTCAGGAAGTGCATCACATAGTCAAAGCAGGACGGCAGGCGCTCCTCACCGGATTCATCCTCATCCTCATCACCCGCTGCAAACAACGTAGAAGGAAAAGTTCGGTATTCATGATGGTATGGGTCAAGAATACAGGAGTTACTGCAGTCTGTGCTTGGCCCCCTGCCCCAGGGCTCCAGGGATGCTACTCTCCTGGGACAAGGATCTGTGGTGCTTGCCACAACAGTGGGCTCAGGGCACACCAGGTCAACGACAGGGGTGAAGCCTAGGAAGAGGGGTGCCTTCTGGGACACCCCAGAGTCCGCAGAGCTGGGAACTGGCAGAGCAATGCATTGTACCCACAGAGAAGCAGGTCCATTCCCATCCCCATTTCCATCTACAGGTAGTTACCTAGTATGTAGTCATCCTGTGGAGGTCACTGTTGGGGGCAACATGAAGTCACATGTGCAAGTTATGTTTTGGTGTGGTAAAACAGCAGGAAGTGATGCTATTGGGAAACTGGAGCGACCTCTTGGTCCTCCTGCAACACAGCATGGGCTGGTCACCAGCAAGAAATCCCTCATGTGTGTAGGGGTATCAGCAGCAGCACTGCAGCTCCTGTGAGGGATTCCCTCCTTAGCCTGGTGGGCCAGATCAGACCCAAAGCTGGAAGTACTGCTGGTCTTTGTGCAGATATAGGACGATGGAAATAAATTGGTAAAAGAGAAAGCACGCAGGGAGCCCAGAGCAGACAACATGAAAAGGAGAGAGTTGGAGAAAGACAGAGGCATGTCTGCTTGTTACTAGGATGGAAGCACTATTTCCATGGAAGCAGTTCCTCTTAATAGCTAGAAAGAAGAAAACTGAATACCCACACCTCTTCTTTCACATCAGAAGAAGCCCTTGTGGCCACTGCCAAACCATCAAGTAAAGGTTCCAAAAGGTGCTGAAGTGTCATTTATGGCATGGCCATGGCATGCCTAAAATGAATTCTCCATGGCTGCCTGGCTCTGGAAGCAATGAGCTCTTTCAGGCTTTCTGGGTAACAGTTGGAAGGTGTCAGGGCCTTTCCCTCCACCAACTCCTGTCTCTGTCAAGAGTAACCCACCCTACTCCCACAGACTCTAATGGCCATGGCAGATGGGACACCTTCCAGCTTCACGAGCTATCTGAACAGGACAGCACTGGGCACACCACGAGCCAGCAGCCTGGCTAGTATGGGATTTTGCTGCTTGTATGCAGTTTATCAGATCACTGAAGCAGCAGGAGCACCACCAGCAGAAGTCTTTGAAAACTGTCATCCAGGGTGGCTCCACATCACAAGATGGATCTCCTGGGCTCCAACCTAATGCATCTGCAAAAGTCCAGTATATTTGGAGTAGAGGAGCTCTTTTGATTGGCTTTGCTGATGACCATCACACACAAGAGCTGAGCATCACTGAATAGGCAGATGCTGTCTGTTGAGCCCAGACAGATCTCATTCCAGTTGCATGAACTTTGGGGATGCTAGTGTGGGTCTTCTGATGTCCCCCTCACCTGCACTGACGGTAATGGCCTCCATGAACTGGTCCCTCCAGGAATGTGTCCCTACAACCAAAGCCAGGTTTGTCTTCTTAATCAGCTTGTCCACGGTGCTCTGTTGTGGGAATAAAGATGCACAGCATTTGAATTGGCCGCTAGCAGGCAAGGCTGATCTTGCAGTGCTCTGTGGTCTCATTGACCCTTCCCAAACTGCTGAGGTGCTGCAAGCACTCTCCTAAAAGTCAGATGAAGCCATGACGGCAGTTGGACCCATCGTCTCCCTGGACAGGCTGACTCAAACATCACCAGAGCCTGCTTCTTTCCCACCCCTTACTCCAGAGGAGGCTCTTTCTTCCCTCACCCCTGCCTCACCAGTGACAGCTCTGCTCCTGCCATCTACTGCACACTGGCTTCTGCTCCAAGCAAGCCTTTCTTGTCTTCCTCCCTTCACCTCTGTCTACCAGCAGATACATCCCCTGCCACTTCTTTTCCAATACTTTACAGCATTTCATATGCCTTTTCATCTTCCAGCAGCCTTCCCCACAGATGCAGCCACCCTCAGCCTCCTCAGTTTCTCTTTTCATGGCTGCTCTTCAATGCCACACAGCTTTCCCCTCCAGGAGGACACCTGGGACAACTACTGACCTTGAACTCATAGGACTCCTCAATGATGACTTCTAGTTTGGGATGCTCGCCAAGTATTGGTTTGCCCATCTCTGCAATCCTCTTGGCTTCCTCTTCTTCAACTGTCAGCTTCCTCTCAGCCACCTCTGTGAAAGCAAGGTCAACACCAAGCTGCAGACATCAGCCCTGGGGCACTGCAGGGGCTTGTCTGCAGGGCCTGAACATGGGCTTCTGTAGCCCCTTCACAGCTTGCTAAGCTCACGCAGCAATATTTGGGGCAGTGGTGGGGTGTTGGACCATAGAAATAAAGGACCAAGATTTCTGAATATTAGTTAGTCACCAAGAACATACAAAATATGGGTTTAATCTATTAAAACAAACGAACAAACATGTTTCTTCAGCCTGCATTGGCACTGTTGGATGACACATCCTCCCATCATCCTTGTAGCAGCTACATCTTTGGGGAGACTGAGGTACCAATTCATTCTGCCACTCGGCACAAGCGTCCTTTAAGACAGCTTTAATGCCCTGGCATGTTTCCTGGTTTGAATTAACAAGAGATAGGATATATTTATTCCCCTTTTACTGGAAAAATCACTGTTGACACACTGTGCCACTCAGTGACTGAGCTAATGCTCAGAGACACACAGTCATGCACACACGTACATGTTCCTAGCATTTGGAAAAACGAACAGGAAGAAGTCAGAAGGCAAGTGGGGGTTATTGTTTTCATATTTAGTTTCTGCTAGAGGAAACTAAACCAAGACCCAAGGTCAGCAGATGCACCATGAGGCAGGATGAGTGCCCTGTGGGATTTCCCAGGAGGTGCAGCATGCTAAGATGACCTTGTGTCAGGCTCACCTTGCTGATGCCCCAGAAAGTTGCCTGGGAAGGTTCTGGTTGCATGGGTGGGAAGGAGCACCCCAACCAGCAGTAAGGGTGCCCCAGCACTGTCCCCAGCCCTGACCCCAGGTCTTCTCTCCCACCCACACATCCAAGTGCAGGCATGTGCAGATGGGCCCTCTGAAAAGACTTGACATCTCAACAAAGAAGGTGGGTTTCCCCTGGCTTTCCTGTGTCTGACAGTCAGGGCATACAACCTGCATCACACAGTCCAGCTGAGCCAGTGCAGAGCTGGAGCTCTGCAGAACCAGGGTGGGTATCACAAACATAGAGCACCTTGTTCTGGCTGAGCAGAGGGCCAGATGTTACCCAAGGTTTCTTGTAGAGTTTACTAACACCCCATGTAATTCCTCAGGTATGATTAATCCCATGTGGGCTCCAGCAGATCTCATACCCTACACCAAAAATCACACAGAAATTATAAAGTCCCAGTGAAATCTAATTATAAACTCTGCCTTCTCTTCACCAACCTGCCTTGATTGATTGCAAAGACAGTAAGCCTTGCAAAACCCGCAGACTTTATAAAATATATAATAACTCCTGTGGCAGGTGACATTATAACCCATCACAGAAGCAGAAATAACTACATCCATCATCTGAAATCAATGATGTACATCAAAGCCATCACTGCTTAGCTCAAAGACAATGTACTCTGGATTTGGGAATCCCCAGAAGTTTACAAATACAGGGGAGCTCAGGAATGGGTAAAAGGTCCACAATGCAGGATGCCAGGAGATGGGGGAGCAACTACAGGCAAAGGCCAAACAAGTGCAGAGGGGACGAGGCAGCTGAGTTGGAGAGGTGCAGAAACAGGAGTGAACCTGGACAAAAAGTTATGCCATACGCTACACTCAGGGGCATGAACTGACAATAATCAAGAACAAGATTCAGGTTACTTATATTCACTGAAATGGAGAGTTTTCTAAGACAGAGAAAGTCCAGTTTCTGCCTCCATCTCTACCTGGAAGTGTATGAAGATGACAAGGTATATTCATCATTGAAAATACAGTGCTCACAGGGCAGTTGCCATACTATGTACATGGCTCTCTCCTGTCTGAACTCCACCATAAGCTCCTCAGGGGAAGAGGCACCTTCAGCTCTGCAAGGCCCAGCTTGGCAGACAAGCCAAGCACATGCTGACAGTATGGAGCTGAGCAAAAGCACAGTAGCCATCCCAGCAGGTCTGCAAAGCCCAGGCTTGGGGACGGTCTGGCTCACTACAACCTTCGCTGAGAAGTAAACTATATCAGAAAGACTGAGGGACGCAGCTGGCAGCATGGTCCCTTGGGCTCTCGCCCACTGGCTGCAATTGCACAGCACAGAATGCAAATGTCTGGAATCAGAGGAGCTGCCCTGAAAACGAGGAATATTAGGCAGAACTCCCTCAGCTTAACATCTCCAGGAGAAACAATGCAACAAACCTCAGTCTCCACTTAACGGATTTGACAAAAGCTTTTGGCATGGTAAGACGACAGAGAGCCTCATGCAAATATTAGCTATCTAGGCAAGGCTGAGCTGCCGGCACATCTCTAAGCACACGCAGTGCAGAAAGCCTTCTCTTTCCTGTAGGAAGCAGTATCCAACACAGCTTTATTCCAGAACATGGTGTCTTGCTCATGCTGGTTTATATACCTGTGCCAGGCAAGACAGTGTGTGACCTGAAACCCTCCCCTGAAGAGGACAGCCTTCATCTCTTCTAACTGTGACCAAGGCTGTCAGGCAGGCTGCATGGGAATTCCTGTCTGTGGTCAGTGGCAGGGCCTTCAGCTGCTGGTAGGCGGCTTTGTTGCCTCTGCAAGACACTTGTAGCTCACCTGATGACTTGATGAGAATGGCAATCACTTGCCAGGCAGCTCTTACAAGAAAGTAAATCAAGGGAAGTGTCCATGTCCAGGAGTTGACAGAGAGCTCTGCCGGCACCAGAGCTGGCTGCAGCATGAGCACGGGACTGGACACTCCACCAAAGGGAAGGTACTGGTGCTTAGCACAGCACTGAAGGGCTGTGGGACTTGTGCTGCGTTCAGAGGGCACCTTGTCAGCAGGAGAAGTGCCACCAGAGGCACCTTCAGGGCCTAGGTAAGCCAGTTGATGATGAAGGAACAAGCTGACCAGTGACAAAGACCTGCAGCCTGCTCACAGCATGTCCATCAAGACGAGAATTGGAGGCCCAGCCGTCACCATGTAGCTCCTCTGTGGTGAATACCGTGAACTGGAGCAGTGAAGGAGCCATGTCAAGAACATCCTATGGGGCAGCTGATTGAATACCACTTCCAGGCTAAGTCCTACAATGCCATCTGCAGAAGAACAGGCACAGGCAGCATCTCCAAACAGGCACCTCACAGAAATGTTAATAGAGGAAGCTTGCAGATAATGAAAAAAGGAGGTAATTCCTTCACGCCTCATTAAAAAGCAGCCACACTTGTGAGTGTGGAACAGAAAAGCAAATCACAGAAATCTAGCAGACTTCAAAGGTGCATTTGAAAACATCAAACCTGCCATCGTATTTTCACTGAGCCTCTATCCTAATATAGGAGACAAACAGAGTTTGAGTCACATGTCAACATTGTGCTGGATCTTCCTCAATGCACTCATGCAAGCGATCCACAGGTGCCACACACCAGGCTGCTGATTGTACTCTGAAGTTAGAGCAGTGCTATTTGTGGTAGGAAAGACAAGCTTAAGAGTCCAGTTGACATGTCTCTTGCCCCAGTCTATACTCACCATGCAGTTAAGGGGAGAGTTAAGCATCTCCAAAGAGCAATACAAAGCACCTACATGAATCTACCACTTGACCACACCTACCATTCAGGGCACTTAAACACCCTGTAGCACGAATCAGTGCCAACCCCTGCAAAACACAAGACCTTAACCTAAAACTGCTCCAGGTCTGCTAGGTCTATCTGTTCCTGTGTGGTGTTGAGGACTGAGTTGAGCCCTGTGTGTACCGATCCAATAGCTGAGGAGGAATACACTCTTCCAAAACTCCAGTGGCAGAGCACAATCCCGATATTCCTGCCTTTCAGAGAAGCACTTCAGCCAGCAGCATAGGGCACCAGTCTGCCTTCAGAACTGCAGGAGGCCACTGTCGCTGCAGCAAGCACGGGGCATGCTTCTGCACAGGCTATGTTAGCCACTGGCTCCCATGTCCTCAGGGAGCGAGTGTAGGGATGGGGATCTTGGGGGGCTCCTCCAGCAAGCAAGGACAGGGCATTGGTGAGGTGTGTCACACATCACCCTGGTGCATTAGCCTGCAAAGGGCTATGATAAATAAAACACAAGGGGCTGGGGGAAGACACAGACTTTTAATTTAGAAGGTCAAGTTTGTCAAGGTGAATACTGCCAAGCTGCAGCTTAATTATTAACTAGCCTGATTTCTGTTTGTATCAGCATCAGTACTTACTTTTCTATGTGAATTGCACCCTGGACTCCCTGCTGTCAACCCCAATTAAGCCTGATAAGGTCTGACTATGCCAGCAAAGAAAAAGAGCTTGCCAGGACCTCCTCGGCTACTTCCACCTCCTTCCTGGGAAGGTAAGGATAGAGGAGTCCCCTAAACCCTGCCTGCTCTGGTGTGTGTGTGCCACTATCAAGTGCTAGCAACCCATCTGGGCTACAGGATAAGATTAAGCAAGCTGGGGCTGCTGCCCCACACCAGGTGCTGCACCAAGGTACTCTGCTCCTCATGCCAGGAAGCTCATGGGCTACAGAAGAGATGCTACAAGCAGGGCGGACAAACGGGTCTGGTAAGATCAAAGGCTGGGTGAGAGGATTGTGCCCAGTCTGTAGCAATGGCCACAGCTGACACTTGCTAGGTTTTGGAAGCAACACTTGCTTGTGGAAAGTAAGAAGAGTTTTTTAGTTAAACCACTCCATGTTCTCACTTATTTTGCCTTATTCGGAGTCAACTCAGACCCTTAAAGGTAGGACAGACAAGGCGGGCTGGGCCAGGAGCTCCTAGTTATGGTCCTGCTACTCCCATGCTCTGCGGCCCTGCTGGGCATATCCCTGCCAGGCTTGTTCCTCGTCTCTCTCACTGGCACAAGACAAACTTACACTTGCAGGGCTGTCCTGGGACTTGATTGCAGCTCCTTGCAAAGCACTTTCTGACCTATACGTGTCTGACAGTTTCTTGGGCTCAAAATAAGTGGATCCCCACCTCCTCTTATTTTTTCCAAGGGAAGGGGGAGTAGTGTTCCCACACCATCCATTGCTCCTGGAAGTTAGGTACTCCAGGAGCGCTTGCTAGCTCAACCATCTTCAGACTGGGGGGACCAAATGGGAACTGGACATTGCCTGTGGTTCTCTGGACACATCATAAAGCCCATTTCCATGGGGTAATCTGGTCACTGCACCCTCCAAGCTGAAACAGGCAATGGGAAGGCCCTGTAACACCATGAGAGAGGCATCGTTTAGGCAATGCAGCAAGACTACCAGATACCAGTTTGTATTCTGTCACTTGCTGAATAAATTGGATTAAAAGCAGCAATGTATTCATGAAAGATTGCTGTGAAGGCCATTTCCCACCCCTCGAGCCATCTTGTCTCCATCCATTTCTACAGCGGGCATGTATCTGCATGAAGGTCACCCCTTCTGGGGACTGAGCTGCTAGGAAGAAATTAAAGCGACAATTAAAATGGGATATTTTTTGTTGCAGCTCAATAAGATATAATCCTGGCTAAACAAAGTAAACAAAGAGCATGAATGAGTTCCTCTCCCCAGAGCACTGTCAAGCCATCAGTCACAACTGGGGAAGACCACTGGCTAAAAGACACTCTGGCTTTGAGTTTAGCATATCGATACGCCCTTTACTGAAACACACGCACACAAAGAAGCACCGGCAGCCTGAGCTGCTTTCTAAAAAGGGAGGAATCTGCTTACTTAGCCCTGAGAGCTATTTTTGAGGCGTGATACATCCCATATACATGCCTCAGTGTCCTTAATGCTAACTGGGAAATTCTGCACATTCATGAGAGGAAGTCTAAGGCACAGGGCTGGGAACTGCACATTATCCCACTGCTGGCTCTGCCCTGAGATTGCTGTTGACATGACTGTCCCTGACAGGCCAGTCAGCTGGTGTCTTCTGCTCCCCAGTCTTTCCCACTGCAAAGTGAACCCATGAGTTTTAATGCATAAAGAAACATATTTAGTAATATTTTTTTTGATTTGGGTGAATATGTGGAAATGAGGGTAGAGAAGTATCTACTATTTAAATAATTCCTCATCCCTTTACAGATCTGAACTTTCTGAGCCCCAAAACTTGCAAGCTGAGGCTCTGCTCAGGCTTTCAGTGACTTTTTCAAAAGATGAAAAGAACACCAGAGCAGCTCGTCGACTGCCTGCAATAGCTGACACAACGGGAGTAGGTATGCACTTTTGTATCAAGTATTACCTGTATAAAGAGATTACTGAAAGATCATTGCCAGTGCCAAAACAAAAGGTTATGCAACAAAGAAGTATGAAAAAAATTCATGTTTGACTCTCAGGACACCTTATACAATTCTGGTCCTCTGCAGCCACAACAGCTGGCACTGGACACTTGGCCAAGCAAGGCTTTCAAAAGTTTGGACAGCCTTGCAAGTCCAGCTAGGGGAGCCCATTTGAGTTTGGATGAACTCAGCTCATCAAATGCTGAGTTGAACCCGTGGCAAAAGCCCTCTTCTATCCTGTTACTTTTTCTTGTGCAAAATTCACAGCCCTGTTTTCCCAGGGAGGGCTCTGCAAGGCCAGAGGGAGGAAGGGGTGGGGAAGACAGAATCTGCATCTTCCATTTACCCCCAGTAAGGGATGAGAGGCATTTTCACTTGAGCTCATCCATTGGGGTACCCCAGGGCTTCTGCAAACAGAGCCACTGCAGTGAGTGGGGGCCACACCACTGCTGGCCCCTTGGGGCTTTCTAAAGATGTGGGAGGGTGAATGCCCCAGGGCTGCAGAGGAGAGTGGTCTCAGGGAGGCAGCCTGAGGCAAAGGGGTGCTGCCTGGGAGAATCTGTGCGAGCTGCTCTGGGAAGGAGGGGATGAGGAGTGGGACCAACAGATTCCACTGAAACGTTCAATAATGCAGATTTTTTTATGAAGATTGCTGCGCCTCCCTGTAATCTAAATCTAACATGACACGGACTAAACGCAGACGTCACTTCTCTCCCTGCTGATTAGCCATGATTGCTGCTGAGTGACACTCCAGCACGTGTCTCTGCGGTGAGCAGGGCTCTACTCGCCAGCCAGCCACTATCTTGAAGCACTTGCATAGGATGAGCACTGTGAGCTCAAACCATGGGCCAAACATGCTCTGTATGCATGGAGGGCACCCTGGCGCAGCTCAGCAAGGGACACACACCTGGGAACCCCCTCTGAGACAGAGAGAAGGCTTTACTGTATTAACTGGAAAGCAGTTTTCCATAGCAGGTGACAAAGTTCTCCAATAACAGCTGCCAAAAGCAATCAGTCTGGATCACAACAGAGGTAGGAAAGTTATGTTATTTTAATAGGAATTATTTGGTTACTGGGGCTCTGATCAAATTAGGCAGCTACTGAATTAAAGCAATGAAATTACAGGGAAGGAGGCTGTGCTCAACTTATTTCCAGTCCTTCTGGACCTGAAGAAGTAACAAAGGAAAATGTCCAAACTGCTCCAAGGAGTTTTCCGTAAACACCCTAATCTGGGGAGCTGGGGACTTCTGCCTGCCACTAGCAATTTCCTAATTAGCCCAACATCCAATGGGTTCAGGCCATCCCCTGCGCAGCAGATTTGGCATCCTTTTAAAAGCAGTAGAGACTGAAGCTTGTGCGGCTGATGCTGCTCCTTTGATTTGCAGCACAGCTCAGACGTGATGAACACTTTTGTTATCAACTCTGCTTACAAACCTGCCAGACTTGAGCTCCTCTCTTTACCCTGCATGTCCGCCCTTACGCTTTGACAAATGTTTCTTTAGTGCAAATTCAACTATAATTGTATCTGGAATTGGAGAAATAAGAAAAATACAGGAGGCACAAATTGCATCACAGTGATATCAAGAGAGACTGATGTAACAGGGATCTCAGGCAAGGAAGGGGGAGCTCAGTATTAATACACACAAAATCTTGCCACGAGGAGAGGAGAGGACATGAAGAGTGCAGAGCTAGAGCTGAGGGCATGAGGCAAATGATGTTGATGCTTATTATGCCCTGGTAGTACTGCTTTGGCGCTGGGTGCACCCCTGGGATCCTCCAGGATGGAAGGTGGAGAGCACCCAGGTGCATGCACTGAGTGGTGATGCATGGTCTGATCCTGCATGGGAAGGGGACACCTGTGCAGACCTGCTCCCTCTCTCACCCTAGACAACAGCACATCATGCCCCAGGAGTGTCATCCCCATGCAGAAAAACTCTGTGCTCCCAGTGCATCAGCACAAGACAAGTACGAGAGCTGCCCAAAGAGAGGGTTGAGTCATAGCACCAGACCAGAGCTGCATGTTGTCCTTTGCAACCTTGGCTGGATCATTTCCCAAAACCCTGGGGAAAAACCTGGAATATTGGGAAGGCACTTAGATGTCAGTCAATCACTGTCATGCTCTTAATGCATTGCTCTGAACTAGTTCTGGTGGGACGTGAACACCATGAGGTGGGGTTGTCTACAACACAGCGAACACAAACATTCTGAGGGTTGAGTAGGGGGATGAAAAGAGAGCCAGAACAGGCAGAGGAAAGGAGAAAAAGCACTTACCTTGGGTGAGCAGCAGGGCTGTGGGGAGAGAAGAACATGAAAAAGGCAGGGAGAGAGAAGAAAAGAGGGAAAATGTTAATATCCCAGGGAAAAAAGCTGTTTTGCAGATGACGGCTGTCAGTGAGCAATGGACATGGCGCAAGGCAATGTACGAGCTTGCTGGGGCTGCATGCCAGGAGAAGGCTGGGGAGCAGACCCCATGGCAGTGAGGCGGAGAGGAGGCTGGTGAGCACTGGGGTGCTGGCTTCCCAAAGTCACAACGTCTCAAGCAAAGGCAGAGGTGAGATGCGGGTGGGGAGTAGTGAGAAGGGGAAGGGAAAAGTGGTGGGGCACAGTTACACTTGCCATCAGGGCTTGACACAACCCAAACTGACCTGAAGGCACAGGAAGTGCCCCCACTTCAGCCAGGAGTTTTTAGTCATAGTGGGGCTTTAGGCAATTGGAGAGGCTCCAGTAAATTCATGGGTGGCTGAGAAAAGAAGGTGGCCAGGGATGATGGGCAGCTCACTGAGAGGACCATCATCAGAAGCAGCCGTTTATAAAATGAACGCTGGCCTCCAGTGTGAAATGGGTCAGGAGATACCATGGCTGTGCACCATCTCCTGGGACACCGTGGTTTACCTACACCTATCCCTCACCCCGGAGGGTCAGGGTGCAAAGAGGAGCACAGGCACATGTAAAGCATCACTGCTTTGAGTCTTCCTGTCTCTCTCTGCTCCCAAGTACAGGTCTGCCTGACAATGCTGCATGGGCACATGCTGTGCAACGTCATTGCAGCAGGTTGCTACTGCCTAGTGGGAAATGTGACTACATGGTCCTGTGAGATTAGAGGTGGAAAGACAGGAGGAGAAGGGGGCAAAAGTCCTTACAAGGTATGACCTTACCCTCAGTTTCCGTACAGGCACATCCCAGCCCTCTTTTCACCTTGGGTAGTTACGTCCTGGCCCTCTCCTGCCTTGATTTCCCCACTCTCCAGGGCTATCACAAAGAAACAGCTCGCTGGATCCCTCTTAGGCAGTAACCCTAGGAAGCCACAGCCTGCATTCAAATTTCAAACTAACTACAGGAGAGTCCATATAGAAGAACTCCCCGAATCCTCTTCAAGAGGGGCCAAGCACCAGCGCGGTGCCTTAGCTTTGACTTCTGCCTGTCCTTCAAACAGCAAACCAGTCCCTGAAGACTTGGTTGCATGCGATGACGGTATTGTAATTACTAACACTTATTATCATGCACTTCTAGTCTCAGAAGCTTAAAACTCTGTACAAAGACTGAGTCAGTATTAACAGCCCCATTTGACAGATGGTAAAGCAAGCAAAGAGAGGCTAAAGGGAACATTTTGCAAACTCAGAAGTGGGCTGGAGTCCAGAAGTGCTAATTTACCCAGGCTTGCCAGTTCAAGCCTCGAAAAAGCAGGCGCTTTTATACAGAGGCACCTAATTGTGTCTGTGCTGGTTTAAAAGTGACTTCCTAGGCGATTCCCCAAGGGTTGCACAGCACATCAGTGGCAGAGCCAGGGAAACTAATCCTGAGTCCCAGCTCCCAGTCACGTCTCTGCTCTGTTGGGTAGCACCCACAGGCACAGCTTTCCCAGCAGCCTGCAGACAAGCATCAGCCCAGTCAAGGTCTTCATCTGCCTATCTATCTCCTCAGCTGGAAATACTGTGGGCACTCAGGGAGATCTCCCTTGTATGTGCAGGCAGGTAGAGGCACAGTGAATGGGGAAGGGGCAATGAAGGGGCTCCTTGCTGAGCATCCCTCATGTTTCCTTTTCAGAGTCAAAAACCTCTGGAGAAACCCTCTGTGAATATGTTCTGTAACATGTACAGTGCCACAGAGCCATGAGAAACACTAGGTTGTTTGCTCTGCCCACACAAGCTCCCGTCCTCCACACAGTTAGACATCTCCAACAGGCCTCTAAGTGCCCTGTACATGCATCTGGAGTCTCCTTGTAGCTTTCTCTTGCTGCAGCTCCATGCTGCCCTGTGGCCTCCTTACTATTCCACAGTTTTCTGGTTCTCCAGACAATGTGAGGAAATTTAATTTGCCTTTTCCAATTACAAGCATTAGTACAATGGGTCGATTCGGTGTTCAAATTTAGGATAATGAAATATTACTGGGCCCCTAAGCTACTGTGGTTATTAAAAAAAAATATAAAATCATTGGTTCCTCATGTTTTTTAAAACCATTATTCTAGTGCTCTGGGATTTGAGTTTATTTTTTTCACTATTTTTTTTTTTTTTTTTTTTTCACTATTTGCTTTTGAGCCTGCAAAAGAACTATTTTTCTCCCTTTCACTTATGGTATGATACATGAATATTTGAAGAAGCCTATAAAGCTATGAATGAAACTTCGAGAATACAGCCAGCAGAAAGCCAAGAGATTATTTTATCTTTATATTTCTGAGTGAACGCTGTGCATGCAAGCAAGAAAATTATTTCATGGACTACAGCCTCCTTCCTGCAGATGCATCTGCTAATGTGCCCCTAGCCCTGACCTGTAATGTTTCCTGACAGTCCATCTGGGAATGCTGTACCTGTACCAGTCCTGCTGATGGCCCCCATGCTGTTCCCATCCCACAAGCCTCCCTCCTCTGCCGCCAGCCCAGGCTGCATCGCTCTATCCCTCCCCAGGGCACTTCTCCCCGTCCTGTGCTCCTGCTCTGCACGCCATGCTCCTCGTGGGGCCAAGCCAGGCCACCTCATCGTTGTTTGCATCTCAGGTAGTCTCAGAGGCTTGACATGCATATTCTTACAGAGGGCTGCTAAAATTAGCTCTGCAGTCAAATCCAAAACAGCAGACCCAAGTATCCCTTACCCAACCCTTGCACGCTGTGAATGCAGACAAACACGCCTGTCCACAGACAGGGTAGGTGACACCAACTCTCTCAGGAGACCCAAAGCCTTCAGCTCTGGATTCCAGCTCTTCCTTTACTGGGATTTCCCTGCAGGACTAGCTTTTACTAGGCAAAGTCAAAACTGTGTGCATGAACTCAGCTTCCCCTGCCAGCCCTGAAATCAGGCAATTTAGACCTGAATTTAGCTGATTTTAAAAAAAAAAGCTATTTACCGATAAACTCTTTCATCTGCATGTTTTCAGCAAACTTTAGGGTCAAATCCTGTCATGACATGTGTGTTGGTGTGAGTTACAGATTAGGAATTGAATTCCCTCCTGCTTTAATTCTACTGAAGCCAAAGAAGGTTAAACCAAGAGGAACTAGGCTTGAGATGGCAGCAGACCAGCAATCGGACAATCCTGTAGTTTACAGCTACCCAATGTGCTAAATTTGTGTCCCAACCCTTTTCTAAACAGAGAAATACCTGTTTTCTGCTCTTTACCTCACAGAGAGAGTTTGACGACGCTGCATGCTTTATGCTAGGCTCATTCTTCATTAACATCAATCTTTTCTAATCAATAGCTCTAAAGACTCCAGGAAGTCACTGCACAGATAAGAGGATCCTTGTTAAAAACCTGGGATTTACCAAGTGAGCTGAAATGAGAGAGAGGAGGTTGGATTTTGAGGAGACCCTCAGTCACACAACAGGGCAGTCACAGGTAGCAAAAGGCAAGGAGAACACGTTGTTTGCCCTTCATGTGAATCCAAAGGAGCCCAGAGATCATGCAAACTGCAGGCTCAGTTCCCCAAAGAGGTAAGGATCGCCCCCATCTTTCAGTTCTAATTGTCCACAGGCTCTGCCTCCAGGTTTGCTTATTGAGGTGAGCAAACTGTTTCCCTTAAGGACTGTGAAGAGCTACAAACATGTTTTTTTAATAGCCTAAACAAAGCAGAGATTTTGCAGCATTAACCTGAGTGCTGTTATTATTGAAGTCAATAGCAAAGCTCTTGCAGACTTCAAGAGACTCTTCTCCATCAGGAGAATCAGAAACATTCAGCTTAGTCACAGAGCTGCAAGAAAATTATTAAACCTTCAGGGGAGGAGGTAAGAGCAAGCTAACATTTCTTTGCTATTGTCAGCAGCAACTGACGAAAGAAGGAGTTTCTCAGCATCTACCCACACTTCAGAAAACTGCAGCGCATGTGCTCACATATTGATGCAGCTTATCCAGCCACAGTTCTTTTTACCAAGTCACATCATTTCATAAATATTTTGATATAGATAACTTGTTGGATCAATCAAAGCCAGGAATCCTTTTTACTTCACAGTTTAATCCTTATTCTGCAACTCCCAGCCACATCCTCTCTCTGGGGCACATAGTTTTCCCACTGGGGGTGCTGACGCTTGATCTTTAGACGAAGTGTTATGAGATTCATCTACAGGAGCTGACTCTGCTGGGAGGCTGAGAGGACTTCAGACAAAAACTTCCCAAGACAGGCAAACTGTTTAAAAGTGCTTGCCAGCCATCTGTGCTCCCATCTCCAGTGAAGTTGTATCTCGTGGGAGACATGCTTTCTGAAGCAAAGTTTTGCATGAAGGATGTTGGTCCCTGTTACAAAGTGTAAACCTCAAGACTCAGTTTTCATGCACCAACCCTGAGATTGAATTTTTTACCACTATGCCAAGAGACGAATTCCCTCATTTAACCACAATTTAAGCAGAAGACCAACTTTATGCAGGGAACACAAAGCAAGTTTTTCTCCTTTGATCAGGACTGCAGACAAAATGTGAAAACTGATCTGTGAAGAAAGCATTTCTCCAAAATGCTTGGTCCTAGTTGTGAGCTGACACTATACCAGAGCTGCCACAAGAGCAAGAGTAAAAGCAATGGACAGCATGTTGTCATAAAGGAAAATACTAGTTTCACTGCAGGAACACTTTAAAATGGTGCTGAAAAACAGATGGCTCAGGGTGCTGGGAGGTTTCAAATCCCTGCAGCGCTCAGTAGACAAGGACTCAGTTTACATGACTACACATAAGGAGAAAAGGTGAGACAGGAAGGATTCCAAGATTAATTTCTTAGAAATGGAAAAGACAAAAATTATGAGGAAACCTGCAAAGTGTCCAGGAAGATAGAGAAAAGCAACATTTAGGATCTTTGCCAAGCAAAAAAATGGAAGTCTCCTCTTGATTTCGTTTTACTTATTCACTTCGATATAACCAGCTTGCAGCTAGCGCCATCTTTGCTAGTGTTCTTTGTATCTGATATGCCACTACTAAGTCAGTATCAGTCTTCATCACAGGCTGGGCTGGCAAGACACCCATCTCAGATTTGTTCTCATCTCTTTGAATTATTGGAGCACATCAACAAAAAGAGCTGCTAAAGTAAAACTACTTGATGTGATTTGTTTGGATAGTCAGAAAAGCTTTGAAAAACTCCAGCTGTAGAGAGCACTCAGGGAAAAAGAATAAATGGGCTGCAACACAAAGTTTGATATTGTAAGATATAGCATTTATATAGGGAGGAAGTAAAGAACAGGAGCAAGTGGTCAGATCTCCTTATGGCCAGGTTTAAGAACTGAGTCCCACAAGACTCAAAGCAGCATGGCACTGATATAATTGTGGATGAACAGTGAGGAGCAGCATTTTCAGATGATGCAAAGCGTCTCAGTCAAAAGTCTGTTTCAGTGGCTGGCTGGTGTTGTGCAAGTCCTGAGCAACCTGAATGCAGGTATTCATTTGATCCACTACAGGTACCTTCCTGAGTAGAGATGTTGTTTCCTTGGTAAGGTGCTTGCAGGTGCAAACAGCAGGAGAAATAGAATGAATTTCCTGCTGAGATCTGGCCCTCACAGAGACCTTCCTGAAGATGCACAGCCTCAACTAATTGTGAAGTCCAAGGAAAGGTCATTTCTCTCTACCCCACAGCTCCAGTCAGGGCAAGCAGATGTTCCCTTCACCAGTGGTGACTGCTTTGTACTGACACGTGTATGGGAGAGCACAGCCAGTAATGCAAATCCTGCTGCTGCCTGCTATCCTCTTTCACTGTGTGTCTATCTGAAACTGCTGCTACTACAGCCAGAAGCAGTATGGGTGCCCTCAGGGACAGCACAGGGGATTTTAATAGCATGGGGTTCTAGAACAAGTTCTGCATCCAATATAGACTGTCAAAGATCTGCCCCAGGCTGGTCTGAGAAGCACACATCTATTTCCCTGATCTCCGGCCCAGACATCAGCTCTGCCTGCCCTTCAGGGCACCACCTTTCATCACTGATTTCATCACTGCTGCTTTGATTGCATCCTTAAGGTGAAGTCCTGAGGGAGTGCAGGCCCTTGGCACAAAGCTGTGATAGTGCAGGCATGACTGCGATAGACTGGCTGTCTCTGCATGACCTGGATCGCAGGTTACTTCCAAGCACGCCTGCCAGTCAACTGAGGTGCCCAACACTGCCTTGCTTCCAATAGGGCCAGAAGAGATGTTTTGAAGATGTTGTCTAAGAACATCCAGTACTCCTACCAGCACTTTAGGCACTGGTTCAGTGAGACGGATCTAAGCAGGGAGTAACACCAAAACAAGGACATATTGTCAAGAAAACCACATCTTTTGCAGTACTGGAAGAAAATACGTGGGCAGCCAAAACCCAGAGAGACTTCATCAAAAGCAACCCAGCCTGAACCTCCCAGGAGAGGCAGGAGCTGTGCTATGCCCTCACTGTGTGAGTTGCGCGGGGCCCATTCATCATCACAGCAAAACCAAGTGAAGTCCCAGCTAGGTGGGGTGGCTGCTGTTTGAGATTTCCCCACCTGTTTATGCATGGCAATAGCAGCATCCACACAGCACTGCAGGGGCCTGTTTGCACGGAGGTGACTGTGCTCACCCTGCAGGGCTGTATCAATTGTGCATGTGCTTTGCAACAAATAAGTGATCCAAACTCTGCCTCTGCAATAACTTGATGATGGCAAAAACATGCGAATGGGAGGCAGCAAGATCATCTCATCCCAGTGCTGTATGGCAAGTTGCATGGTTCCCCAAATGCGTGTGAGCCTGTGCACATCCCAGACTGCTTTCTTTCTGCTGGGAGCCAGCTGCTCATGTGTGTGCCCTGTGAAAGTTGCTGGCAACAGCAACTGCTGGCGATCACTCCCAGTGTTCTGCATGGGAAAGCCTCATGTAACTCCTTATTCTTCATCCCAGGCACAAGGTACACTCATAGGAGATACCCCTGCATGCAGCACTACAGAGATGGGGATCTTCTCAGATGCCCTGGAATTAGTGTAGCGACTGTGCCACCTTGTGCCAGCAAGATTTACAAATGCATTTTCATCTCCTGCCTCTTAGATTTTAGAAGCATGGTGCTCTTGTTCTGACTTTTCTCTAAAGAGGCCAAACAGTGCTCCATGTCTCCTCCTCAGCATGGCCCTTTGTTTCCTCTGGCTAAAGAGAGTCCATCCAAGGGTGCACCCTCACCTGCTGCGGCAGGGGAAACAGCTGGCCTGCAAGCTCTGTGCTGCAGATCATTTAGTCCAGCTCTGATCTCCTCTCTGCCTGTTACAAAGCAGATACCGTCTCCGATTGATGCTGGTGCAAATGAGACACCCACAATACAGCAATCTGGCATCATGGTTCTAATAATAATGAAGACATTTAAAAAACGAACCACCTTAAGGGCCATTCTGGTTTTCTTTGAATGTGTTTTTATTCAGCCAGGTGCAACATGGCCAATGGGGGAAAAAGAAATGCAGGACTTAAAAAAACCCCTTGATCCTGACTCTGTATCCTGAAGCCCACTCGTTTAGAAATGGATGCAGATCTCTCAGAGAGCAGACAGCAGAGCAGAAACTTCAGTGTGATGCTCCAAGCTGCCAAGTACATAAGCAGGAGAGACCCAGAGGAAGGTAATTTTCCTCCTGGTGAGAGAGAGGTGAGAGCCCTGTGGATGGGAAGAGACACATGTGGAGAGGAGAGCCCTGGGTGATTCTAGAACTGAAGACTTTGATCTAGGGCTGAACACTTTGCTAACACAGATCCAAAGGGCTTAAATTCCCCAAAGAAATCAGAGTGTAATAGAACTATAGTAAGCAGTTATCTACACAGAAGGTGTAGTATGTTATATAGTTCCTTCATCGAAGGTGAAAAGTGAGAGAATAACTAGTGACTACAAGCTGAGGCCAGACAACTACCTAGAAGCTGTGCTCACATCTTTACCCTGGAGGGCAATTAACTGCTGGGACATACCCCGTGGGATATGGCAGGTTGGTCACTGCTTCTGATCAAGGGCAGTTGGACTTGGGTGAAACCTAAGGTCCTGTGCTCCACCCACAGTGAAATCTAAGGTCCCTCATTACCTACAAGATGCAGGAGGTGATCTAATGGCATTAAACTATGAATCCTCTTTTGGTTTACAATTTACTAATCCATGGATGCTATATATCATTGCTATAAGACAACTTGCTAGTCCAAGTTGTGTCTATCCTGAACATCCTGCAGAGCCATGCATGGGAGCTCAGATTAGCCAGGGAGCAGCTGTTATGCTGGTCAGATAAGATGTTTCAATAAGGGAAAGCTGTGTGATGCACGGACAACTGCCAGGTGTTCCCATCACCTGCAGCAGCACGTGGGAGCAGAAATAAGGCTGTCGGCACATGTTTGTCTCTACTCTGTATCAAAGACCTGGAAGGTGGCTTCTGTTTAAAGCTTGGCCCTTCCAGGCCATCTTAAAGCTGGTGAAGCCAATGAATGGCAAGACTTACTCAGTGAGAAACGGCTCAAACACATATAGGACAAGGACAAAGATACCCATAGGCAAGGCACAACCATAAGACAGGGTTTATTCCCACTATAATCCTGATCTGCTGGGAGATCCTGGGTCTCACTGCTGATGAAGTAGGACCTCAACAGAGCTCCACAACCTCTGCACAACAGACTGGTTGTATGCAACACAATAAGGGGGTTTTCAGATCAAAGACATGGAGAATTGTTTTTTTTAAAAAAAGCAAAACAAGATCTCTCATACCCTCCCTTGTCTCCCATAGACTTTTCACCGTGCCTCATAGGGACCCAAGAGCACCAAGGAAATGCCACTGGCAGGCAACAACAGAGGGAAAGACACAGGGGCATATGGGAGGAGCCAAAGGGGCAGCCATGCATTATGCTCTTTTCTTGCCTTTCACATTCCCCAGGGTCCTGGCAAAGGAGCAGGAGGGGGGAGAACAGCAAAGGTGTGCTCAGAACAAAAAAAACAGATCAAGACAAGAAAACCTAATCAAAATAATACAGCCTATAAGGCTCAAGCATTGCACAAAAGGAAGATCAGAAAGCTGGTCTCTAAAAGGCAGAAATCACACCAAAAAAGGGTGAGAGTGAGAATACAGGAGGGCAGAGAATAAAAGTCGACCCATCTACAGGAGCAGGAGAAAAGGAGGGAGGGGAGGGAGGAGAATGAGGGCTGCATTTTCTGGATTTGGGGTTTGGAGACTTGATTCTGAATTTTTTTTCTTTTTTCATTTTTTTTCATAAAGGATCTCACACCTGATATTCCTCGTTCCATCCATTTCGGTTCACCAAGGGCAATGAAGAAATTCTCCTGCCTTTCGTATTCCTCCTCATCTACTATCTTAACCCTTATGGTCTTCCTGTAGGGACAACAAGAGAGACAACCGTGTACAGCGGGTCAGCTGGCTGGAGGCGAGGCGGTAGCAGCAGCAGCAGCAGCGGTGGTGGCGGTGCGGGCTCCTGGCACGCAGCCCCTTCCCTGGTGGGGTGGTGTGCATTGGCCTGCCTGTTGGACACGGGGCATCCATCGCAGCTGCTCCTTGGGGAGCGGGAGGGTGTTAGAGGCAGAGGGGGCTGGTGAGGGTGTGAGGAGGGAGGGAGACAGGGAGGAGGACCTTGCTGATGGTTAGTGGAAGGTGACTTCTGCAGTGCATTTTTTCAGTGTCACATGGTAATGGAAAGTGTATCGGCCGCCTGGAAATCACCGGAGACCACCCCGGGGTACCCACTGCATTTTAGTTGGAAGATCAATTGCTTCTGCTACTCTTACAACTAAGAATAGACCTGCAGGGACTCAAAGCTGGGGGCCTGAGGAGAAGACAGAAAGATGGGCACTCACAGACACATTCACCAGTGAGGTGAAGTGAATCCCTGTTGGCAGGCTACAGCTCTATTAGCTACAAAGGAGGCTGGTATTTCTCATTTCCTTTTTTTTTAAATCGGCACCTCTTTCTGCTTATTCTCCTCAATAGCATCTGCCTCTTCCTCCTGACCTGTTCCTCAAGTGAGGATACAGCTTTCCATAGGAGCAGACAGCTTTGCTGTGATCTCACAGGGATCGCAATGGGACTAAAATGCCCAGGACTTCCTGCTGCCACCTTGCCTGGCTCCCTCCAGCAACCCTGCAATGCACACAGCTGCTGTAAGCCCTAAGGGGAACCAAAGGAGGGCATAGGCTCCTCCCTGCCCTCCCACTCCCAGAGCTGCTCTGCAGCAATCGGACAGGGGACTGCACAGCCTTTGCCAAGTCCTCCTCAGAAATTACAGGAGCTGCTTCTCTACCAGGCCTTGATTCTTTTCTTTATCTAACATGGGTCTGACAGGGACACTGTAGGGCCTGAGCCCGGCAACGGTCTCCTGAGCTACTGGTTGTCTTTCCAGCCAGCATCTTCCCACTGACACTACAAAATCTGCTTGGATTCTCCAGGTGGAATGGCAGAAGGTTCCTCTCAAGCTGCCGCAGAAATCTGGACAAGTAGGACTATCTTCCATCCTTCCCTTTCTGCCCCTCCTTGACACTTTCCCTCTCCCCATCCCCAGTATCGCTCCCCCCGTGGGTACCATGTGACACAGCAGGTGCGCACAGCAGTGTTTAAGGCAGAGCAGTTGGAGACACAGAGACATAGGAGGAAGAGGAGGCAGGAAATGGTAGAGAAGAGGAAAGAAGAACGTTAATGTTAGTCTGGAGGGCCAGTACTACACCTTTCTGCAAACTCATATCCACCATGCGGGGGCTCATCAGCTCAATGAAGAAATTCTTGTTTTTTTCATACTCCTCATCATCAATTACCTTGATGTGAACTGTTTTGCTGTGGATGGAAAAATAGTAAGTGTCATAAAGGGCATAAAGGGGAGAAGGGAACAGAGAAGCAACAGTGGAAGAAGGTAAAGAGTTGAATCGGGACATTAGAGAGTCAAAGTTTTCTCACCCACTGAACAAGCTCAACATGGCCCTTAAGAAAGGCTAAAGTCCCATTCCTGCAAGTGACACTGGTCAATTTTCTGTTTAACCCAGAGACATGATGGCAGGGCACACTGTGCAAAGTGGTTAGAAAAAAATAGCTCTGATCCCCCGGCAAACCAGCAACGGGCACAGGAGCTGTCAGCATAGCAGCTCAGGGCTCAGTGTGTGGGCAATGATGTCTGATGGCCACTGGAGAAGCAGGCGCCCCTCACTCTGTTACCCACTGTGCATGCACGCACACACACACACACAAACACACATACACACATGCAAAAGCAGATGAGCACAACCTCCCCAGAGGCATCACGCTGCTGCCTCTCTGCTGGCAGCACCTACCTGCTGGGCAGATGCCCACTTACCACACAGGCTACGGGGAATCCCTGTAACCTGCAGCTCTGATATCTGCATGTCAGAGTGAACCCCTCTTCCCACAGTTCTGTACCCACATGTGGCCGTGCAGCTACAATCTCCCTTCGATCCCTGCCCATGGCAATGTTCAGATCAATTCTTGGTGCATTTTGTGCACAACTGGTCTTGGCTGGGGATGCAAAGGAGGAGAAAAGCAGGACCAGCAATCATACAGCCTGGAAAAACAGCCCCAAGCTTAAAATCTCTACGTGCCTCAGCCGGTAGCCCTTGGCATTAAATAAACCCAGTATCTTTGATCCCCCATTGCTTCAGAGAACAAGCAGTCCAGCCCTGCATCCTGGGGATGCTACCACTGCCAGCAGTCCCCTGAAAACCACCATTTCACAAGAGAGAACAGGAGGGTTGATTAATTGTCATCACTGCACCATGTATCTTATCAATATCATTAATGACTACAAAATTATCCAGCCCTCCCACAATTTGACCCCCAAGTCATAACTGCTTCTGCACTCTGACTGCGGAAATCCCATCCCCCGTGTTGGCTTTTGGTTTTAGCTCAGTACCAAACCCTGTCTTTCAAATGATGGCATCCAGGATACGGAGAAGAGTTTGAACAACCTTTGCTATATCCATCGGTGCAGAAATTTACAAGAAAAATCACCTCTAATTCTTCTTCCTAAGCTATATCAGTTTTATTTTTGCCAGTGCTTTTTCTACCTATGCCCTGCACTAATGCCAGCAAGCCTCCTTTCCTTTCTCTCTTTCCTTTCAGTGTTTGCTAATCCAGTCTGAAGGATGTAGGATTTTAAATGGTTCATCTCTAGTGTAAATGTTGGTGCTCAGGTAAGACTTCATCATGATGATTTCGTTGCATTTTCTTTGGAAAGGTTGACTGAATTTATCTTTTGAACTAGAGGTTTTCTAGGCCCCTGGTACTTTGCAAAGCTTGTTAAATTTGCTGATTTAAATCTACAGCTGATTCATAGCTCTGATCTTTTCCTTACTCATATACTACAAAACAGAAGGTAGGATTTTCAAAAGCAGCCAGTGCTTCCTGAACGCGGGTCGCTTTTTACAATCCTATTCATAATTACCGTTGCTTATAGGTGTTTTTTTTTTCCATCCTAGGAACTCCAAATTACTAAGTACTGCTTGTCTGCAAAAATTTGGAAAAAACCCACGCACTGTTTCTTGAGGGCCAGCTTAGGTATCACAACAAAGATATTCTAAGGCTTTATGCAATGAATGCTATGCATACACACCATTTGAGGTTGCTTTTATACAGCAACTTTCTTTTCCTTTCTTTGTTTGTTCGTTTCTTTCTTTTTTTTTTTTTTTTTTTTTTAAACAAGGTAGCTCTCCCATCTCCATGAGTGGTGTGTGTGCACACCAGAGCAGGGGAGGAATGCTAATTTAATGAGGAAGCATGCACAGCAGACTATATCCCTGGCTGTATGCTATCTGTATAGAAAGCCTAATGTCACACAAGTCCCTCATCTCTGCGATGAATACTCAGAGTTGTGCACTCAAGGAATAATAACTCAGTGTGTGCACATTTTGTTAAGTAAAGAGAACTCTATGCAGCCTACTAAGTAGTCCTACAGCAGTGAGACTTCCTTATAGTAGTCTTTTTTTAGTGTTTTAAAAAAAAAAAAATCAAGAAAGAGAAAGAAAACATGGTGGGAATCCAGAGATGGCCACACAGTAAAATGCTGGCTTTGCAAAGGAAGTCCTCTTGGATCAGGAAACAGAGAGAGCAAACCCTCTGGGCTTGAAGACTATCTCAGCACTGCAGCAAACTGAACCATTACCGCACACTCAAGCCTCAGGTGGCTTTTCAAAAAAAGGGTGTCTGAATTTCGTGACCGATAGAGTAAATTGCTTTTTTTCCTCCTTTGCTATGAGCCATAAAGAGAAAAGAACCTTTTACCTGGTTCTGAAACAACAGGTGAGGGGCAGAACTTCCACATACCAAAGCTGCAGGTGCCTTGCATTAACAGAAGCCGGACCTTGCACCCCTCACCCAACCTGAGTCTCAAAAGAGAAGGAGGTGCTCATCCTCCCCAGCTTTGCTGAGAGGTGGTGAGTGCTCAGCAGACCCACCACACCCTGAAAGCCTTGGGGACCCAGAGCAGGAGCCCAGAGGCGTGGGCTGTGTAGGTGATGTGAGATGGAGGGCTCCAATCAAACCACAGCCACTGTCCATTCTTGCTCCAGAGTCAGTGTGTTGCCAGACCTTCCCACGCAAGGAAGAAAAGAGCATGGCAGAAGTTTACAGGGATTGAGCAGCGACACTGGGAGGTGGGTGAGAGTTCACAGATTCAGTGCCAGATAATGGGGCGTGGTTAACCTTTTGCTGTGATTTTGCAGCAGAGGGAAGAGCAGCATCACTGCTCCAAGGTCACTCTGCAATGATAGGGGCATGAGGCTGGGCTTGCTCCCTTGCGGGTAAGTGCCCTTCTCTCAGCTGGCTGGCTGCTCCACTGACTGTCACCACATAAAGGTCAGTGCTGACAGAGGGCACTTGCAGTGGCCCATTGGGCTGCTCTTCCCTGGGCTCTGCAGCTTCTCTAGCCGCTGCAGGCATCTTGCTCCTTTCCAGGGCTATGAAAGCAACTATAACTACAGCTGCATTCTGAGCTGCCATAAATTGTCCGGAGGCCAAAACACAGAGTGCTCCCTCACAATCTCGTCTCTCACCTGCAGCCACACTGAAAGCTACCTCCTCAGAAGGCATTCAGAGTGGAGGAGATGGATGGGGAGAAGGGCTGGAGAGAAACACCGCCCCGGGAAGACATCACGTTAATGTGAAAGATGTGACAGGAGGACACCGAGAGGCAGAGAGCACAGGGAAACGGGAGGCACGGGAGCATTTTGCTGCAAGAACATCCTAACAACTTCTTGAAATTAATGGAGTCAGGGGTGGGCATGAGAGGGGCTGGTGGTGCAGCAGCCTTGATGGCATTCTCATCATGATGAGAAGCAAGGGACCTGAAGCCCACCTTGCTCAGCCAACCAGCTTTCATTCCCCAGCCTCTGATTGCTCCATGTGGGGCAAGGAGGACACTTTCCAGACCTCCCCTTTCTCTCTGACAGCTTCATTGTAGCCAAGATGTGTCTCAGGCACTTCAAAAGTGGAGTAAAACAAAGACCATCCAAATTCCTGGCAGTCTCTGAGAGCTGGCCGCAAGAAGCCATTCTGCAGACTCCAAAGCCTCACCACCAGCACCAAGCCATAGCACAGTTAAACCTCAGTTCCTGCATGTGTATATTGTGGGAAGAGCTCTTTAATTCAGGTTTTGTCGGTGTTTTCAGCAGACTGAGAAATGCTTTTGGTTTCAGCTGTGACATAGCAGGGCAAGCCAAGAGCTGGCATTCCTGGGGATCACCTGGTCATATAGAAGTCAGGATAGCTGCTTGTTCTCTGCTTTTTCTCCGAGGTCATTGTAAGCTGCCACCAGCAGCCCTCAGATGATGGCAGTCTGGGCTCTCCTTTCAATATTCGCTTAAAAACAACAACTGATTTTAAAAGTTATGGATATTAAAGCTCCTCTAGGGAGCAACATTAAGTATGAGATTTCCCTGAGTAAGCAACAGAAGATGAAATGAATAGACATCGATCTTCTCCTAAAGGACTTTGTGCACATGATGTTGCTAAATTCCCCATCTGGGAAGTACAGAGAATAATCTATAAAATCATTTTATTTGACAACATGTCCACTTCCAACATATAAGGCAACAACTGGATGGTTATTTGATTAATGTGCTAGAAAATATTGAGTATTTGTCTGTGTGGAGACTCTCATTTGCAGGAATTATTGTTGAGGAGGTTAAGAGGATGTGTCTTGTGTGACTTTGGAATGTGAAATAAGGCTCAGCCCTAAAAACAGTGTAAGTCAGGAGATGTCACATAGTGTATACCATTGAAATAAGCAGGGCTGTGCAAGGTCAGGATTTACAGCCTCCAGCAGGATGCTGTTAGCCTGGATGGAAAGCAGTCAGGACACCAAGGTAAACACCCCTGGGACAGTGAGAAGTACCAGGAGATCTTTAGTAAATCATTGATGTGAATCATTAATCCATACACCTTGAGTCACGTCACAGAATTCCTGATATGTCTTGATATCCCCAAATCGTCACCTGTTTTGCTGTGGGTGCAGATTCCTCCAACATGAATTTCAAAGTGCGTGGTACCAGTCTGACTCTTTCCCAGAGCTCTGCACTGGTCTGGGATTTCAATCTGAAACTACAGACAGGGCCTATTCATTCTGCAAGAAGATCTCATTGAGAAGACCTACTGCAGAAATGCTGAATAGATAAGATGTCATCATCTGAGGTAAACCACAGGGAATTAAATAAGGTTAGGTATAGTGGGGAGCTGTCTTTGCTCTCCTCACTGGGAGGTGGATATTTAATAAAGCAACAAGACAGTGCTGGCAGACAAGACAAGACGCCAGCAAGAGAAGCCCTGATACAATGCATGTGATCACATGGAGTTGCGCATCAAGTAATCCAGGGTGGGACAAGCTGAGCAAAGGATTATACTGTCACATAGCACAAGCAAAGGTGGAAATTGTCTGAAGGGGAGAATCATAAAACCCCAAAGCAGAGTCACTAAACTCACCAAGCAGATGCTAAGCGATCCCCATTTCAACAGGAAACCCTGATAATTTAGGAACCTATCCAGAGTATGCACATTGCATATTGGGCTTAAACTCATGCTCATGAAGAAGATTTTGGGCTCCCGTGAGGATTACAAAGGGAGGAATGGGTTTTGAAGTATTCAGCTGCAGCTGAATGGTCACAGTTTGTTTTAGCAGCCCGGTCAGAATTGAAGGTGCCGCTGAGGTCAGAGCAAACGTTGGTACAAATTACCTAAGCAGATGTCAACAGGGTAGAGAAGCTGTTAGGACCAAGCAGATCATTGATATGCAAGTTGCTGATGTATGAGTTACAGAAGAACTGGTGCTAGCACAGAAGATGAAGCAAGCCATTGCAGGCCAATTTCCAGAAACTGGTTGTGTCATTCATGAGGACCTTGGAAGATCAGTTGTGCAAGAGCCATCCTACTCTGCGCAGCAAGCATATGGGCAACAGAGCAGACCACTTCACTATCAGAGCAGTCAGCTGTAAAGTGCCATAGACAGAAGCACCCCCCAAAAAGGGATGTTTTATCTTTTTTCTTCAAGTTGGCCTATAGGATAACTGGATGATAATTAGTTACCATCTTTTCATTAAAATAGGGTTCCCTGCAGCACTAATCACTACTTGACCTATGTATTGTACTTCCCCAGGCAAGCCTGAAGCCATTCAAGCAAGTCACTTCATACTTCTGTGCTTCAGTTTCTATATCCACACCATGGCTGCGATCGTTAGCCCCTACTTGCTTTGAGATCCTCACTTGGAAGATGTTACAGTGATGTAGCCATAATAAAGGTGAGCAAAGAGAGCAGAAAGAGCTTGAAGCGGTGGTGGAAACATCACTTATTCACATAAGTATCAACTTATTGATTCCCATTTGAAGGTTCCTTATTTGGTTCCCATTTGAAGGAAGCTCTCTATTTCTCCAGGGCACCTTCTCTTCTTTGCTGAAGTTCCTTTATGCCATTAGGTAAACAAAAGACCTCAGAAACAGGGCTGGAAGCAACTGCCAGTACTCAGCTATCAGCTTGTCTCTGGGCAGAGCCAGCCTCATCAAGCTGTGCCTGACAGGCAGGTGATTGCCCAGCTTCTTATTGAAAATTTCACCATAGAGATGGTTTCTCATCAATCTTTCCCCATATTTCATTTCCTTACCCTCAGAAAGTCCTTCCCAATGTCCATCCTGACTGACAAGGTATAACTTGCTAGGGAAGGGAAGGGAAGGGAAGGGAAGGGAAGGGAAGGGAAGGGAAGGGAAGGGAAGGGAAGGGAAGGGAAGGGAAGGGAAGGGAAGGGAAGGGAAGGGAAGGGAAGGGAAGGGAAGGGAAGGGAAGGGAAGGGAAGGGAAGGGAAGGGAAGGGAAGGGAAGGGAAGGGAAGGGAAGGGAAGGGGCCGAGCCTTTGGAGCTGCCTCCTAGCACACATAGCAAGGAGAACTCCCCATGCTCCTGCTGTCCCTTCCCACACAGGCAGGGGCTGGGACCTGTCCAGGTGACCTTCCACATGCCCCTACCTTGCTATACATGGAGCACATGGGGGGTTCCCTACTCCATTCCTGCAAGAGCCAGGGCCAGAAACATCCATCTCCTCTACAGCAGGCAACAGGTAGGCAGAAAAACTCTACAGAGGAAGACAGTGTGCAACAAGTGGCTGTACATTGAGGCAGAGACCAAGACCCCAGTCCAAAACACTGCATGCCTCTCCATGCCTGTGTCCCTGGGACTACATGGGACTCTGCTTGGGACTGCTGGGAGCTCAGGGACTCTGCCTGGCTGGCTGTGGGTGGTGCAGTTTGGCCACATCACACCAGGTATTCATAACGGGTAAAGGAAGAAATATTGACACAGGGAGGCGATTTTCCTTTCTGTATTCCCCATGTAATCTTGGCTAATTAGTAAATCGCCTCCTGTTTCAATTAGAACTATTGGAAAAGCTTTAGTAGCTGACACATGATAATTAAAGGGACATAGCCAAGACTAAAGCCACATTTTAAAGAAGTCTTTACATGTATCAGAAAACTTCAAAGTGTTACCAGAAAAAAGATGTATAGAGATAGCTGGTAAAAAAAAAAAAAAAAAGCCTAACTGTTATCTTTTCTCTAACATGAATGGCAAAACTAAAGGGATCGCTTTGTGCTTGTGGTCAGCTTCACTTTTCATTTCATGCTTGTTTCCTGCCACAGGAGCCCAGCCCTCAATTCCCACTGCCACACAACCCTGCAAAAAGACATGAAATGCTGTCAACTTCACATGACAGTGTTTCACATGTACTTTGTATTGGTGCAAATAACTGTACCAGCAATGAGAAATCAGAGCTGCTAGGTTGCAGGCAGGCAAGCCCATTAAGCACCGTCACACCTTGCAAAAAAAAGTCCGTATGTACATCATATGTTACTTAGGATAACTCAAGATATGTGATATATCCATGTCACATATGGATATAGCACCGGAATCAGCACCGGAGCCAGTAAATGGCAAATGTCTCTCACTCAGCTTCGAAGTCCTGAAGAGATGGAAAAGGCATCATAGAGAAGCACAAAAAAACGTGCAGGGAGTTTCCTAAACACAGTCAGCCCTGCCCTGTCAGGCAGGCAGGTTTCCAAAGCATTCTGTATTTCACTTTGTTCAAACATGATAAAATGCTGTAATACAGAGAGTTGGTTAAGGAAAGATGCGACCATTTGGTTTTAAGAATTTCTGCAAAGAGAGGAAAAACAGAGTTTGTCAACCCCTCTTTCTCAGCTGAGTCCATGCTGCTGATGAGCTGAGTTGATATTTAAGTTGATATTTAAGTTGAAGAGAGATATTTACAAGCATAATAGCTCAACTCCACAGGATTTTTCTTTATTCAACAAAGCTATTTATTTTCCTATTAAATGTTTTCAGGTTCAGCTATAATATTTATTCAAGTTCCTTTTTAAAAAAAGATATCTAGGCTGATCTATGCATCACCTTCCTGACTGTTGCCCTGAATACTGAAGTTGTGTGTACAGACACAAGAAGGTTCTTGCCTGATCTGCTGCAGGTCAGCTTTTTCTTGCTGACCTTACCAGACTTGATGCTTCAGGGCCAGGGGAGAGCAGACAAAGTCTCGACAGCCTGTGGAGCCATTTATTGAGGTCTGCATGATAAAGACTTATGTTGTACAGTTAATAATTCAACTTGGCAGCCCATGAAAGCAGCTCTGGTGGGTACCAGCTTGGTGTAGGTGCAAAGAAAGTAGTGCCAGGGCCCTGGGCACAGACATTTCTCTTCTCCCCTCCATGGGGAAGATGCTGTGCCCTTTTTTCCCCAGAAAAGCATCTTAAAAGGAGCAAAACCTCAGTCACAACCTCATACAGTGTAGTATTTAAGAAAAAAATAGACGGTGGACAAAGAAGAAAGGAAGAGAATTTGATCCTTACTAAAGGCCTTTGTTTTTTTCCTGCTTCCAGCTTAGTCTAATGCATCACAACAAAAGCCTAGGATGTCAAAACCCCTGGTGGACGTTGATGGCCAAATGAAGTACAAGAGATGCTTCTGTTTGGTCTAAAGAATGGCTCCAGAACTTGACAGGGTGCAGAAGGAGGCATGCCCTGGACAGGAGTGGGTAGGCTGGACTACCTCAGAGCCCACTGAGATGTTGTGAGCAAATATGGAGCTGTCATTCAGCTTGAAGAGACTTCTGTCTTGCCACAGTGCTCCTGAATCCCACCTGCAAGACGCTCATCACTGGCAGGTATGATGAAGGCATGCTGAAGGCATGGAGATTTGGAAGCTATATTTAGATGTCTTCCGTATTCTTCAGCAATAAGGTTGCCATGGAGATGCTGGCAAGGACAAGAAGGTGGGGACGAAGGGGGAGATGAAGTTGAGGAACGAGAAGTGCTAGATTCAAAACAACCCTCACCAGCTCCAGAAGGCTTTAAATTCCTCATAGGGCAAAAACTGCTGAAAGCTGTTAGTCAAAATGAGCCCCCAGCATTGCCTGGTGGCATGGCCCTACCATGCATCACTCAGTGCTTTGTTATGCAGGTTTGAAGGGACCCAAGTGGTTGGTCTTTGGGCACTGGTGACTGTTTTGGGAGAACATGCCCTGCATCAACCTGAGCTCACTGCCCCACAGCGTGCACTGAGCCCTGCCTCAGCTCATTACTCCTGTGAGAGCTGAAAACCACCGGCACCCTCAGGTCATCCACTCCCACTCCCCTCCCCCCGGACAGCCTGAGGACAATCACCCACATCCTTCCCTCTGGCACAGCTCTGGAGGGCCGCAGGCCACCCGCTGCTGGCTGCAGCTCAGCTCAACTGAGGTCTATGCAACTTTTTTGATCTCTCTTCAAGATTCAGTTCTCTGACCTGCCAATAAGCTTGCGAAGAAACTTCTGATGTGGGGTGCCCAAACCCAAACCTGCAGCGCTGCATGGCATCCCAGCAGAGGATGTTAGCCACTGCTGCCTGAAAGCCAAAAGCAGCCCTCTGGGAGCTTCACTCAAGTCCTTCTGCTGCCCTGCTGCTTCATACACTTGTATTGACTCTGTTCTCATCTGGCTCCTGGCATAGCTGGGGTGGCTTTGTCTCAGACAGAGAGCCACAGCTGGGGACAGAGCTGCCCAAGGCTTCCCAGCTTTGGCAGGAACAAGCCACCTGGCACAGGAGAGGAGGCTGATGGCCACAGAGATCTCAGCTTGCTGATCCTACTGCCACAGGAGCCATGCTGTGGTGGAAGTGAAGGTGGATTACAGGCAGGGATTACAGGTCCTCACTCTCCCCTATGCCACTTCCACATCCACTAGGCTGGCAACAGCCACAGGAACTGCACAGACGTGCAGCTGTGAGCAGAGATTTGCACCTACTGCCCACAATGCTGCTCTCTTCAGCACAAACAATGTAGCTGAAGACCAAAAGCTCCTATTAATGTGGCTGTTCCCAAGACTCTCTGTTCTACACTTACTGCACTTGCAATGAAATTGGGCTTTCCAAGAAAGATTGGAATACCACCCCCACCCCTCTTCCCGTCCCAGTTCTCAGCGTGGGAGCTGGCATATCTAAATCCTCTCCACATACTTAGACCTCCTTCCTGGCTCCTGCATGTGACAGCATCCCCAGATTTCAGTGCTGAAAGGACATCAAACACAATGGGAAGGAAAGCAAACTTCCCCATTGCAAACCTCTCCAGGCATGAGCCTGGCGAGTCTCTCTTTTCCCTCCATTGCCCTGCTCTTCCCACACACACACGCAGACTGTGCTTTCAGCTCAGCGGGCAGTGATCAGCCCTGCCATCGCACTTGCGCTACATTCAACCGAGCAGCAAGGCAGCAATCTGTAGGAAATTAATGAGCTGCAAACAACGCTGTGCAGCTGCCAGCCCGAAATGAGCCCGCTCTGCATGCTGCAAATACAATTATTATACATGAACAAAAGGAGCTGGAGCCAGCATGAGGGTGCTTTGGCTTCAGTCATAGCCTTCTTGTGACCAAGATATGGGGCAGCACACTGAATTGCCACAGCAATGTCAAAGTTGCACATCCAACCATTTACACAGAGCCAAGATATTGCATCTTTATGCAAGACCCTGTCCATTGAACCAGGTTTACTGTTTTTTTTTTTTCTCTTCTGTAGCACTGAAAATAGGCTAGAGAATACTCAGTTAAACCACTTCATTTCTTTGGGACTGTTTTAATTCTATTTCTTACCTATAGAAGCATACTGGATAAAGCAAACAGGACCATTCATTAGCTTCCAGGACCTAATGCCTTGGGAGAAGCTGCAGGTTCCCAGGAGGCGGACAGCCCTTCTGGGCTTGTGCTTCCAGAATCCGGAGCTTTGGACCATAAAAAGGGCACCTCTTCGTGCATAAACACAACAAAAATAATGTAATCGGTCAGCTTCACAGTGAAGAAGAATGTTTCAGAGTGGTTAAATCTAGGAGCAGGGCAACCTTCGAGACTTGCTTGATTTTGCAGATGATTCTGCTTCAAATTAGAGGGGCTGCCAGACACCCTCCTGTCTCCCCGTAGCTTGCCTTCTCATAGGACAGCTGGAGAAGGAAACAAGTGCTGCGTGCTGGCATGACCGCATCAAACAGACGAAACAGACAACAGCCTGTGCAGCCCTAACCCGCCCAAGCAGATCCCATCTAAACAACATGGCCCTCTGTCACCTTATGCTACAATTTCCACCCTAACACTAAGCCCCATCTCAGTCTTCACCCATGGGTTCAACTTTGTGGGAAGTTTTTTTGGCAAAGCCTGCTGACCAATCCACATCAGAGACAGATTGAACTTCTCCTGGAGTCTCTGGCTGACAGACAGAGACTGTCTCCCCTCTGCCTCATGGCAAAAGTTAGTGTCAAGGCCCTTCACCCGTCCTAAGAGCTAGCCCTACCCTCATCCCAACGTGCTCCTCAACTCTTATTCACCTTCATGCTGTCTAAATCCTTCTGTTGCAATTCCCTCAACACCTTGAATGCTCTGTCTTCTCCCTTTCAATTTTCAATGGCACTGCTGAACAACTGTTTGCATTGACCTGTTCTATCAAAGCCAAGCCATGTTCCAGATGTACTTTGGTGTAAATCCTTTCAAATTCCCACTGAACATTGGGTTTGCAGGCTGGTGTCACATGCCTCTTACTGTCCGTTTAGAACCATAACTCAATAACAAAAAATAGCCATTCTCCCAGCTCTGGTCTTTCACTCAGCTTGACGGTCAGTGCAGCATCCTCACACCAGGATCAGTAAATATGTCCTTGGGGGTTTAGTGGCACAACTGCTCTGAAAAACCTCATGCAGACCCCATTAACAAACCTGCTATGGTTTTAGAAGTGGGGCTGTCGCCAAATGAGCTTTCCCTTTACCCTCCTAGACCTCTCTTAAAATTGTAACTTCTTGAATCCATCAAGAGCCTTTCCTGTTATGGGACCTAGAAGGCTTTTCAGGACTTGAAATCACAAGATAAAGAGCTTCTGAAGAAAAAGGAAAAGGTGTGCTTGATTTTTTTTTGAGCTGATTCTGATTTTTTCTGAAAGGAGGTCCCATGCCAGATCTCTGCCCAGCTAGAACGTAATTGGATTGCAATGCCATTGGTGCCTAAGCATTGCTCCCTCTCCACTCCCTGCTCCAGTCTCTGCTTTCTTCCAGCTCGCTTCACATGTGCCCTGCAGTGAGTGTCAGAGCTCTTACAAGGAAACTGCTATATGCCAGGGAGAATGTCAGGAGCGGAAGCCTTCTGCTCTGTCTGTCTGTTTACTGGGGTGTCTGTCTGTGTTTATCAGTGGTTTATTCTATTTTTCAGATGCTGTCCCTAGCTCTGCTCCCTGCCATCACACTTCTCTCCTCACTTCCTCAGCCACCCCAGAAGGGCAATGGAATAAAATACCTGCTAAGAAATAAACTCTCTCTAAATGCTAAAAGCCCCACAGATTGATGCTGATCATTCACCAACTGGAACTGAACATGTGCCTCATCAGTCTGAGGTTGTGCCCTGCCTCTGCACCTGTGGGTAGGCTGCACTTTTCTTTGCTCTCCAGAAACAGAGCTGAAGCAGAGAGTGTACAAAGACTTGCTTGGCTTGATAGGCAGCAATTATCTGGAACATCTAGGCACAATAAACATGAGCAAGAGCCCCCTTGGTCACTCCTTAGGTAGTCGCCCAGCCTCCCCACTGTTTGGAATACCCCTCACACCGGGGGCTGCTGCTGCAGTGGTGCAGTACTAGCTCCATACCTCAGCACAGCAGTCTATTTCTGCCCCGTGACCCATCTGCAGCAGCATTGCTGGTACACAGAGGCTACAAGAGTACAGCAAGAAGTGCCCTGGGCCTTCCAGGTCCCTACTCCACACATGCCATTCTAGGTTGGTGCGTACCACCAAGCAGGCAGCTCACCAGCTCAGGTCTTTGAATCCAGAGTCAGGGCCATCATAGGCAAAGGAACATCTAGGGTTTTCTGAAGTAGTTTAAGCAGCCCACTTTCCTTCCACTTGAACTACGCAAGACTCACTGTCATGACACTGAATAAGGAGATACAAGACTGTCTGTGCAAAACATCACTTGCTCTACTCTCATAGCAAGACTGAAGGCGAGTTACATGTCCTACAATAGCAGATAGAGCCTGTGAACCCCTGCAAACCACAGGCAATGACTTTGTTTAGGGTCCTAATGTTGCAAAAGGTCTGCAGAGCAATCTGCAATCTAAGTTGATAATAACTCCCCACAGAGGACTCAGAGATGGCCTAGAGCACAGGTAGCCTGCAACTGCAAAAGCTGACTTTGTTAGGTGCACTCACCTACAGAGAACCAGGTCACATCCCATTTCCAGTAAATTAGAAATAATTTGGTTTTCTGTGTGGGTGGTTTTTTTTTGGTTTTTTTTTGTTTTTTTTTTTTTTGCTTTTGGGTTGTTTTTTTATTTTTTAAATGTTTATTTACCAGTTGGTGCCTCCTGCTGAGAAAGACATTTCGAGATCTGTGACTGTGGAAAAGAAGAAAAAAAAACTTCTAATGATATTGCCATCTCTTTGAAAAGCAATGATAGTAACAGTCCCTACTAGCCTTTGGAGCTCCACATATGACTCTGTTCTGACAAAGTGTAAGTGTACAGGATGGCAGTGTTGGAGTCTATTTTAATTTTAGCCCAACTGCTTCAGATCAGATTTTCACAGCCTCCAAAGAAAGAGATGGCTTTTATTAGAGACAAGAGTTATTAGTTTACAGTCAGCCTAGACTCTTTCATTCTCATGCCTCAGCAAAAAACAATAACAGTTTTGCAGGCTAAATGAGGATCTCCTGGCCATCTGTGAGATCCACTGAAGACTGAAAGATTGCCCAGGTGTAATTCAAGATAAAATCTGGTTTTTGGAGAATTTAGCACTGCTATGATTCAGTGCTGTGAGAGACAGGGCCAGGCTCATGTTTTGAGCCAAGAAATCCTGATAGTGCTGAGACACTAAAATCTGCTCTTTTTTTCTTTTCTTCCCCTGCCAGCAAATCTGATTTGAAATGATCAATGGTAACTATGTGGAATGCTTTTTTGCTTGGTTGGTTAGTTGGTTTTGGTTGTCTTTTTTCAATAAGTACAGATTACAGATCTTTCAGTGCCTTGTGTTCTTCAGTTAGATGGGCTTAAATTCGTTCTTCCAAAATGGACAAGAAAAATGGTTTTTTTTGTAAGATTGCACCCACAACTGGATTCACCCTGAGCATCTGTGACACCACCTAGCTCCATTTTGAAAAGCTGTCTTTGAAGAGTAGCCATGAACAGGTTGAAAGCTTCTGGGTCAGAATAAAAGACCGTGGCAGTAAAAGGAACCTTGTGGTTGGCGTATAGTACAGGCCATCTGATCAAGGAGAGCCTACCGATGAATCCCTCTTCCTCCAGCTACAGAAGGCTTCATGCTCACAAGTTCTCATCCTACTGGGGAACTTCAACCACCCTGACATATGCTGGAAATGCAGCATGGCAAACTGTAGGCAATCCAGAGGACTCATAGAGTGCATTGAAGTTAACTTCTTAACCTGGCTAATATACACCTCCATCTGAGAGGATGCAATACTGGACCTCATGATCACCAATAAGTGAGCTCATCAGTGATGTCAAGATTGGAGGCAGCCTGGGCTACAGTGATCACACACTGGTGGAATTTTAGGTCCTGAGGGATATGGGGCTGTCGAAGAATATAGTCAAGACACTATATTTCAGGAAATCAGTTCTTCAAGGAGTTAGTCAGTAAGACCCCCTGGATATGGTCCTCAGGGATAACAGAGCAGAATAGAGCTGGCAAATATTTAAGGAAGCTTTCCATAAAGCGCAAGAGCACTCAGTCCCCGTATGTAGGAAATCAGGCAGGGAAGGGAAGAGACCAGGATGGCTGAGTCGAGACCTGCTGGTTAAACTGAAGAGCAAGACAGAACTGCACAGGCAGTGCAAGCAAGGACAGGGAACCTGGGATGTGTATAGAGACACTGCCCAGTTGTGTAGGGATGGGGTTGGGAAGGCCAAGGCACAGCTGGAGCTGAACTCGGCAAGCGAAGTGAAGACTAACAGGAAGGGCTTCTAAAGGTATGTTAAACAGCAAAGGAAGGTTAAAGAAAGCATACCCCCACTGATGGATGAAAATGGTGACCTTGTATCAACAGATGAGGAGAAGGCTGAGGTATTCATTAACTTTTTTGCCTCAGTCTTCACTGACAACTGTTCTCCTTACCCTCCTGGGTGAATGGACAACAAGATGGTGACCAGGGGGGTAAAGTCCGTCCCACATAGGGGAGGCTCATGTTCATGACCACCTGAGGAACTTGGACATATATAATTCTATGGGACCTGATGAGATGCATCCCAGAGTCATGAGGGAATTGGTAGATGTGGTTGCCAAGCCACTCTCCATGACATTTGAAAAGCCATGGCAGTCAGGAGAAGTCCCTGGTGACTGGAAGAAGGGTAACATTGTCCCCATTTTCAAAAAGGGCAGAAAAGATGACCCTGGGAACTACTGATCTGTCAGGCTCACCTCTGTGCCTGGGAAGATCATGGAACAGATCCTCCTAGAAGCTATGCCGAAGCACATGGAGGACAGGGAGGTGATTAGTGGCAGCCAGCATGGCTTCACCAAGAGCAAGTCCTGTCTGACCAATGTAGTGGCTTTCTATGATGGGGTAACCACATCAGTGGACATGCAAAAAGCAATGGATATAATCTATTGGGACTTCTGTAAAGCCTTTGACACGGTCCCTCACAACGTCCTTTTCTCTAAATTGGAGAGATATGGATTTGACCTGTGGATGGTACGGTGGATAAGAAATTGGTTGGACAGTCGTACTCAGAGAGTAGTGGTTAATGGCTTCATGTCCAGATGGAGATCCGTGACAAGTGGTGTCCCTCAGGGGTCCATACTGGGACCAGTGCTGTTTAATATCTTCATCAATGATCTAGACAGCGAGATTGAGTGCACCCTCAGCAAGTTTGCAGATGACACCAAGTGGAGTGGTGCAGTTGCCACACAGGGAGGATGGAATGTCATCCAGAGGGACCAGGACAGGCTGGAGAAGTGGGCCTGTGTGAACATCATGAGGTTCAACAAGGCCAAGTGCAAGGTCCTACACCTGTGTCGGGGCAATCCGCAATTTCAATACAGGATGGAGGATGATGTGATTGAGAGCAGCCCTGCAGAGAAGGACTTGGGGGAGCTCATTGATGGGAAGATTGACATTAGCTGGCAATGCATGGTTGCAGCCCAGAAGGCCAGCCGTATCCTGGGCTGCATCAAAAGAAGCGTGGCCAGCAGGCTGGGGGAGGTGATTCTGCCCCTTTATTCCGCTCTTGTGAGACCGCACATGGAGTACTGTGTCCAGTTCTGGAATCCTCAACGTAAGAAGGATATGGAACTGTTGGATCAGATGCAGAGGAGGGCTACAAAGATGATCAGAGGGCTGGAGAACCTCCCATATGAGGACAGGCTGAGAGAGTTGTTGTTGTTCAGCCTGGAGAAGAGAAGCCTCCAGGGAGGCCTTACAGCAACCTTCCAGTATCTGAAGGGGCTACAAGAAAGCTGGGGAGAGACTTTTTACAAAGGCATTTAGGGATAGGATTAGGGGGAATGGCTATAAATTGGTGAAGGGAAGATTTAGATTAGGCATTAGGGAGAAATTCTTCACGATGAGGGCACTGGCAAGGCACTGGAAGAGTGGTTGCCCAGGGAAGTTGTCCCCTCCCTGGAAGTGTTCAAGGCCAGGTTAGACGGAGCCTTGAGCAGCCTGATCTAGTGGGAGGTGTCCCTGCCCATGGCAGGCGGGTTGGAATTAGATGACCTTTAAGGTTCCTTCCAAGTCAAACCACCCTATGATTCTATGATTTCCTTCTTTTTGGGGGCTATGTGCTTATATGTGGCATTGCTTTCCTTAAAAATATTCATGGCTAGAAGTGCAGTGCTGCCTTTTAGCTGAGCTCAGATAAGTTTCTTCCTACCGCTCCAGGTGTCAAGGTTTTGCTCAAGTCAAAAGAGATTTGTTATTTTTAGTCTAATCTAAAGAAATTGCTGTTCTTTGGAACCCTTGTTGCTCCACAGAATTATGCCACCACCCAAAATGTTGCTTGGCCATTAAGACCAGCTCCATTTGCTGCATCTTCCCCATGCTCTGCTCTAACAACACTGAGTACTGCCTTGCTGCCTGGTCCAAGAGAGTTTTCCTGAGCAGGACATGTCTTTTTTGCCTGTGGTGGTTCCTGGCAAGCCTCCATCAGGGTGAGATGCAAGGCACATCCCTGTCCCATCCCTCTCCCCTTATGCAACCACCTCCGGCTAAAAATACAGCTGTGGCCCCTGCAGCCCTAGCCTGGCAAGATGCAGATTTAATGAGGCTTCCATGGCAACGGGCTTCACTTTGGCAGGGACAGGGATGCAGGGGACAGTGATGCTTCAGGGGAGAGGTGCTCCTCGGCACGGTTAAAAGCTTGCGGCAGCAGGGTTTGAGGTTTTTTCCTTGCTGGTATTAATAAAATTGCCAAGCCTTCAGTCTGCAGCCAAAGAGGCAAGCTGTGTAGTATTTTTAACAGACAAACCTGGACCTATTTCTGTCATGAGGATAAATATTTACTAGTTAGCTTTAATTAAACTCAATCACCCACAGGCAGAAATGTTAAAATAGGGATAAATCAAGGGGCCAGTTTCAACCGTATAAACATCTTTTTCAGTAAAAACAGGCTTGTGCCAGAGCTCACAAAATGCAGTGGCAGAACTGGCCAATACAGAGCCAGGAGACCTGAGGACAGCTAAGGTCATGGAGGAAGTGGCATTGGTTGATGCTTCATGGATGATGTCCTCTGTGCCAGTGCAGGGCGAGGGAAGGAAAAAAAACCAAAAACAATCAAAAACTCCACAGTTGAAAAATCTGGGATAAAAAGATGTTGTAAGCCTGGCTTTCAAAGAACAACAAAACTGAGACTATTGCCTCCTGCTCTCCATACTGATCATCCTACGTTGTAAGAATAAGGATATACGTTGGCCAAAATCCCATTTTGGTGCGCATAACTCTAAGTATTAGATTAGCAAGGGCTGTCCTGTGGCTGACAGGTGTCTAAGGATCTATGCATTACTTCAGTGAAATAAGGAAAATACCTCAGACATACTAGCCTCACTAGTTGGCTAAATTTACTATTCAGAGAATGACGTCTTTGCTGGAAAATGCTGATGGGGTCACACATCAAAGCTCCTGTTTCCATTATAAATCATAGAATCATTATAAATAACTTTAAATCATAGAAACAATCATAAATGTACAGTATTTTTCCAAAACACAAATTGTTTTCAGGAATTTCTTCCTGTTTCTTTTACAGAATAATGTACCACCCTGTACCAGAACTCTTCCGATCAAAAGACAAAAAGAATAGAAGCAAATAATAAATAATGCTAAATACTAATATTTTCACTTCAGTCATGAAAAACTGAGGCATGAAAAAATTCAATGTGGAAAGGGAATGCCCAGCTTCCACCCAAATCTATGTATTTGTCACTGGGAAAATAAATATCAAAGGCCTCAGAATTGCAGCTTGTTATCAAAAATTCTGGCAAATATCAAGTGCTTATAAAATAAAGCATCCCTAAAATTAAGCCCAGCTAGGTGACCAAACCTGGCTTGAACTTCATATATCTGAATGTCAAAGACAAAAAATCACTGTTTGTTCCCTACTTCTTTAGGCTTGGCTTCTCATATTCAGGCATCCTTCAATCTAGAGCAATCTGTCCAGTATTCTTTTCCAGAACAAGCCATTCCCGTTGATGTGAAAAATCCTCACTTGGAAGCATCTAACTCTGGTATAAGCTGATTTAGGATAGATTAGCTCCCATCAGTTATGTCTCTCCTGCAAAATCAGGTTCATGCCTTGCTATAAGTCTACTAAAATACAACATGAAGTATTTCACAAACTATAACAGAAAACTATCTCTCCGCCCCATGGAAAGTCTGCTGCTAGGTTGACATGTGGCATGTGTTAAACTACACACAGCGCCAAAACGAGTGGGCACAAATTGAGATGTCAAAGCCATCATTTAGGGACATAAAATGTCATTATCCATGCAGAAAACTGGCCTCTGTTTCTTGCTAATGCAGCAGTGTCTCCAGCAATGCAGCAGCCCTGGTCATGACCACCTGTGGTCATCAGGCTGGTAAGAAAATGCCAGCTTTACAGGCATCCCCCTTCTTTCCTGCTTCTTGGGTCACAAGGCTGCTTGCCACCAATCTTCCCCCAAGCTGGACACAGAGGGGTTGATGAGACCTCCATCCTCCATGGCACCAGGCTCGTACTGGTTCAGTAAAGCTGGAGCTCTCTCTGCTGTCCTCTTTGGAAAGGTGATGGATACATAGGTTAGCTCAGACAGACCTGCTTTCTCAGGAAACTGTACTCTGAACCATAGCAGTCACATTTCGTCAAGATTTTTCTCCTTTCCCCTTGAGAGGTCTATTAAAAATAACTTTTGACATGAAATAGGCCTGGACAGTCATTTTGCCTTGTACAGTCATGCAATTCAAAATCCAAACTCATTATCCCACTGAGTTCTGAAATAAATGAGTGAACATCAAGGCTCTGTATGCTCTTCTCTGGGATGACAGCGCGAGGGAGGAGCTGGTGCAGCATCTCCTTCATCAAAGGAGGTGCCGGGGTGCTGGAGTGCAGCACCGATGGAGAATAGGGAAGTCAGCCGTGTCCATGCCTTCGCTTAGATGAAGGCCAAATTTGCTTTAAATTAAAGCACAATCCAATATCATTCCCCCATTAAATTACAAATGCACATTGTGAGAGCATAGGCCTCTTCCAAGCTCCTGATCAGAGGGATCACAGTACCTGAGATATCACCATGCAGTCATTGCTCTGTGTCTGCCAGTGTCCTCCCCTGTGACTCCAAGGAAGTCACTTCTTTCCCCACTTGTAGAATGGGAACAAGTGCTCCTTTGCCTCTGAAGCACGTTCATAAGCATGAATGTATTAATAATTCAAGATGCTTCAATATTATGGGGGAGAGAATGCTTGAAATACATAAATAAATAGAAGCAAAGTTTTTAAGTAGAGGTAATATGCTTTACTAACTCAACTAATATTGCTGTATGAGGTTCTGAGCATGAGGGATTTACACACAAAATATACTCTGTTTCAAATTTGAGACTTCTATTTAAGCCTGTAAAAAGGTTTGCATTGCCTCAAATTGCCTTTTACTGGGAACTCACACCAATCAGCTTGGCTCATATTTCCTCTCCCTAGAGATTTTGCCACTCATATCCTTAGGCCATCACAGTTTGCAACAACATAAATAGCTAATTAACTTTTTACTTAAAAGTAAGAAAGCAATCAAGCTGGCATCCTCATCAGCTTCTGAAAACACTTCAGCTCTCCACCACGGCTCTGGCTTCAGACATCCTAAGATGCAACTTAAAATATTTACTGCAATAATACATTCCACCATTATTGCACCATATTTGTAGCTGGAGTCATTGGAAAGGCAGCACACAGAGAGATAATTTGGCCTATAATCGCTTGTCTTGCTCACAAGACCATATAATCTGCTGAAACAAACACTAGCTTACAGGAAATGGCAAGACACAGAACTTAATAGCAATAGGCCAAACTCTTAATAAGGTTCTCAAGTGTCTGTTCAGTCCTCACTAGGACAGAGGAAAGCCTGCCTGAGAAAAACTCCTGTAAAAAAACAACCTGAGTCTCATAGCAAGGGTAGGTGTTATCTTTTAGGAAATGCAAAGGTGCTTCCAGTTCCCTTAAAAGAGCAGAATCCAAAGAAGTCTACCGGGGGCATCAAAAAAGCACAGTATGTTTGGAGATGACCAGTCATGCTGCAGGAACCAGAACAATGTAAGCTATCAGAGAAATTCTCCTGCAGAGGCAAGGGCCCTACCCTGAAGAACAGGAGTGGAGAAGATGTCCTAGGGTACTGCCAAAGCACCACCTCTCCCGCCTGTCCTCCTCCAGCCATGCAGCTGAGCACTGTCATTTCCAGACAGGCTGGAAATCTTGCTTTACTATGTATACAAAATAAGACAATGGCTTTTTTGGCCTTAAAGCAACTCCTGCAGGCTTTGCATGTGGGTTGTTTTCAAACCCCACAGTGAGGAAGGCAACTCCAGCAGGTTTCCATCTCACCAGGCAGCTCAGCCAGCTAGCCTCAGACATCCATCATGCTTTCTTGTGTTCTCTCCCTTTCCAGGATTTTTTCCTTAGGGATGCCCTTAGCAGGACAGTCTTCCTGGCCACCGGCCTCATTTTCCTTCTCTTTCCACCCTTCCCGGCTCTACTTCTAGCAGTTTCTCTGCAAGATTGTCTGGATCCCTAGGAGGACCAACTCAGCAGCATGGAGGCAGGCAGGGAGCTGCCTGTATGGAGGACAAAGCTGTCAAGAAGGGACAAGCCTGAATGCCATGGACCTTTCCTCTTTGCTGGCAGGAGGGTGTCCTGCAGCATGGCACTGAGGTAGGGATACATGGCAGATGACCTGAATGAAGGCTGGAGTCGGCTCAACTCCTGAGGAGTCCACCGAGGCGCCCTGCTGTCCCCAGCTCTCACAAACCATAGTCAGCAGATTTGTCAAGAATGATAAAACCTAGCCATGTACCCTTAGACCTCTGCTTGTTATCAATTATGAGGCTTGCTGGCAGAGCTTACAGTCTTGCTGTGAACAGGAAGGCCACAGCCATTTCAAGCAACCCGGTCTCTTACAGGACACTTAGCATGCTAAGCCTCACACACTTTCATGCATTTACCCTTGCAGCATGTCAATGAGACAGGAATCAAAGGAAGAATAAAGCCAGAGCTGTGGCTCCCACTCACAGCATCCAGGAGGCACCACAGAGCTCCTGTGGCTCCCAGACAGGGAGAAGACCCTCCCCTAGATAAAAGTTCCTGCAGATGGCAGCTAGGGATGAACAATGATGCCTGAACAATGCCAAGGTCTGATGCCTCCTACCAGACTGTCCAGAGAAATTTCACTGGCTGAAGCTCCCACCCTATAACACAGAAGCATGGATAGCTTCCTATGGCTGCACCAGCCCATCAGGAATGAACCCCTCTGAGCCATGGTTCATTCATTCTCGTGGTCTGGGCCACGTTGTCTCTTGGACAGAAACTGGGTATAGCCAAGACCACCAAAGCTAGAGCTGAACTTACATGACAGGCATGTCTAAACTTACCAGCTAAGAATGAGGCAGTCTGCTTCTTGTCTGAAGCCCAGAGAGAGTGCTTAAAGCTGGGCCTACACACTATGATTTTGAAACATTTGCAAATGTATCTGTACTACGTTACTGCTCTTCAAATGCCAGCAATGTGTGAGCAAGGAGGAGTCAAGCTTTTCCTTGTATTTGGCTTGACTTTCAAGAGCTCATAAGACAAGATTACATCCAAAGATAGAAGGATTTTTTTTTTTTTTTTGTTATTTTGTCTTATGAATAGGCACACAATTTGGTGTGCTGGCTGCAAAAGGAAGACTGTAGTAGATTACGCTCCCTTGCAGGCTGTTGCTGCATTTGGGTGAGGCAACAGGAGAAGAAAGAGAGAACAAAATCATCACCTTTTTTTTTTTTTTTTTTTTGAATACTCTGGATTGTAGAGGATGAGCTAGAAACGAAGCTTCTGTTAAAGCATGCTTAACAAGTGACTCTGGTCTGCATCTCACACACAAGTGATTCTCTCATCTGAGTCCTGATCGTCTCTGGAGAACAGCCTGCCAGAAACACCACAGGTGACAGATGTGTAGTGTATGTCTAGGATAAAAGCCTATCCTCTTCATAAGGAAGCTAAGAGACAATGTCTGAACTGAGCCTCATCTTATTAACCAAAATGCAGAAAAGACCTGCTAGCTATTGTTTTGTGAAAGGGAACAAACAATAACATTTGTGATGCAAAAGGAGAAAACATCAAAGACTAAAGCAGCAACAGCAGAAAACCTACAGGCTGAGAAACAAGACTCAGTCTATGCAAATGTCTGGCTCTCGCCATGCTTTCTTATCCCAGTGTGCTCGGTCTTGAGGCTAGGGGCTGAGGGCAAAGTTTGCTTTTATTGTTTTGAATTTTGTTTTCCGATCTAACTGCTCAGGTTTAAAGGAGCACCATATATTTAAATTGTCAAAAGGAATTTTCATTAGTTTGAAGCCCTAAAGAAGACACTTGTACCAGCTCTCACATAACTGCTAGCATGCCATGCTCACTTCCCACCCCATGTTGAAAACCTACTCCCTGCTTTAATGTCATTATCTGAAGAAGTTGAACATGAACTCATGAAAGAGACCCTGTCCGTTAAGCTCAATGGGAGGAAAAAAAAAACCTCACATAATGTAGTGAAGTTGTGTGCACTTCTACATACACTCAAGGAGTCTTCCACACTCCTTAAGAGTAACTTCTATTTATCACAAGGTGGATCTGCAGTCTCTTTTCTTCTAAGCCCTGATACAATAGGCTGCAAGGCTGAGTTTATTGCATTGTCTGGTATCTTCTCATTTGGCTCTAACGGCCTCCAATATATATGCAATATTTCAAATGCTCTTGCAGAGATGGGGCTCTTCTGAAGACTTGACATTTTTATAGTCCTGGCAAGCCATCCATTTCCATTTAATTTAGTTCTTGACACAAATAAATATAAGCACTGAGATTTACATATGGGTAGAGTGGCCAATATTTTCAGGCTGAGGGCTGCATCTGTACTGCAATCACTGCTGTAACTATAGGTGGTGTCAAGCTACTCATGTTGGCTATCAGCAGCTAGATTGGGGGCTGCTAGCAATGTAGCCACAGCAGTACAGAGCAACTCACAGGCTGAAAGCTACCTGTAAATCTGATGAAAAATTGACTGTATTACTTCCCAAGCTACTGCAACTGTTCTAAGCTCTCAGTTCTTCTTCTACAAGCTGCACCACAGACATGTCCAGAATTAAAGGCCTAAAATAGAGGTTTTAATCCTTTCTGCAACCCAGCCACCCCCCAGTACGCTGCATAGACATAGATCCCACTTCTTCACATTTATACTCTTGCTGCCTCTGCTTGAGAGTTTTGGCTGTAGCTCCTCCAGACTACTCACTGGAGTACACAAACCCCTGCCAGCCCAGTAGGGACGGTCTCTTTGATGTGAGGACCTAGCTGACTGCCTCTGTTATCACTGCGGTAGGGGAAAGGAGAGCTGAACCAGGCCACACTCAATCTCTACCCAGTCTCCATCATATCTGAAAAGTCATGGCAGTTTGGTGAAGTAGCCACTAACCGGAAAAGGAGAAACATAACTCCCATTTTTAAAAAAGGAAAAAAGGAAGACCCAGGACTACAGCCTGGTCAGTCTCACCTCTGTGCCTGGTAAGATCATGGAGCAGATGATCCTTGAAACTCTGCTGAGGTACATGGGAAATCAGGAGGTGATTGGTTACAGGCAACGTGGCTTCAATTAAGGGTAAATCATGCCTGATGAATTTGGTAGCCTTCTATGACAGGGCTACAGCATTGGTAGATAAAACAAGAGTAACTGATCATCTACCTGGACTTTTGCAAAGCATTCTACACTGTCCCACATGACATTCTTGTTTCTAAATTGGAGAGACACAGATTTGATGGATGGATCACTTTCTGGATAAGGAACTAGCCTGATGGTTACACTCATAGAGTTGTGGTCAACACCTCAGTGTCCAAGTGGAGATCAGGATCAGCGATGAGTTGTATTCCTCAGGGGTCAGTACTGGTTCTAGTGTTGTTTAACAGCTTCGTTAGAGGCATAGACAGTGGGGTTGAGGGCACCCTCAGAGAGTTTGCTGATGACACCAAGCTGTGTGGCAAGGTTGACACACTGGAAGGAAGGGATACCATCCAGAGGGACCTTGACAGGCTTGAGTGGTGGGCCTGTGCAAAGCTCATGAAGCTCAAAAAGGCCAAGTGCAAGGTCAGGGCAATCCCAAGCACAAATACTGGCTGGGCAGAGAATGGATTGAGAGCAGATCTGAAGAGAAGATTCTGGGGTGTAGGTGGATAAGAAGTTCAACATGAGCAGGCAATGTGCACTTGCAGCCCAGAAAGCAAAACATATCCTGGGCTACATCAAAAGAAGTGTGATCAGCAGGTCAAGGGAGGTGATTCTTCTCCTCTACTCTGCTCTTGTGAGACCTCACCTGGAGTACTGCAGTCAGTTCTGAAGCCCTCAGCACAGGAAGGATATGGATCTGCTAGAGCAGGTCCAGAGGAGGGCCACAAAGATGATCAGAGGACTGGAGCACCTTCCATACAAGGACAGGCTGAGAGAGATGGGTTTGTTTAGCCTAGAGAAGAGAAGGCTCCAGAGAGATCTTATAGCAGCCTTCCAGCACTTAAAGGGGGCTACAGGAAAGCTGGGGATGGGTGCTTTATCAGGGAATGCAGTGATAGCATGAGGGGTAACTGTTTTAAGCTGAAAGAGGGGAGATTTAGATGAGATATTAGGAAGAAATTTTTTCATGTGAGGATGGTGAAGCACTGGAACAGTGGATGCCTGGAGTGGTCGATGTCCCAACCCTGGATATGTTCAAGACCAGGCTGGATGAGACTTCCAGCAACCTGATCTAGCAGAAGGTGTCCCTGCCCAAGGTGGGGTAGGGTGGAACTGGATGATCTTTAAGGTCCCTTCCAACCCAAACCATTCTATGATTCTGTGACATACTGGAGAGAATCTAACAAAGCCCACAAAGATGATTCTGGGACTGGAGTGTCTTACCCATGAAGAAATGCTGAGAGAGCTGTGACTGTTCAACCTGGAGAGAAAGCACCTCAGGGAGATCTCACCAATACACAAATATAACTGAAGGGATGGTGCCAAGGGGATTGGAGCCACTGACAGGACAAGAAGCATTGGGCACTCACAAAATATGTGACGTTATCTCTGAAAATCAGGAAACACTTTTTTACTGTGCATATAACTGAGCTCTGGCACAGGTTACCCAGAGAGGTTGTGGAGCTGGTCAAAAGCCATCTGGACAGGGTTCTGGGCAACTGGCTCTAGATGAACCTACCTGAGCACGTGGATTGGACCAGGTGACTTAAAGAGGTCACTTCCAGCCACCCTGCGATTCCATGAAACCTGTATATAATGCAAGCTGCTGAGATGTCAAGCACTCTAGAAATGAACAGCGTGAGTTTCCTCCCTCCAAAGGCACAACCATTCCCCAAAGAGCATATGTACTGGGTTTGCATGGCGAGGTTTTGGTAGGAGAGGAACTAAAGCAGTGGCTTCTGTGAGAAGCTGCTAGAAGCTTTCTCTGTGTCAAACAGAGCCAAAGCCAGCTGGCTCCAAGACAGACCTGCCACTGGTCAAGGCCAAGCCAATCAGCAGCGGTGGTAGTGCCTTTGTGATAACATATTTAAGAAGAGGGGGAAGAAACCCTGGGCAACAGCAACTGAAGCTGGATAGGAGAATGAGAATATGTGAGAGAACCAAGCCTCCAGACACCAAGGTCAGCAAAGGAGGGGGGAGGAGGTGCTCCAGGCACTGATTCCTTTGCAGCTTGTGAAGAAAGCCATGGTGAGACAGGCTGTTCCCCTGCAGCCTGGAGGTAATGGTGGAGCAGACATCCACTTGCGGTTTGTGGAGCACCACACGCTGGAGTAGATGTCCAAAGGAGGCTGTGACCCCATGGTAAGCCCATGCTGGAGCAGGGTCCTAACAGGACCTGTGGACCCATGGAGAGAGGAGCCCATGCTGGAGCAGGTTTGCTAGCAGGACTTGAGACCCTTTAGGGAAATCACACTGGAGCAGTCTGTTCCTGAAGCACTGCACCCCCTGGAAAAGACCCACGCTGGAACAGTAATGAAGAACTGTAGCCTGTGGGAGATACTTACATTGGAGTAGTTTGTGGATGACCATGTCCCATAGGAGGGACCCCATGGTGGAGTAGGGAAAGAGTGTGAGGAGTCCTCCCTTGAGCAAGAAGGAGCAGCAGAAACAATGTGTGATGAACTGATCATAATCCATTCCCTGTCCCCCTGCATCACTTGAGGGGAGTAGGCAGAGAGAATTGTGAGTAAAGTTGAGCTGGTAAGAAGGGAGGGGTGGGGGAAAGGTGTTTTAAGATTTGGGATTATTTCTCATTATCTTATGCTTACTTGCTTGGTAATAAATAATTTTTTCCTCAAGTTAAGTCTGTTTTGCCTGTGATGGTAATTGTTGAGTAATCTCACTGTCCTTATCTCGACCCCTGAGCCTTTTGTCATATTTTCTCTCCCCTGTCCAGCTGAGGAGGGGAAGCGATAGAGCAGCTTTGGTGAGCAGCTAGTGTCCAGCCAGGGTCAACCCATACAAATCAGAAATGGCCCAGCAATGGTGGCATATGCTGGAAATACTATCATAAAACTAATACAAGCACAGCATATGCAAGCTGGCGCTGTGACTGGACTCATGCAATGACCTGTAAGACTCAAGCTGATAATAGCAATAATGTTTCTGGCTGCGAGCTTGGTTGCACTGGCCTGTATGTATGTAATCAACACATCGATACCTACCAACTTTGGTCCTGAAAATGGTTGCTATCCCACCGGATAAACACAGGGAACAGTGTCCCCACTGCTCACCTGATTCAATGACATGTCCACAGGGGAAAGAGGATTGGTGACCCCTGTTCTGAGACAGATTAAACCACTGGCTGGACTTCCACGAACAGATTAAGGGAAATGACTGCCTATCCCTCTGTTCGGAAAGGAAAATACAACATGCTCGTTACGAAGGCTGAAAATTGTTGAGAAAAAAAGTCAGACCCTGCATTCCTGGGATCTTGAATTAGAACAGCCAATGCAGAGCAGCGAAAGGATGGTAAATATCTCAGTGATTGAAGGAACATGAAGGCCAAGTTATCAAAAATCCATATTGCAGACAGTGGCTCTTAGGCCATGGTCTGTGGAGCACCGGCGGCCTGCAGAGCATCCCTATGTGGTCACCAGACTGGCTGCAATGGCAAAGCATCTGTCACTTTTTAAACAGTGATCTGCCCTGCTCTTTCTCCTCCTCTCCAAGATTCACACAGGTTTCCTGAGTCTATTTTTGACCAGTTGGGCTAAAAGAGAGCCTAAGCCTGTCTGTCTGCATCAGGCTCTCCTGTGGCTGTTTTTGCTGGTTGATTTGAAATGTGCAAAGGGAGCCACAAAAAAATGCCAGGCAGGGGACTACAAACCATGCAGGGAGCTCTGCAACTCATCTGTCTCAAAGGGTCTGTAAAGAAAGTAAGCAAACAGCACAATGTCATGTTGGGCGGGGTGCTCTAACCAGGCACCTGTGCCCACCCCACTGAAGACTTTCACCTCATACTCTTCCTACAATGCCTGCTAATATTTCCTCTTTAAATAATTTGCCCTGACACCGTATTTACCTCGGGGAAGGACTTGGGACAAGAACTGGGAGGCTGGAACAGGAAGATGATAGGGAAGTTAAAAATTGCCAAGAGGACCAGCCCAAGGAAATCCCCAGTTACCATCCTGGTGGATTATTTTCAAAAGCAAAAGAGGAATTCCCCAACCCCCTTCATTTTCATCTCACTTTGAAGAGCTCCCTTAGATGTTATCCTGAATAGATGCATCTCTGATAGAAAAGCCTGACCTGAAATCTTGTAAGAACGAGTTCTCTTTTACTTCAGGGCCAGAAAATCCACATGAGCAGCCTTCATCAAGTCAGGGTCTGTGGTCTGTGAGTGCCTTCTGGCCCTTCATTAGCAATGTGACTAACACTTGTCACGTGTGCTTTGTTATCACTCCCGTACTCCCTGTAGGCTGTGGATGCAGGAGGCTCTGGCTGCAGCACAGAGTTTTGTCTTGGTAGGGTTTAGTGGTTTGCCTTTTCCAAAGTACCAGCCTCTGTGTAGCCCTGCCGGCTGCAGCAAGCTGCAGGAAGGCACCCTGCACTTGGAGAGGGGGGTGACAATGTCTGAAGAGGTTCCTTGCTCCTGCAGGAAGTCACTCTGCTGCCTGGCATGGTCTTCCCCGGTAGAGAAAACATCACAGCATATTTGCATTTACAGTTCAAGCCTGAGGAGAATTAACCACAAGCATCACAGCAATGCATTATTGATCCTGAGCACGGGATTATAGTGGGAGCTACCTCTTGATGGAAGAGAGGTCACCTGTGCCTAACAAACTAGAGGGTGTTCCAGAACACTATGCAAAATACCTCATGTGCCAAAGCCCAACCAGCAGTGAGGTAGTCTCACCTGGTGCACCAAACCAGGCCAGCCCAACACCAATTAGTTCTTGAATCTCCTTCCTGATACATGTACTTTTAAATCAGGCACTTGAATGAAGTCAGGGCTGTTAAAGAAGGGCATCTATCCGTGGGTAGCATGTATGGGATTTTGTTTCTTCTCTGCATGGGCAAATGACATCGTGAAAATCCTAGCTACTTTGATTTAGTGACCGGAGGCACTAGGTGACCTTATCTCTCAACCAATCTTTGCAGTGGCTCTGTCTCCCTCCCCCTCCGTGGCAGAGCAGTGCCGCTGGCATGCACAGTGAGTCAGCAGCCCTGCAACTCCCCTATCATGGAAATGATCCCGCTCCCACAGCCTCACTGCTTGCAGCTTTGCAACTAAGATAAGGCACCCCAGCTTTGACAAAACCATACCTTACAAGGAGACAGGTGCTCTAATGAAGGCAACACGTCTGTCAAGACTGCTCTGTCTAGGCCAGGGTGCATGTAGAGAGTTGGTCCTCACTGCAGGCAACTTGCAGGAGCCTCGCTGCAGGCTCCCCTCTCCAGTCACCAGGGAGATGAGCCACCTATCCCCCTGCTCACAGGGCCTGCAGGGCTCTCCAGGCAATGGTGAGACAGTCATGCAATATTTCTGAGAAGCTGAAATCAGTCAATGAATGAATGGGTTTTTTTTGAGTTTCTCAGCCAATGGTCCTGGAAGTAAAATGTTATTATAGCAAGAAAAAAAACCCCACTTTCTGAACTTTTGTTGCTAGCATCTGAACTGAACCCTGCTCCTGAGATTTCAAAGGAGTTTATTTAGCTTTTTAACTTTTCACTGCTCTTTGCATTTCCACACCTGGACAGTGAAAAGTCTAAGTAGATCAATATTGTTATCACAGTGTGCAGATTATGTTCAGCATCATCCTGGCAATGCCAGGTCTCTTGAAGTTCCGGCCTCACCCTCTCTGAAGAGGTCTGAAGTCATTTAAACACTCCAATTCTGGCTAAGCTTTTAATCAAATCCTTTGAGATCACTTTTAGGGCTCGCTGCCTCTGTTCTGCCGACAAGAGCACATCCCATGCCTTCATGCTGCTCTGACTTCAGCCAAAGTCAGTGGCTCTTTTCAGACCGAGCAGCACTACCCAGTAAGGATCAAACCCAATGCTTCTGTATTTGCTTTGTATGGTACCAACTAGTCTTCCAATAATGAGGCATCCACATTTCCATCACAGCTCAGCCACTGTGTATCACTGGTCCTCTAATGAGGATATTTCTGAGTGAAGGCGGGCTGAACTCTGCCTCATCACTGATGGTGGTGGTGGTGTGGCTTTTTGCCTACCTCCACCCATGTCCTCAGCAAGGTCTGGAAGCCTCTAAGAGGAGTTAAACCTCCTGATGGACTTGCGTAGTTTCATCTCCTCTCCAGGCTGGCAACCAGACACTGTCCTTTACTGGTCACTCACCTTCTTATCAGTGGAGATGTCACCAGGAAAGCACACTCCTCTGTACTTTGCATAGGAGGCACTGAAAGTCTCATAACACTGACTCAAGGAATTACATTTATTACTTCCACCTACTACTTATCTGTGTCAAATCTGACTGTAGATCACCCTTTCAAACAACCGCATGTTATGGTTATAGCAGAAATGGCTATATAAAATGTAAAAATATTAATATAACCCCATCAGCCTTTACAGATCCAGCTTATAGTTTTGAAATTAATTTTTGCCTTCGATTAGACTCTATGTATCCATTCCCTGCTGTAAATTCAGACCTGAAATCAAATCTGCCAGTGTCATGGACCTTAATTTGATCTTGTGACTCTCTCTGGTATTTGCTACTACGCTAACACGCTATATTTTGGACAATGTATTAAGCTGTGATATAACATCAGGGTCACACATAGATGAGTAAGAAGCAACATGAGAGTCTGTGAGTACCCTGATCCTTTGCTGCTGCCCATGCTTTGAGTTATTCATATTCTGCAAGGGCAGAAAGATGATACGGATTTCTGCTTAGAAGCTTGAACCGTGTTGCGATAATCAGATGCCAAAGGTTAGTTTTAGTCCAGCACAGAGGTGACTGCTGTGAAATCACCCAGAAAACTCTGACCTGGAGGGCTGGGGTGGAAAAGAGAGAGATGCACCTGGTGTTCAAGTACAAGCACCCCAGCGGGCTGCACATACAACTTTGGCAGCTCACATAAAGCAGTCATCTACACATACGCCTACTCACCCTGTGGTGCAGATGTTCAGATAAGAGGTAGTGCTGCTCTATAGTACAAATAATAGCTGTGGAGATACACACAGCAATGCATACTAACAGAATGTACCAATATTGATAACTACATGCTTAAACATCATCCTTATCAGGACACACAAGATATCCTGCCCACCCACGCTGTTTCCTCCAGGAGAGGATGTGCAGGTATGCCAGTCTGCAGTGCCTTCAGCAGCAGCATTACCCACTGATGGGGAAAGAGGGGGGCCAGCCTGGGGTCGTGGGTGAACATTAGGCAGAATATCTTCTTTCCTCCTTGTTCCTGCTAAGGAGGCCAGGGTGAAGAGGAAAGGAAGGGAGGAGGAGGATGAGGCAGAAGGGCCCTGGATCCATCAAACCAGGTGGCCTCCACAGGCTTGGCCTTGGACAAACTGAGGGGAAACTTGCATATTCAGAAAACTATCCATTTGGCCTAAGGCTAGACCCATCCACACTGCAGTTACACTCAGATGGAAGGGCTGAAAGACAACAGCTTGGTACCGCTGTACAGATGGGGCTCCAGAGCTGCTCCAACCTTCTCAGTGTGAAGAAGCACAGGTCTAAGCCATAGGAAAGGAACTATACTTCATAAGGGGAACAGAATTCATTTCCCAAAAACAAATGAAAAAGAAAGAGAAGAGGAAGCCTTGTACCCAGTGTCTACATCAGACAAGAATTTGGGCAAAGGTAGGTTATTTATAGCCTCAAGAAAGGGCTTTCAGAGGGCTCTTTCCACAAACTTTCATCTCAGATACTTGCCCAGGAACACAGAGCACTCATGTAGATTCTTCCTCCCTCATACTGTAATTTACTTAGGGCTACTCTTCCAACGACCTGTCCTCAGTCACCCAGGTAGCAGAACACTCACAGGGGTAACAAAAGTGCATTTTCCAGATGCAAAGCCAAACCCATTAGAAACTCAGAGACTGCTGATCTCACATTTTTATTTGTTATTTCAGAGCAAGGATGCTCAGATCTGGACCAAGAGCAGGCAGAAATCTAGGGCTGTTGGTCTCTGGATTGCTCTTGTTGGACCAACATGTGACAATACTGGGTCACTGCAAAGCAAAGCAACCCTGCCTTGCATGGCACTGGACATAGCAACTGCTGGAGATCTGGGCCAGACAGACCTGAAAGCACTCTCTGGAGCATTTGGCACCTGGAAAACTAAGAAAAAAATATCTTAACAAGCTTCTTGCTAGCTTCTCCCTCCCGGACATTTTTGGTTCTCATGAATGTGAAATAATCCTTTTCTACAAAGATGTAGATGATGCAGCTGGCAAAATACTTCCTTGAACGTAGTCAGGCAAAACTGAGGAAAGGGAAAGAAAAGAAATTTCCATGGGCTGCGCTGGGCCTCTTTTCTTTGCCCACAATGCTGCTCCTGCTCCCAGTGCTCCAGGCTGACTGGCTGATGAGACCTGCTGTGAAGGAACAAACTAGAAGTAGCCTCAGTGGAGCCTCCCTAAACCAGCTCACCTCCAGAGTCTCAGCTGGGATTTTCATCCCCTTTTTCATCGGGGGGCTGCTTTTAAGCTGAGCCTCTTGCCCCTGATCCCTGCCTGAGCTACACCGCAAGTGTACGCACATCGCAGCTGTACCTGGCTGCACATATCCCACTGACAGAGCCTGACTCTCAGCCACTTCCCATTCCTGTCACATCACCACAGCTCTCTTCTCCTGCAATCACATCTTTTCCATTGCTAGGCAATGCTCAACCTGAGCAGCTGATCTTCACCACTGACATTACACACCACTGAGCCCTCTGGGTCCAGGCACAATGCGGCTTGTTCTGCTTTCTGGGCATCAGAAAGCAGGATACTAAAACACATATGGACACGCTTACTGCTACATCCTCCTACATGCCCTGCCAGATGACCACCCACAGTGGTAAGGTAGTCCTTGCAACTTAGGGCTTGGTATTACTCATCCCGGGTTTCCAAAGGTGATGTCCATTCTGGAAGCAGGTGAGTCTAACGGGTCAGTAAGGCATCCCAAAGTGCCTTCAAGAAAACAGGATATTTATAAAATATAACTGTGTGGAATATCAGCTGTATTGCACATCATTGCACTAGATGCTTCTTTCTCACACCCAGGTAAATGAAGAAGCTAAGAGAGCACAGCGATTTCATCTTATTAATTAAAGTGACTGGCATTCATACAGCACCAAAGCACTTTGCAAATCTTAATTAAGCTTTGCAGCAGCCCTGTGAGGTGAAACGTGTTCCCATTTACAAACAGCAAAAAATGAGACACAGTGAAGTAAGTAACTAGCCAGTGTGCTCAGGAGCTCAGGGGAAAAAAATGGGAAAGAATCCAAGATTCTGCCGCCTCCCCACCCCACACTACCCCGTGGCTTTAACCCTGACCAGACACCTCAGGGACCTCTAGCCCAAGCAGCCACACAGAGGCAGAAGTAACACCAGCACAAAAAGCTGATATGTTCTTCCATGCCTAAGAGATGCCTCAGGGATCTATAAAAAATTTATTATTTTTCATATATTGAAACAGGTGGAGAATCTACAACCAAGGCTTCAGTATGCCTCCAAAATTCATTTCACACCACTCAGGGCCACTGATTTTTATTGCACTCAGACTGGAGAAGAATAATACTGGCTGTCGGGCACAGAGTTATTCCTGCTGAGAAATGTCCCCAGCAGCCAGGGGAGAAGCAGGGAGACCCTGTCCTCACCAGTTTGCCTGCCCTGTCCCCAGAGAAGTCCCCACACATGCTCCCCATGGTTGCACTGATGCTGGAGCTGCACCAGATCCCATGGGGGGCTGCCTGCAGTGGCCCTCCCCAGGTACCACAGCCACCCCCAGGCATCAGCATGGGGGAACAGATGGTCAAGGGGTGGCCAAGCTGTGGAGGGGTAGAAGGGAAAAGGGGAACTTCACCATTTGAAACAATATGAGGGGAGAGTCTTACTGTGTTTGGAGGAGGAGAAGGAGGAATGGGGAACTGGCACCTTGATGCACTATATTTGTGTCAGAGTTCTGTTCCTATTTGTCTCTGGGTGGGACCTCGGTCTGCAAAAGCAGTGCTCTGGAAGTGAATGCCTGCCTCAGTGAAACAAGCCTGGCCAATATTTTGCACAAATCATTCAATTATTTTTGGATGCTCAACACATCCACTCGCAAGACAGTTAGCCACAAAGAAATGAACAGATCTTGCAGCCCCTTACTAATCCACTGAAACAGCTAATCTCCTTAACCCTTACAGCTCATGAATAATGGCAGACACCTTATTTCCTTTGCAAAGGCACTACAGCCCATTACTTCTACCCCAGACACTGCGGCCAAAGGCAGGAGACCTGCAGCAGGGCCTTTCTTTTTATCTCTTTGGTTTTGGTTGTTTTTGGGTTTTTTTTGGCGGCGTGTTGTTTTTTGTTGTTGTTTGGGGGATTTTTTTAAGAGAAAGGAGGGTCCAGACAGGATGCCAGCAGAAAGGGACCAGGAACAACCACGAGGGGAGGTGCTCCTACAGCAGACTTTTTCTTCCTTCCCTCTTTTGCTCTTTCTTGAAGCTTGAAATATGCACAGGCATGATTCATCCCTACCAAAGCAAAACAGGGTCAGCAGCAGCCATCCCAAAAGCACGATAGCTGGGTTGAGGGAGGAGAGGTTATCGTCCAAGTGTCTCTAAGAGCCCCAAGCTTAAAAGCCAAAGGCTTGGTTTGACTGAGCAGGGAAAAGAAACCCCTGCAGTCACCTTCTGTTTTTCTTTGACTTTTCATTACTTTCGTTAGAACACTCTGAAGCATCTTATTTTGAAAGACAGCTCTGTCTCTGTGTATATCATTTATGCTCAGTTCCTTCACAAGACCAAGGGTAGGATTCTTTGCAAGAGCAAGAGTAGAGTCTAATTCCCAAAGGCTGTATCACCACCTCCTTGTCTACAATGCATGCTCTAAACAGCAAGTTTGTAAAATCTTATCAGTTGAAGCAAACCTGTGAGATAAACAGCATATGGGAAAAAAAGATCCCTAAATACATACATATACATGCTCACACAAAGCTCGGGGAAAGCAGGGACTGCATCTTGGGCTTTCTTTTCTTCACATAGTCAGGACACAAAAGATAGTATCCTGATATTTCAGTGCTGCGGAGGAAATATCCCAACAAATATGAGTTTGGTTGTATTTTAACCAGTTCTATCAGCGAATCTGCAAATTTCCTGGAACCAGGGCAAAAAATGATCGCACAACATATTCACAGCAGCAAACAGATGTTGCTGCATCCAGAAAAGATGCAGGAATTGCCCAGCCACAGATGCTGGTATGGCTGTACCAGTTCTGTTGCTAAATGCTTTGGAAAAACTTCCCAACTGCTGCAAAACATAGAGTTGTGCTTTTCTAAAGTCTTTGTTGCATAGCACTTCCACATAATCACATACCTGAGTGAATCCGTAGCGCAGTTAGGGTGTAGAGGCACAGGCGAGAAATACTTCTGCCTCTCATGAAATTTACATAATGGGCTATGATTTATTTTAACAGCATGCCCTGACCTGACTAATCCCTACACTTCTCCTGCGAAAATCTGTTGTAAGTTTGGACAACTCAGCCCTAAGGTGACCCAGCAAAACTAGTAATGAGCCCTGTCAGTGCACACTAATGTACACCATGCACACAAGTGCAGAAGAGATGGTCTGACCATTCTTGACATCTGGCCACAGCACAGCTTTATCAACAAACAGCTACCAAAAAATCTCAAAGTTATCCAAGTCCAAGCTCAGTCCAAGGTGCGCTGAAGTGAATGCCAAAGTTAGCCCTGACTTTTGCAGAGACAGCACAAGTCCCATAGCTGGCAGTGGTCTACATCAACAAATCTAATTTATAGATTCCTTTTCCAGATTCAGCAATATTTTCAACATCATTACAGCAGTACAAGGCTCAGTGTTCAGGTCTTGGAAGATCTTCAGGTATCCTAGCATCCATGTATATCTACTGTTACCACTGCTGCAGTGGAAAGTGCTCTTCATGGAGAGCCCATTTGCCAACAAGTGGTTTATACCTACTCTGTAAATCCTCTGAGATGCTGTACTGACAAATTAAACTGTTGCCTCTGGAATGACTACAGCTTTTTTACCCTACCAAGGAAAACAAAAGCCACCACTACAAGACATTGGTGGTGGGGTTTTTTTCCAAGAGATTTCCACACTATTCAAAGAAGCACCAAAATGGACGGACATTCAAATGAACTGCAGATTTTCCACCAGTTTGCAGGAAAGCACAGCAAAGCATCTTTGTTGTCCTTTTCATCTCAGTTTTGTAAGACTAAGGCCTCTAAGAAGATTTCAGCTTGTTAGAAATGTCAGAGTAGTACCACCCACCAGCAACAAAATCAAAATTAGCATTAATATTTAAAATAAGTTATTCTGTTCCATGCTTCTCTGTTCGTGAGGAGATCAGGGTAATCTCTCTGAGGATTTCCAGTTGGCTTCCCTGTCAGGGCATCTGCTAGATGAGAACTGATATTTTCCAGTATTTGATCTTGTTCAATACTACAGCATCTTAAACATAGTTAATATGCATGATTTCTTAAAAAAAAAAAATAATCCTTGCCTGGGACTTCTGAGTGGGAAACATAATTAGATTACAGTTAAAAATCACAGATTTTCAAGAAAGGAAAGGTTATTTTGCCTGCTTGCCCTTTCCAGTAGCCTGCCCTGACTGGGGGTGTCCTGATGCTAGTCCTGCTCCCCAGTTTGACCATACTCTCTGGCTCCCCCCTTCTCTCCTTCCAGCTCTGTCTAAGCTGACACAGCAAGAGCAAAATCTACTCCCTGCCGCCCTGCTCTGTGCACAGGGCTGCTCACCAGGAGCCTGGGCTTCCTCCCATGGAAGAGGGCACTACTGACACCTTCTGACCTTGCCCGCAGGCAAAGGAAAGTGAAATGTACAAACTGAGCCTCATGGAGAGAGCAAAATGTGATACTGCTTGCAGCTTACTCCTTCTCCAGTCTTGATGCATGGCTGGGATCACTGGGAAGCAATGAGCTAGATGTTTCCCTGCCAGACTTCGTCTCTTTTATAAACAGGTGTCTCTGCTGTGAGATGGCAATGCTTCCCCACTGGAAACATTCCGACCTGCAGTGAGGAGGAACAGTGCAGGTGCACACCAGCCACTCTAAAACAGATTCTGGGGATGGTCTGGCAAAGGGAGGAATAGTCCTTGGCAAAATCAATGCATGGTTGAAGACATGCTAACACCCCTTTAGTAAAAATGCTCAGCAGCACCCCTAAAAGCAAATCTCTCCTGCACCCTGGATCCCCTCAGAGGGGACAACCTCACATCTACTCCACTCTGATCCCGTGAGCATGCTAAGGAGATAGTGGATGCTTGGCTTCTTCCCAGGAAGGACCCACAGCCAGTGCTGACTGAAGTTCTGTGGCCCAGGACAGATGGATCCCCATATCCTCAGTCACCACAGTGTGGGGACAGCCACAGCCGTGTCCCATCCCCAGACTCAAAAACTCACTCAGACATCTGGCACACAGCAACTACTTTGCAGTAATCGGGCTGCAGTCAGAAATGAAGTGATGGCCTTTGACTGGAGGCATTGGCAGCCAGCTGGCTGAGGTGTGCTAATGCACGGCTGCACACTGCCCTCTTCCCTGGCCCAGCAACTGTGTGGTTCAAAGTGCCTGGCTCCACATAGATGAGACTTGCAGGGATATCAGTCCAGGAGCGAAAGGTGTCAGGCTTCCACAGGGGATGCTGCCAAGGGATATGGGGACCTACACATCCACAAGCAGTTTCAGAATACCCTCATGGCAGAATTTCCTTGTGGCAGAATGTTCCTTCCTGCTGGTCCAGGCATCAGCATCTGGTGGCCACTGCCATTGCACAGGAGGCAGCTGAGGGAGGAATGTAAAGCTGCCAGAAGACATCATGCCACACTGCAACAACCATCATTCTGAATGGTGGTGGGAGCAGGACACAAACCTCTTGCAGCATCTGGTGTGCCAAGGCAAAGGAGCTCTGCAGAGAGACCTCCTCTCACTTACACTCTCTCAGGTTTCCAGAGATAAAGGTGCAAGGCCCAGGGTGCCACCAGACGTTGCATTGGTATTAATCAAACCTTCTCACATTTTGCTGGCAATGCAAAGCCTCCTCCCTCCGCACAGAGCACGGCTGGCAAGGTGCCTGCTGTCTTCACAGCCCAGGTGTCCCTTCTGAAGAACCCCAGTGCATCAGTTCATAGGGGTTAAACAGCACCAGACCATCAAAGGGTTAAAGCCAGAGCTGCTGCTGCAACGTAGATATGAGACAGAGGTCAGCCTGAATACATTGCAGGGTAAAAACCTCAGGGAGGCTTTGGCTGAAAAAGAGGCTTTGGCTAAAAAATCTTAATAGGATCAGCCTACCAGATCCACTGTCACTCAAAGGTCAGTGCCCACATACAAGCTAGCAAAGGGGCCAGGCTCTCTCCCTGCACCAGGCTGGCTGCAAGGAGGCACCCCTTACAGCCCTGGGTAGCCCACACCTCCAGGTCTCCTCCACCTGCATTTTGTCATCTGGACTCATGTAGCTGCTCCCAGCTTTCCGTGGTTGGCAGGCTGGCTGGAGGCCCAGATCTTGCCATCACAGTGCCCCGAATAGGAGCTGGCCCTTGTATGGGCCACAAGTGAAATTTCCTTCATTGCAACGGCTGTTAAACAAGATGCAACAAAAAAGCTCCACTTGCACTTGGCTGGCTCCTTCCTCATATCCAGCATTATTTTATTCCACGGAAATAAGCCTGCAGGGATCGTTTCATTTATGCTGCTCAGCACTACCAACTCCAATAATGCAATTCCTTATTTGCATCACCAAGGGATGTAAATTTACCCCAAAGAGCCCATGATCCACCCACAAAACTCTCCCCTGAGCCAGACATAGAGAAGCAGAGGGAAGAAGATAATGGCTACGACAATCTAGAATAACAGGGAAACTCCAGGAAGAGAAGAATAGTGAAGAAAGGGAGCAGGAATAATCTGCAATGTTACCTTATGGAATCTTTAGGTAAAGCTCAAAAATGCCCCCTGTCTTGGGCACAGCTCTGAGCACTGCATTTTGCCCCAACCTCTGCTGCATTCACAAATAAACGTGAACAAAAGCGTGGAGAAATGGCCTGTGGAGCTGGGATGCTGGAGTGTCACAGCTTATCACAGGGAAGAACAAAAAATACCCCAGAGCTCTGACAGCTCAGCTCTGCATGTCACATCAGTGTCCATTGAGGAAAGCAGGCACAGGAGATGTCTCAGTACAAAAAACACTCAACATGAAAAAAAGCCACTTCTGTGGGAGGGGAAGGGAGCTCGAGGGGCCAGTGAAGATATTTTAGAGAGGAATGAAAGGTTCAGTTTCAAGCTACCTAGAAGATTAGAGCTAAAAAGAACATGTCTAGCTGTACTGCTTCCTATCAAGGACTGAAATTCCTTTTCCATCACATTTTCCACAGTGTTAGTGGCCAAAGTATCACGTGTATTTCTGTTGTGGTTAACACCCTACCAGAATGTGGGGAAGCTCTCAGGTTTGGAGCAGCAGACTGGGGACAATGCATACATCTAAATGGTGACACCAAAGTTTTGTGACCTAAGCATGACTTTGGAAGGCAGGAAAGGGTATCCCATGGGATCATGCTTCAGCAGACCTTGCTTCTGGCTAGAAGCCACGGGCATGATCAAGTGGTGTCAGCATCCCTATTTTGCACAAAACAGGTGGAGGTGGGTGCACTCAAAGCCCAGCAACGCATGGTGCATGCAGGACTTGATGAGGGAACAAAGGGAGAAAAGCTAGGACTGTACCACCACTTACAGGTCACAGATCCATTACGGTATCTCTCCTCCTGCCTGCAGCTCCTGGTCTGACTGGTGCCATCATGACCACCATACAATGTTGTCTCCTTTGAACTTTAGGCATTCACCACACAAGAGCTCACCACAAGAAGTGGGAGGAGATGAATGTTTTCAGAATGTTTTTCATGATATGGGTAATTCAGAGGGGTGCCAGCAAATCTGGGGGACTTTCATCTTGAAGTTGCTGGTTCCTACACATCCTCACTAGGGTGGCAGAATGATAGCTGATGGCAAACTTAGGGTTCATCTCACATACAATAAATTACTATGACATCCCAGAAAAAAAAAGAGCAAGCTTCAAAAGAGGCAAAAAACATGCTGAGCATACCACAGATATGCAGTTAAAAATAACAAATGCTAGAAATGCTGTGTAAAGTAAACATTACATCAATCTCCAAGAGTGCTGTTTTAGAAGATACTCATGGAAGCAGTCCTGTATAGAGCTACAGTAAAGATTAGTGCACTTCCCTGTATCTCAGAGGGGCAGAAACAATTGTGAGATCTCTGCCATCAAGGTGATGTCTCCTAGAAGTGCCTCCTGAGATCTTCAAAAGCAGATAAAGAAAGCATCCCAGGCATTCATTCATTCTAACTCTTCATCTGCAGTTGGCACCACGAGCTGTGCGTCCTTTTCCAAGAGGAAAAGCCAGCTGCAGTTCCTTACTTCCCAGAATGTGCCTGATGGGCTCTGTCCTTACCCTGCTTCCCATAACAGAATAACAGACATCTGCTACATCAAGCAGGTGAACTTGTTTGATGTACCTTGACATTCTGGTAGTGCCCAACTCCAGCTGGTTTGGACATGGTGCCAGCAGCACCTCCAGCTGTGTTAGAAGTCTCTAAAACAGTCCTTGCTTTCTCCTATCCCTTGTTTGATGTACCTTGACATTCTGGTAGTGCCCAACTCCAGCTGGTTTGGACATGGTGCCAGCAGCACCTCCAGCTGTGTTAGAAGTCTCTAAAACAGTCCTTGCTTTCTCCTATCCCTGGCTGGTATTCAGCTCCCATCTTGAAGCTTGAAGCCTCCTTTCATGCTAATTTCTACAACTCCTGATATTGTTCTTACTCAGACAAATGTCTAATTCATAGAAACATTGTTCACAAATGGGAGAGCAAAAAGTCTTGTGCACTAGCGGAGAAGCTCCTACCAAATACAGGGTCGCAGAGCAGCTCACTCTCCCTTCCTGCTACAGGCCCATGTCTCATGGCTTTGCTACGCCGTGCTGTTATATGCCAGACCATATCCACCTGTTCCCTCCTCCCCAACTTTTTTCAGTAGTATCTTTGTTTAGGCTATCTCCAGTTCACAGGTAGATACACAGAGCTATCAAAACCATTTGGTTTGAGAAAGAAAATCTCTTTTCCACAAGTTCTCTCTGAAAATCCCCAACACACTCTCTGATCTCTTCCCAGTTATCCCAGTGTCTCTTCAACTGTCTTATTAACGATGTTGTATACTGCTTCGGCACTGAAAGACTCCTCCAAGAAATAACCAGCCCCATCGACTCACTCAGGTGACTACAACAGAAAATGAGAAACTCTTGCTCCTTTCCTCAAAGGATCTCTGAGGAGTTTTTCACACATCCATTACTCACCCCAGCAGCTAAATCCCAGAGAATTTTTGGAACAGATTAGTCATACCTGGTGCCTCAGGTACGCTGCCTGCATGCAGCTTTTTGGGGATGAAGAATGTGGTTAATGCACGTCATCTCCATCTGATTTCTCAGAAGACCCCCATGGCTAAGTCCAGGCTGTGACAGCAACATTAGATAAACCAAAGGTGGCAATTCAGCCACCTTCTCCAAGCTAGTTCCAAAACCTTCATGGACACAGACAAGGAAAGGTGAGACGAAGAATGAGAGGCAAAGTGGGAGGAGGGAATGAGGAGGGTTAAGACCTAGGAGAACTTAGGGGTTTGACTTGTGCTGTTACGTGAAGGGAGCATCTGTTAGAGCAGGTCCAGAGGAGGGCCCTGAAGATGATCAGAGGGCTGGAGACCCTCCCTTACAAGGACAGACTGAGAGAGTTTGGCTTGTTTAGCCTAGAGAATAGAAGGCTCCAGGAAGACCTTACAGCAGCCTTACAGTACTTAAAGGTGGTCTACAGGAAAAATGGGGAGGGTTTTTTTATCAGGGAGTGCAGTGATAGGATAAGAGTTAATGGTTTTAAGCTGAAAAAGCACAGATTTGTATTGGATATAAGGAAGAAATTTTTTTCCTGTGAGGGTGGTGAGGCACTTGAACAGGTTGCCCAGATAAGCTGCGGATAACCCATCCCTGGAGATGTTCAAGGCTAGACTGGATGAGGCTTTGAGCAACCTGATCTAGTGGGAGGTGTCTCTGCCCATGGCAGGGGGTGGAACTAGATGATCTTTAAGGTCCCTTCCAACCCAAACAATCGTATGATTATACGATTCTAGGATCACACTTGTCCAGTCTTATGTTACACTGGGAGGCAAGACAGAGAAAAAGAAGATAAGTGATGCTAGTCTGGCCTTACAGGGACCTTCCTCTATAGAGTACTTCTGGCATGGGGACAAACTCCTTTGATTCCATGTGCTATTGACTCTGGCATGAGGCCATCATATATGGATAGACAAGATCCCACAGGAAGTGGAGGCACGCTGCCAACCCCCATGAGCATTCCTGTGTGACGTATCAGCAACACCCCCGTGTGGGGTGTCACTAATGGCTCTGTAAATACATGGCACCACAGTGCCTCCTGTCACCCCTGCCATTTGTTGGCTGGGCAGAAGCACATTGTGAATGTGCAAATCCCATCCCAAGGTCTCCTGAGTCTGTAAGGGGACTAGTGTCAAGACAGCACATGTGATGGGTGCAGGGCACGTCCTATTGGATAATCTCCCTCTTGACCTCCATCCAGAGAAGAACGTATTTCTCTCCTTGCTCCATCTTCAAACCAAAGCTCAGTAGGAATACAATGTCCCCTCAGACACACCAGGTGGTTTCCTAATTAGCCAAATGATCTTCCAAAAATAGGATTAAGACGTCTGCCCCAGACCAGTCGTACATTACAAAATATTAGCTGGGTATGAAAAAGGATATTTTCAGCACGTCACAGACTTCACAGTTCTTCAAAAAAATTAGAGAGCTGGACAGGCATTAGTAAAGTCCTTCCTTCCACAGCCAGAGGCGTGACAAACACAACTCAGGTGCAACAGGAGGAAGAAGGCTTACAGGTCACTTGCAGCAGCCAGTTAAGGCTGAATTCTGGTATATCAGGACAGGCATATTCCCAACAGCTTCATAAGACTGTGTATTGTAAAGTACAATAAACAATCACCTTCTCAAAAGTAGAGTGTGAAGTGAATTATCCTTAGGCCTGAGGGCTTGTGCTCAGCAGCCAGCGCATCCTGGCAGAGGCAGGAAAGCAGGTGTCCTGGAGAGCACCAGGAAAGGCCAGAAGAGAGGACAAGTAGGACTTGCAGTGGCACGAAGCTGAAAGGGAGGGATAAGAGCAGGAAGAGTAACCACAGCAGGTGTGCCTCCAGCCACAACAAACAGGGGAAGTTTTTCTGGCCACAGTGCTAATTACAGAGACAGATGAGACCCACTTTTAACTGGCTTGGAAAGGAGGACAAAATAAGGGTTTGAAAGAATGACTTACCAGTGTGGGCTGGCAGGAACTTGAGAGGATGCAGAGATATTCATGGACCAGCTGTCCTGGGAACAAATCCATCTTTCCATGCTACCGAGAACTGGAAAGGCCTCAGCTGGAGTTCAGGGTGCTGCATCTCCAGAGAGACATGGACCAAATGTCCACAGAAGAACAAAGAGAAAAACTGGAGGGTGAGCAGGACAGGTTTATTTGAAGACAGGTTAAAGGAATTGGGATCACCCTACAGAAGAGGAAAATACAGGAGGGAAAGTGCAACTTCCAGGTACAGCATTCAAGGACGCAAAAGGCTTATCCAGGAAAGACCAAGGGAAGAAAGAATCAGGGGGAAAATGTATTTTCTGTTTTCCCAATAGACATAGGAAACAATATGAGGCTGAAGTTGGAGCAGGGCCAGCAAAGCTTAAAAATTAGGAATCTCTTTCTAATTGATTAGGATAGTGAAAGTCTACTACAGGTTGCCTAGGTATATTGTAGATGCCTCTGTATCAGAGATCTTCAAGAACAGACTGGAAAAACATCTGTCAGAAATGACATAGGTTACTTTGTCAAAGAACACAATTGGGTTTGTCAAGCACAATTTACCCTTGGTGAACCCCCGCTGGCTTTTCCCAATTAAGTGCTTCATTTGACGTGTGATCACCCCAGAGGATTCATTCTATAACTTTCCCAGGGACTGAAGGAAGACCAATGGGCCTCTAATTTCCTGTGTCCTGCTTTAAGCCCTTCTTCTAGATGGAGATGACATTCTTCCAATCTTCTGGAACATCCTCTGATCTCCAAGACTTCTCAAAGATGATGGAGAGCAGCCTCACAATAACATCAGGCAGCTCTCTTCACATCTTCAGGTGGATATTGTCAGGGCCCATCAACTTGTAGGGGTGAAGTTCCTGTAATAGTTCATATATGAATTCTTCCTTCACTGACAGTGGGTCTGTGTTTGCATCAACCTGGGGTTTTGTTCCCAAGGCCGGGGGCCCAACAGTGCTGGTAAAGACAGAGGTGAAGAAAACATTGAGAACCTCTGCCTTTTCAGCATTATTGGTGATTAATTCACCTCTGGCAGTAGGCCAATACTTTCCTTCTGTTTCTGCTTGTTGTTTTTGTACCTGAAGAACCCTTTCTTGTAATTTTTGACATCTCTGGCCAATTTCCATTTGAGTTGAGCTTTTGCTTTTCTAACTGCATCTCTGCATACGCTGGCAAAGCCCTTATAGTTCTCAATGGGTATTAATTTGCTTTTCCATCTCTGGTGTGCTTCTCCGTTGGTTTTGAGCAGTCTCAGAAGCTCACAGTTAAGACAAGGGGTTCTCTTGCTCTGCCTGCTATCCTTACCTTTAAAGCGGATGAACTAGTTTTTGTGCTTACATGAGAGTGTTCTTGAAAAACTCTCAGCACTCACTAGTTCCTTTATCCTTCCTCACTCTATGGAAGCTTCCCACGGAATCCCAGCTGAGCTCTTAGCAAACTGAAGTTTGCTTTTCTGAAATCAAAACCTTTGTCTTAGTACTAACCTTCAGCATGCTCATCAGGATCCCCAACTCCACAATATCGTGATCACTGCAGCCAAGACTGTCACCAACCAAGATATTGCAAAACAGGTTTTCTTGCTTTGTGAGTAGACAGTCCAGCAGTGCCTCATTCCTGGTTGGCACATCTAACACTTACATGAGGAAGCAGTCCTCTCCATATTCCAGGAACTTGAAGGACGACATGTGAATTTGATGTGGATGACATTGTTCTTTCAAGAAATGCCTGGGTAGTTGAAGTCATGTATAAGAGCCAGGTTCTGTTGACCCAAAGCTTGCTTCAGTGACCCAAATATTGCTTTGTTGGCCTTACCTTCTTTGTTTGGAGGTCACTAGCAGATGCCTATTGTAAAAGCCCTGTTGGAGACAACTCTTCTGACTCAGAGGCGCTCGACAGGGCATCCACAAGAGCCATAGTTGAGTTCTACACACTCAAGGTTCTCCTTAACATGGTGTGCAACTCCTTCTCCTCTTCTTCCCTGCCTGTCTTTACAAAACAGCCTATAGCTATCTATTGCAATCCTTCAGCCATGGGAATTGTCCCACCACATTTCAATTATTCCTATGATATCATAACTTTCTGACTGGGCACAGAGCTCTAGTTCCTCCTGTTTGTTCCCCAGGCTGTGTGCATTGGTATGCACACACTAGAGGTGGTTGGCCTTCCGTCCTCGTCTTGCGAGGTAGCTAAGGAACATTTGTCACTGCTATGGTTGGCCTGGATTATTTCCCAGTTGGTTGCAATGACATGAGCATTGCCACTTTGGATCCAGCTCCTCAAATCCTTCAGTTTAAAGCTCACTGCACCAAGTCGGCCAGCCTGCTGCCAAAGATTCTCTTGCCTCTTCTGGACACGTGGATTCTATCCCTCCCTAACAGGCTATAGTAATTGAGGAATATCCTGTTGTCATAAAAGCCAAAATAGTCATTGTGCTTAGCTGGGACAGAAAAAGAAGGATACTCCTTTCTTTGGAGGGATCACGTCTTGGACTTTGTAGACTGTTGGTCATCATTGTAACACTCCACAAACTGAGCCGCATCTCCAGAGGGAATTCATCAAGAGCTGTCTCCTTGCCTCCCCGCCCCCCCGCCCCCCCCCCCCCCCCCCCCTTTCCCCCCCGTAAGACAGGGCACTGTATTGACAGCAGTTGTTGGGAGGCAAAGTGGCAGCATGGAAGTGAGAAATCTCTTCCGAGTTAAAGCAGGCATTAATAGTGACTGTTGATGGTAAACTACAACAGCAGAGTAGTGGCATTCTTCTCTATAAATACCAGAGCCAACAGAGGATGAGCGGTAAGGCTAATCTGAGAGCTGGCTAGCCGAGAGAAGAAAAAGCCCTTTGCTTACCCAGCTTGACCTCAAAAAGTCAGAGCACTACACTGTGTGCACTGTGGTAGAGGTGCTGTCATTCACCTCCTCTGCCAAGACATTTGGCCCCACTGTTCAGGTGAGACAATCTATGAATTAAGGATGTGAGAATTGGTTTCACAGCGCTGAGATCCATGTTCATTTCAGTAGCATCGCCGGTTTTAGATCATCATTAAGAATCTGACATTTTTTACATCTTCCCTCTATTTCTTTTATCTTGTCTGGCCAACAAACTGCCAGATCCTGGCCAGAAATGCAGTCAGTGTGCTGAAATCTAATTTGAAAAGATAGTCTTGCTTCTAGCTGAATTACTATAAGAAGTATCCAGATTTCACAAGAGAGACAGGAATGTCCCTTCTAGGTGTGAAGCCTGCATACAGGCTTCACAGTCCAGCATTTATCTAAAGGGCATAAGAAATGAGAGGAGCATAAGGAAGGGACTCAGACCTCTGCGTAGGTCTCTCCTGTCCAAGGGGGAGAGTGGGGTCATATCACAAGGATGCTTCATTGTAACTGCAGAGCCACTTTCTGAAGGGCTCCTTAAAGTGGTAATTAAGTGACACTAAAGCCAGAAGGATGAGATATGAGCCACATCAATACCTTATATGCCACAAGTTATAAAAGCTGGGCTTTCTAGCTTAAGTACTAGAGAGACCCTTTGCTGCAGTTACATTTTGTCTCTACTGCTCATTTGAACGATTCAGAGGAAGAAGTGACTGCCATTGCTGGAGGGACCACAACCACTTCTGTCACCACACTGAGCTGGGATTCATGCTGCCTTTAAAAGAGCAGGGAACAGCTCACAGAAGCAGAGATGGGGATTCTCATCAAACCTGCTGGACTTCTGAGGGTGGAGTGGTTGGGAAATGACATTCAATGAGAAATCCAAGGACAGGCTCTCTTACAGGAAGGCCCCTTTATTATTTGTCTGACCTGGAGTGCAGGTTAGAGGTTTTATGATTTATCCGCAACTGAGGATAGCACTTTATCCACACCCTAACAGCAAGATGTTGTGAGCTGTAGAGATCTCTGGACTTCACTTGGTTGACACAGTTCTGATGGGACATTGCCAAAATAAAAGAGACAGAACATCGTCATTCTTTCCAGCCTAGAGGAATTCAGGTGACACACATCTTCTATCATGTTTTTACTGCAGAATCTGCAAAAGCATCTCTGAAAGAAAATCAGAGGAGGATGCAGTTATGTATGCATGTGCCAAAGTTAAGAAGTGCAAGTGTTAAATTGGCACCTCATATTGAAATGTGATAAAGTGGGAAAAACTACATAGAGAACCCCAGTAGATTTACTGCCTAACTGCTTTTTCTTTTGGAAGAAAAAAGAAAGCTATTCATAAGTACTTCAAATACGATTTACAATGTTTTGGTAGGTATTAAATACTTGTTTACTACAGAATCATAGTGTGCCCTCTCTGAAGGCTGCTAGGAAGGACTGTCGACACCTATGCTCAGAGTTGACATCTATGTGATGACCCTGAGGTCTGACTGCATTAATGATTTCTGAAAAGATATTCAGGGCCTGTGGTCCAGCCACAGTGTAGGAGGAGAGGCACAGCACAGCAATGCATATAACTCCCTATCTCCTGTCTTCTTCCTCTCCAGCTGCCCAGGGTGGACCCTGCAGCGCTCTCAAGGCCCACGGCCTTCCAGGAGGCATGACCACTGATGCTATTGCCTTTGCTCTAGACATGATGGTCCCATCTCCACACTGCAGGAAGCACTGGTGCCAAAGGGCAGGTATCCCACAGAGGAAAACAGAGAGAGCCCCTTGCCAGCACTGGCAGTTACCACCTTCAGGGAACACAAAATTTACCTGTGCTACTTCTTGACACACAGACACCTAATCTGTATTTTTAAATCTTCCAACAACAGAGACCATACAAGCCCTGCAGGCTATCCAGTCTGGAGTTTAAATATCCCAATGGAGGCAGAAGAAGGCAGAGATTTCATTGCTACCACAGCACTGCTATCACCTCTAATTAGATGCTGCCATGTGCTGCAGTACTGGGGGCTGCCGGGTCAAGTCCCACTAGGCTGCAGGGAAACATGCCACACACCAGCCCCACTGATTGCATACACTGCTTTGGAAACACAGAGAAGTAGTTAACAGGGGGGCAAAAAAAAGAAAAAAAAAAAAAGCCTAGAAATAAAGATACTTTGGACTTCAAGGCTGTGGATTCTAAAAAAAAAAATGAAAATATATTGTCTAAAATAAAGCAGCTAGCTGGAAACTCCTCGGAAGCCAGGCAACTAAGCATCATATTGGTGCCAGCCAGGATGTATTGGGGTAGGTTTCTTTTCTGTCAGATTTATGTCACTCCCTGGTTCCTGAAGATCTGCAAAGACACACTGACCGAAGCCCTGGAGATGCAGCCAACCCATCTCACTCAGCTGCACCAAGGCTGTAAGCCCAACTCAGTCTTGAAGCTGAGCTATGTCTGCTGGGTCAGTGGAGCAGCAGTGATCCCCCTGGAACCAGGACAAATCCCCACCAGGGACTCAGTGCTCTACTCACTGATGCCAGCCCAGCTCCAGATTTACTGGTACTTCTAGCAGTCAATAGAAGCCTGCAATGTACTAGGTAGGAAACCTCCCTTCTTCATCCCTCCCACCCTTCCAGCTAGAGAGATCTGGGAAGATTTATTACAGCAATAAAACCAAAAAAGATGGAAACATCCAGGGGAGTCTCCAAGGCAGGCAGTACTTCAATAAAGCCCAAACAGGCTCTTGGGGGGATGCTGATCTCCGTGAGAGACCACACCAAAGAGCAGCAAGTAGTTCATCCACTGTAAGGAAAAACATCCGCCTATGCTCATGTGATACCCCAGCAGGAGGGCAGGAGCAAGAATTCAAATAGCATTGAGCTCTGAGTTCTTAAAACCCCTGAGTGGAAGAGCAGCCAGAGGAGACAGGATATGCTCAAGTAGGAGGGCAGAGAGACAGCCACACAAAAGTACTTTGACCCCTCTACTTTAATCACTGCATCTCAGGACCAGGCCGTTGTGATAACCATTGCTCTGGCCCCAGAGCTTCCCCCACAGCACAGCACTGCCAACTCTTCAGGGGCAGGGTAGCTCTGAGGAGCTGCACGGTCTCCACATCACCATGTACGTTGTGGTGCTGCAGGTACAGATAATATGGAAACTTCTCTGCAGGAGCCTGTCACTCACCTCTGCTCCTAAGTGGCAGAAGGGACAGTCAATAGCACCAAACTCCAGTCACTCCTTCCCAGCCCCTGGGGTCCCTTACTGAGACCCTCAGGTACATATAACATGAGATCAGGTCTCTGGCTCAGGACAGGTACCATGCAGGGCTTGCAGTTCCTTGCCTTCTTTCACAAAGCCCCTGCAGATCCATATATTCCTGTGCTGGAGCCTACCCACAGACAGATGGAAATCCCTTGGGAAACACACTCCCCACCCAGATCTCTATCACCCTCAGCACCTAGAATGGCTCCTCACAGCCAGGCTGACACCCACTAACCTTCTCCCTAGACAGATGTCACATGTGGTGTAATGCTACCGCAAGGGCTATGCTTTTGCATTCAAGGAGAAAGGAGAGAAACCATTTAAGGCGAAGAAGGAAAGAAGGAAAGAGAGAAAATGTGTTCCTTCATGAGGAAGAAGGATGGAGGGTTTTGTAGCAGAGAAAAGCCCTAAGAGTCTGGAGGCTTCCGTCCCATTCTCTCCTCCACAGAGCATCATGGTTTAACCTCACAAAACTGCCTCATTGCCTAAGTTTCACCTGCAAGACCAGGTGTTGGGTCTGTAAGGGGTGCTGGAAGGTGACACTGAAGAGCAAAGTGGCTGCTGTTATGCATATGTAAGGTAGGCTTCTTCCCTGCCTGCAGCAGTCCTCACCCTGCTGCCTCCTGACCCAGACCAAGCGCCTCCTAGGCAGGACATCACATTGGGATTCAGATACTCTGAGAGTCCTTTTACTCCTTGAGATTTTCATACTCACAGAAACAGATGTTCCCTTAGATTAGCCACCAGCTACCCTGAAATTACTTTTAACTCAAGCCTGGATTTCCATGTGGTAAAAGTAACAACAAATCTACCATGCTACTAGAAAGCTATATTATAGTTGCCATCACAGAAACATGGTGAGATGAATCCCATGACTGGAATGTGGCTACCGATGCCTACAGGCTGTTCAGAAGAGATAGACTGGGAAGGAGGGGTGGAGGCATTGCACTGTATCTCAGGAAAGGGATAGAACGTGAAGAGCTGTCTTTGAAAAGTAGCCATGAACAGGTTGAAAGCTTGCGGATAAAAATTAAAGAGCGAAGAACTTTGTGGTTGGTGTATACTACAGGCCACCCAATCAAGGAGAGACAACTGACGAAGTCTTCCTCCAGCTACAGGAGGCTTCGCGCTGATGGTTGGAAATGGGGATCATGTATCAACAGATGAGGAGAAGGCTGAGGTACTTAACAAATTTTAGCCTCAGTCTTCACCGGTAACTGCTCTCCTCACCCCTCCTGGGTCATGGGACAGCAAGATGGTGACCAGGGGGTGATGTGGGGTGACCTCCCACAGTAGAGGAGGATCAAGTTCGTGACCACCTGAGGAACCTGAACATATATAAGTCTATGGGACCCGATGAGATACATGCCAGAGTCCTGAGGGAATTGGCAGATGTGGTTGCCAAGCCACTCTCCATGACATTTAAAAAGCCATGGCAGTCAGGAGAAGTCCCTGGTGACTGGAAAAAGGGTAACGTTGTGCCTATTTTTAAAAAGGGTAGAAAAGATGACCTTGAGAACTACTGATCTGTCAGGCTCACCTCTGTGCCTGGGAAGATCATGAAACAGATCCTCCTAGAAGCTATGCTAAAGCACATGGAGGGCAGGCAGGTGATTAATGGCAGCCAGCATGGCTTCACCAGAGGCAAATCCTGTAGACCAACTTAGTGGCTTTCTATGGTGGGGTAACTGCAGCAGTTGATATTGGTAAACCAATGGATGTCATCTACCTGGACTTCTGTAAAGACTTTGACACAGTCCCCCACAACATCCTTCTCTCTAAATTGTAGAGATATGGATTTGACGTATGGATGGTACGGTGGATAATAAACTGGTTGGATGGTTGTATTCACAGAGTAGTGGTCAATGGCTCCATGTCCAGATGGAGATCCATGATGAGTGGTGTCCCTCAGGGGTCCATAGTGGGACTGGTGCTGTTCAATATCTTTATCAATGATATTGACAGCGAGGTTGAGTGCACCCTCAGAACGTTTGTGGATGACACCAAGCTGAGTGGTGTAGTTGCCATACCGGAAGGACGGGATGTCATCTAAGATGGACCTTGACAGACTGGAGAAGTGGGCCTGTGAGAACCTCATGAGGTTCAATAAGGCCAAGTGTAAGATCCTACACCTGGGTCAGGGCAATCCCTATTTTCAGTACATGATGAGGGATGATGTGATTGAGAGCAGCCCTGCAGAGAAGGACTTGGGGATGCTGGTTGATGAGAAGATCGACACGAGCCGACAATATGCGGTCGCATCCCAGAAGGCCAACCGTATCCTGGGCTGCATCAAAAGAAGCGTGGCCAGCAGGTCAAGGGAAGTGATTCTGCCCCTCTCTTTCTCTCTTGTGAGACCTCATCTGGAATACTGTGTCCAGTTCTGGAACCCTCAACGTAAGAAGGATATGGAGCAGTTGGAACAGGTCCAGAGGAGGGCTATAAAGATGATCGCAGGGCTGGAGCACCTTGCATATGAGGACAGGCTGAGAGAGTTGGGCTTGTTCAGCTTGGAGAAGAGAAGGCCCAGAGCAAATCTTATAGCCACTTTCCAGTACCTGAAGAGGGCCGACAGGAAAGCTGGAGAAGGGCTATTCATAAAGGCTTGTGGTGATAGGACGAGGGGGAATGGGTATAAACTGGAGAGGGGCAGATTTAGACTGGACATTAGGAAGACTTTCTTCACCATGAGAGTGGTGAGACACTGGAACAGGTTGCCCAAGGAAGCTGTGGATGCCCCATTCCTGGAGGTGTTCAAGGCCAGGTTGGATGTGTCCTTGGGCAGCCTGCTTTAATGGAATGTCCATGCCCATTGCAGGCGGGTTGGAACTAGATGATCTTTAAGGTCCCTTCCAACCCAAACTATTCTATGAAATATTCTATGAAATCTCAGTAAAAACTATTCTGTAACCCAAATCATGACCCAGATACAGACGTGCATTCACACCTGCATTTTCTGACAACAAAGAAACAGGATTTATGCCTGCATGTAACCAACCAGTACCTCCTCAATGACTTTAGATAAAATAGGCTTAAGGGTCTACACTGGGCTCCAACTCCCATATCAAAGATCTCAAGATACAACAGCAGCTCCACACCAGGACCACTGCATTTTAAGACAAAAGCAGGGAACATAGGGTACTTAGGAAAGCACAGCACTAAAACACAGTAACCCCCTTCCAACACTCAATTACTTGGTACTGTTGACTAGACAAAAGCAACAACCAAAAATCAGACAGAGAATAAATAAAGGAGGGAGTGATTTTCAATCCTCATTTTCCGTAAGTATATGTAACTGTGCTCAAAGCTTAATGTGCTTTTAAATAATTAGTTAATTCTTTCCCCCATGCAAAGCTTCACCTTTAAAAGAAAAAGATGGATGATTCAGAGTCCAGCATCTCAAAAGCAAATCTCGGCTCTGCACACAAGAGGCAATAATTCAGCATGGCTACACTGCCATCAGTCATGCTTCCCATCTTCCCAATGCACCTTTCCTGTCAGTCCCTGGTAGGAGGAAATGGATGGCAGACACTCCCTGCTATGCCTGTTTTGGGGGTGGGAAAAGAGTGACCTTGCAAGCACTGCCAAGCAAGTCACAAGTGTCTATCTCAGAGATGGCTGGTGGTCTCCTTCATGACTGCCTGGCTTTGCTAATTAGGTACTTTAAAGTTAGAGGGAGACATATTTAGATCCCCAGAGTGTAATGAGTGTTAGAAGGACTCTAATTTGTGTTTTGTTGTTGCTGCTGGGCCTTGGGGTTTTTTTCCCCCACAAAAAAGTTCCCATATGAAATAGGCTCTTCAAGTCAAGATTCCTATTTTTCCTTATGTATTTCTTAAATGCCACTTCTGCAAGCCTGACCTAGGAACTCAGAGTCAGACAAGGCTTCGTCTGCTTTCTCTGGTAAGAAACGCCTTATAATTACATGGCAAAGCCTGGTGCTGATAGACAAGCCAGAAGGCATCCCAGTCTCTTTTTCCACAGATATCTTGTTTGTGGAAAACTGAGAATAGCTTATCCATATTGGCTAGATAAAGAGAGATAACTGACACAGAGATCAGGCTTTGGATAATGTTAAAGCTGTGAAGTTGGTGGAAAAACGGAAATGACAATTCTGTTTTTTAAATACTGTATGATTCTTGTCCCCCATTGTTCTGTGTACAACACAGTTAGGGCAGAATACTGTACCATGTAGTCAACATCATGCTGACAGCTCTCCCAAAACAGCCGAGCTCACCTCTAGTGGGAAAGCCAGCCACCGAGCTTGGAGGTGCCAGGACACTATTCCCCATGGCTCTTCCAGCACCAGTACTGTGGTAGCGGGATTTCTTCCCACCCAGCTAGCCACACAGACCACCCTGTGCTGCCTTGCATAACCTTTTTGATGAACTTAGAAAAAAAAACATTCTCTCCTTTATTTAGGCTATTATTCATTCCAGTGGAACACAGCCTTCACAGGGAGAAGAATCCCAGTTGTGTGGAGATCATAGTCATCGGGGATGCCAAGGTAGTCCCTCAGCCTACTATAATTAGGAAAGAAACTCCCTTATCACATGAAGAAGGGGACTGATAATCAGTCATCTCGACCAGGCACCCTGGGGAAAGGATACCCATAGTTACAATGTAGTGATCCAGAGCACTTGGGCACTTCCTTAGTGCTGCTGTGGTCCTGGGTGCTTGGGAAGAGACATTGTCATTGCCTCAGAAAAAGATTGACCATCAGTCAAGCCCCCCAGACACCTGATACCTGGATTGTAGCCCAAATCAGGTTGTCTGATGCAACTAATGGAAAATTCTGTTGGTATGACAACTTTCAAGTGCAGCCAAAATGAAATATCAAAATTTAAATTTCAAACATCTGATGAAAGTCCGTTATCTTGAAACCCTATAAATATGTAATTATATAGGAGGCTGCCCTTTTGAGCTCTTTTGGATCACAGCAGGCTGAGACCAGTAATCTCTCCCTGAGCTGGGATGCTTCTCAGGTGTAATATGCAATCTCATTTGCTAACACAGCAAATGAAAATGCCCTAGGTGAAGTTATCCCCCCTTGAGAGCCAACCATTGCCTGTTGGAAATGCTGATGCATTGAATGTGGCTATTCTCACTGATCTTAAGAGGGAAATTTTCAGGCTAGCCTCTCTCTGTCTGTCATGACCTCTACTTTTCTTATGCCCAAATATTGGTATAACTTTGTATGCATACATATCTCTATACCTCTGTGCTTGCATATATACTTATCGTACTGCATAGTAAGTAGGAGTGAATCTTGTTATTTTTGAATCAAACAAAGTTGTTGATCAATTCGTTATAACATATAATTGAGTAATTTTTAATTACTTTGTTAATTAATTGATAATTAAATGTTACTAAGAATTTTGCAGTCTTACCTTAATAAATTCTAAATTGCTGATAAACCAGAGTTTCATAAATTCCTATCCACAATAAGCACCTGATGGGGAAGTGCCAGATCTCAAGGACTGTGCCCTCTCCAGCAGGCTGGAGTGGGACTCCTCTCTGCTGAGGAGGAATTCATACTAAACCCTGCCAGGATTTTCACAAGGCTTTGAGTTGCCACATTAGTCTCTGTTACTCTGTCCAGTTGTCTATTTTAAACCAAGAACAAATGCAGTCCTTCAGCAAAGAAATGCTCCTATTGATCAAGCCTCCATCTGAAAAGACTATTCCTCTCCCTGTACCTTTTCAAACAAGCCCATTAACTTTACTCCAGTTATCAAGAGACACATCAAGCCTGTTGACGTGTTCGAGCTAGGCAGTAGCCTAGAAGGAGAGTGGAGAAAGTACAGGTCCTCACAGTAGCACATGACCTCATAGGAGCAATGAAAAGTAACTCAGATTTCAAAAGGGACCTGTTATAATTGTACACAGTGAGATTTATAACAAAGGTAGGAACATTTGGATAGTTTTCCAAACACTTCTTTAAGAAATACAGTATTGAGATTGCTAAGCTGGCAATACCCTGAAAGTAAAACTTAAAAGATCTTTCCTTCCATATGAAATAAAATGTTCTACTATGCTTAACACATAAATAAATACATCAAATCCAGGGTGTAATGCAGTAGGTGATTTCACTCCACTCAGTCCAACGCCAAGTGACAGTTTTCTGCATTACTACTAAAGGATGCTAAGCTGTGAGCTAATGTGTAGTTCAATTAATGCAGTTGAAAAACCTATTTGTTCTGCAAGAGGAAGAAATGTTGGGTCCCATGTGGACCATAACACTGAAGATGCCATGCTTTACATGAGTTTTGGGTTCAGCGTTCCCCTGATCCCATGCTGCTTGATATGTGTAAGGACTTGATCCCACATGGAGTTCTGTTGAAGCCAGTGCCCTGCCATACTGGCAGCAAATATAGGAGAAATGCTTTCAGCTTCATCCCACCTACAGCTGGGCAGGCTGGTAAGGCAGCAGGCTCTTCTGACTCAGTTTCAGTCATCTTCAAAATCACTCTGACCCTTCCTACAGATCTCCTATTAAGGCACAGATGCTCTGTTCTGGGCCTCCCTGGAACAGAGCAATGCAAGAAGCAGTGACAAGGGACAAGACCCAAGGCAAGAAAGAGAGTTTCCATGATAACACAGCACTAGAAGAGGTGATGGCTGCTACATTACCCCCATTTTGCACATGGAGAAACTGAGAATGAAAGCAGTGATGTGTCTTCCTCAACGCTGCACAGCAAATGAGAAGGAGGTTGAGGAGAAAAAGCTAGCTTCCTTCATCTTATCTGCAGTCAGGCAGGTCTGCAGTAGCTATAGTCATGTTAGCAACAGATTTAGCCAGATTTTCCTGCTTGCAGCTGCCTCAGCTTCCCTATAAGTACCCCCAGCTCACAAGTCTGGCCAGTCGAAGCACTACTGCACAGCCTTTATGCTAAATCAGGAGCCTTGGTCCTGGCCTGGATTAGACGCTCCCTCACACACCCTTTCACCACATTTTTGCTAGCAGCAAAAGGACCGCTAGTAGCTGAGCAGAGCCACTTCTTAAACTACTCCACTTAGAGCTGCAAGAGTTCATCATATAAGGCCATTAAGCATGACCAAAATGGAAAAAGATGCTCAACTGTATCACTGTTCAGAAAAAATCCCAACAGAAATTATACCTAATCTAATCCTAGCCTACTCAGCTACAGCGAATGGAGACAAAATAAAAGTCTGATTTCTTTCTTTTGCCAGCAAAGATGCATTTTGCCTCAGTAGATGCCAGAAGCACAATACAACAGACCTGTGTCAGGCTGAAATCCAGACTGTGCCTGTACTGGTTGCTCTGCAGCTAGACTGCAGAGGAACTTCCCTGTTGCCATAGCTCAGACGCTGGTACGAAAGCCCAGTCCTGAACAGTGGTTTCAAGTGGCCTTTGCCAATTTCTTTGAGGACTGTATACTTACGGCAGCCTGTCTGCTCCTCCCATCTTTTAGGTTTAGCAGGTAGAAAGACACACACTTCAGACATCATGTAAGAAAACTGGTCAACAGAGAACATTTCTACATGCCAGCCTATCACTATCATTTGGATATTACTTTATTATTTTAATCTGCTAAGGCAAGTGCTTGCTTCTTGATTGCAACAGTAAATCAAGAGAAAGATGTTTGCACTCAGCCATTTGTGAAAAAAGAAAAAAAAAGAAAGATTCCCACTAGAAAGCATGATTTGGTTTTGCTCTGGAAAGCGATGTTTGAGCCTGTGGTCTTAGCTCAGTAGTGTTCTGGCATATGTGCTACATTAACCAAATTAAGGGGCTTTATCAAGGATATCACTATGATGGCAGAATTAATTTTTTCCCATGGCATGACAGCAATGCGTACCCAAATGTATTTATTTCTCTTTACATACACTGCAGACATCAACAACATAACCACATCTCATTAATTAAATACCACAAAGCCACATTATATTGGTAAACACAATACCATCTCAGTACCTCTCAGAATCTCTTCATATATTACAGACAGAACTTCTGAGAGTCATTCATGAGAAAAGAGTTTAGTACGCTGCTCTTACACAACATACTGGCAATTAAACATAACAGCACATAATAAGAAAGAACTGCTGCAGGCATATTTAGGCCACCTATGTTTTGCAGCTAAAATAGCTCCAAAGTTAACTGTTTCACCCTCCAAAGTGGAGTGCTAATGGACAGTGAATGGAATAATACACAGCCATTGACTCGGAAGGGAATTTTTGCCTAAAAGGCTTAGAGGAGCGGCTTTCAGCCTGCCACTTTGATGGCAGATCGCGGACTGCTCCCGAGGGATTCACGAAAGGTTAGTGCAAAAACCAAGACTGCTATACACTATAAAACAAAGTCAGATGTTTCTAGAGGGGTTCATATATACCCCTAGAATATTTTGAAGGTCTCAAAAATTGAGAAGGGCTGACAACCCCTATACAAGGGACAAACTCCTTTATTTTGCCTGGCTTATACCAGTGTAACTCTCTTAATGAAAAAGGAGCATCTTCTGATGGATACCAGTGGCTTGGTACAAATTAGAAGGGAATTAGGCATAGGTCAATTCAGATGCATGTGGCAGAATCAAGATAATTAATTTGATGAGAGTACAGCAGACTGCAAAAATCTGACAAGATGTTTCACATATGAAGTTCTCCATGTAGAAGACATCAAGAGTTTATTTGATTATCAGATAAACAGTTTGTAATTGTGTAATTAAATATCATTTTATAACTATACACACTGGGGGCAGAATTAATGTTGTGCTTGCCATTATTGACTTCTAGGACATAATCACACAAATGGAACATGCTCTTAATGAGATTTTTTTAAATAGTCTCTTTTGGTCTTAAATGGAGAATGCAAGAGAAGAAAGGCGGCTCTCCACCCCAGGAAAGGATCTGGCACAAAACCACCCTTCATTGGATGTGCCACATGCTCATCTCAAGCAGCTGTGCTCAAGAGGCCACCAGACAGAGGTGCACCCCTGCAGACCCCCTTGGCAAGCATCCTGCCCCAGCTCCTGCTTCAGGCAGCCTGTGCAGGTGTTGGTTACTGAGGCACGGCATAGCTACGCGCAGCTTCATGTGATTTACTACAGAAAAAATGTAATCTTAACAGCGGAAAGGAAGTCTGAGAAGAAGCAAAGTAGGAATGGCTGCAACACATGGTGTTTCTGAACAAATAAAGTTGAAACTTAGCCATGCCTGAAAGCCTCCATCTCACGTGGTTTGCATTGGCTGAACAGAATTCAGCAAGCACCAGTGCAGAGCAAAGCTATGTTGCCTACCTGATGCCAAAAGTGCCATCAAGTGTCTGACCTGCTTCCACGCACTGAGCATTAAACACCATTTAGCTGGGTCCAGTGATGTCCCAGTTTGCCACTAATTGTCCTGTGTCAGGGTGCAGCACTCTGCATAGACAACTAGCGATGGTAGGATGTAGCTTGGCCTTGCCCATCATCAAGTCTAATTCAGGAAAGAGCAGAAGGCAATGTGATGGTGTCCCCTCCATATTTCTGCTTCCAGTCACCAGGAACTTAAAGACCATCTGTGCCTCAGTCTGTATCCACCACAGCGTGTTGAGTACAAGAGCTTGTACGAGAGACTGCCCTTTCTAATCTCCTAAAACTCACTTACTGGAGGTGACACCGACATTATGTATGATGTTCCTCAGCTTTTCCTATATTTGCATTACTTGCCAATCCTGGCTCCCTTCTCCAAGGACTTTTAAAGCATACGAAGCACAGGTGCACTTGGAGGTGAAAATACAAGTGAACTGAGAAATGAAGGAGGGGCAGGGAGGGAGTGGATATAGAAGATGCATATAAGATTATGCACAGAGAAAAACAGCGAGAAAAAATGAATATGAAACTCCATCTGGCTTCTTCCACAAAAAATGAAGGCTTGGTCCTATTCCCAACTGCACAAGCCCCTATTGTTTAATGAAGAATCAGTATTCAAACAGTGGGGGCAGTCAGCCCCACTGTACAATACCCAGTTCTTCTCCATCCTCCCAGTGTATGTTTGATAAATTCGGTCAACGCTGCTGAGCTTAGGCTGGAGCTGTGTGGCTCTGTCACACAATGGCACAGCTTACACAGGGATAGTGCCAAAAGCTTTAATTTCAAGACTGATTTCTTCTAGTATTGGTCCTGTAGCACAATAAGCTGCCATGCCAATATCCAAGGTCCAGGGCATTCCCTCTGGGATTTGCAGGCTGCAATTAGCAGGTGAATATGCCACCTTCCCTGAGGCTGATGAAAGCACCTTCATCCCTATTGATTGGCCATCAATAGCATCTTCCCATCTCTCCCTCTCAGTTTCTGCAGTAGCAGTGTTGATAATCAAATAAGAGTGGCAGGCTGATAAGATCGTGTTATCAGCCACCAGCAAAATGGGATTCTAGATCTAATCTCTGATGTCATAGCTCCAACCCTGATCACTGAGTTTTAACCCCTCCGGTGACTGGAGTATTTCAAAGTACGTAGCCACAGCAGTAAGACTCGGAAGAAAACTTCCCAGTCTCTATTCAGGCCAAGAAAGACAATGGAAGACCCAAATAACAGCTCCCAGTGAAACCCAGGCAGAGCAGGAACAATTGCAGGAAAGGCTTCTAATAGTAGGGATTACCATTTACTGCATTTTCTTATTGCTTCCTAACGTACTTCCAACTTACTGCCAGAAATAAAAATGCTGTGCAGCCAAAGGGGTCTAACCTGCTGTTTTATTCTACTTTTCACAAAGAAAAACCATCAAAAAAATTGAGATTCCCAAAGAATATCTCACATATTCATCTTCTGGGCCTGTGACACCTCCACAACCTCTCAGCTAAGAAAAGGAAGTCCTTCCACTCCATAGGGGACTTCAGTATTTCACTGCTTGCTTACATTCCAGTCCTGGCAGACCTTGGTTAAAATCTCATGTGAATAGCCCAGTATTACGGCTATTTATCCATATGTCCCCATGGCACATGGCTATGTAGAGACACTTGGACTGCCTGAGAAGGGAAGCTTTAAATAAGCTGCCATAACTGCATGGCCTCTGCTCTTAACTGATCAAGTCCAAATGACATGGAAGTAACTCCGCCAACAAAAAAAAATCAAATACCAGCAAAGAGATAGCTAACACAACTCACTCCACACACTCTAAGGCAAGAGTCCTTATCACATGTAAGAGGCTTCAGCTCAGACCTTCAGAGGACTACTGTATTTAGAATTTGAATGTTAACAGAAAAAAAGAAGAAATTAAAGTAGATATCAGGGTTGAAAGACAGCCAGGCTGGCTGTTGTGTTACTCCACATGAAATACATGATATCTGAGATCTCGAGAAGATAGTGCCTCTCCTTATCATTAGTACTTTTTTTGACTATTATTTCTGGAATGTTTCTCCTGCTTTTTCTCCCCTTCTGCCAAATCCGCTACTGCTGGCCCCAGCCAGTTTCATACAACAGCATACTCCAGTGGCACGCACTTCTATCCCAACAACCTCAGTGTGTGCCAGATTCATAAAATTTAGAAATACCACTCAAAGGTCAAAGCAGCAGATCACCAGGGGAGTATGTTGCTGCATGTCTTCAGCCATTTCCAGCAGCCAAGGTCTGTGTGCAGCTGTGCAGATGGAAGATCAACAACACATGATGAGTACATATCACACATAGCCATCATGCAAAGGGACATCCTCTAAGACCACCTAGGGAGTTCAGCATGGAAGACACATGCCAGACTGGGATATTAGCTGCTAGTGCTCTCCCCGTGATCTCTGCTGTGTGTCTAGTAACCAAAACCTCAGCTGGTCATTATCTAAGAGCACTTGCCTGTTTCAGATGGAAGAAAAAGCACAAAATGGACATTGGGTGGAAAATTCTAGCTCAACAGCTTTGCCTGGACATTCTCTGGAGCAGGGGAGAGAGAGGGTAGCCCGGGGAGACCTTCCCTTGACATCCCAGTGAGGGCCAGAGTTGCTTCCATCTTTTACAAGGAATAAACCTCCACCACTGTCTGCAAAAACTCATGTAAGTAGCAGTGACTTATTGGGCTAATGGTTAAGGCATGCTATCCTTCTGGCTTATGCCCATAGGGACTACTAAGTCCATAGGGTCTCACAGGACCTACCCTGGGCAGCATCAGCCATTGAGGCAGAAACACTACAGTGCCATGTAACTGGATGCATGAGCATAACTCCTGGGGATCAGTTACAGAAGGGTGCTAAGACATTTGTACTTTAACAGCAACATCGCGTAGGTGCGCAGTGCTGTGGTTTCTCCACTGTGTTGCTGATATTGATCCTCCTTATTTACTTCACTGATTGCTGGTTAATTATACATAGCTGATAAATCAATGCACTGCTTCAATCCTGATTTGGTTTAAACTGCATGAACCGAGCAGCTTTTCCCTTCAGCACAGCTCCTTCCCTGCAGAGCTACTGCCAGTCAGCTGCCCCATGCCCACACCTGGGCAATGGCTGACCCCATCCCAGGCACTAGATCTGCATCTCTCTTGCCCAGCTCCTCTCTGTTGGCCCATTTCTGCCGCACGCTGAGGCCCCCGGGCCAGCAACCCACACTCCAGCATACTAACCTTCCCCTTGGACCATGTTCCCCATGAGTTTACCATGGCAAGGCTGCATGTCACCCCATCATCCCTGGCATGGATGAAGATGCTGAATGGCTCAAGGCTGTGCCTAGGAAATGACCACCTGTTAAAGCTCAAAGCACTGACCGCTACCTTTTCAGCCTGACAGATAGACAGCTTCCTAATTTATCTTGTAGTCACCTATCAAGGCCATATCAAGGCTAGTTGTAATGTTGCTATGGAAGAACACATCAAAAAACAAAAGCCAATGTAAATTATACCCACTGTTCTCTCCACAGCCACTGACTTGGGCATCTCATCACAGAAAGCAATCGGGTTAGTCAGACATAATCTGCTATGGTAAACTCATGATGACTGTGCCCAGTCATCTTCCTGCACCTAGAAATAGCAAAATCTTATATATATGCACTCCAAGTTGGTTGTCCTTGACTGTGAAAAAAGCTTTTCTTTGTAGGTTCTCAGGCTCGTCAAGGCTAAGAGAAACTTAAAGTTGCTAAGGGACCCTAATAGTGTCTGGAGAGGGGCTTGAGTCAGTAAGGGCTTACTACACAATTTGAGATGGGGATGTACCCACACTACACACCCTGATGTCAGCTAATGAGCAGGATATGAGCCACCTACCACCTTTACGGACAGGTCTTCAGTCTCCACAATTCACAGAGATATTCACCAGGGTCTGGAAGCAGGTCCTTATTGGGGACAGTATGGGCAGTATGAGGGAAGAGACAGCGGCACCACCTTTTGCCTACAACAGGTGTGTTTTGCATGTGACAGAGAGAGGATGGTGTGCCCACTTGTTGCAAACAGGTAAAACCAGATCTGTATTTCCACAGCTGCTAAGAGGTTAGCAAGAGGTTGATGCTTTAAATGCCAGGGCTCTGGTGAGACACCATATCCCTGCAGAAGCCTTGCAGCAATAGCTGACATTTAGATCCAAGCAGACTCCTCGGAGAAGGCTGCAGGAGTGGAAGGTCAAGGGGGCAGCAGTGCCACAGCATGTCCTAAAGCTCATCAACCTTTCTCTGTTCCTAAAGAGGATCAACGCACCCCATCTGGGCACAGTGACTGAAGCATCTCAGAGGTTACTCAGGACAGACCACTCCAGGGAGCCTTTGTCCCCAGTGCCTGGTCCTACTCATCAGCCATGCAGGAAGGCAGGCTGTGATTTTCACAGCAGCGGTGCTCTTGCTGAAGAAAAGCATGCATTTTGAGTCCCTGCATCTCAGCCGTGCTGACTGCCCTGCTCTCCAGAGACTGTTTTTTCAACTGAGCACTACACAAACTCTCTCTCATAAACAGTCCAGCACTGAAGGATGTTAAGCACTCAGGACGCTCAGGACTCGGGCACTCACATCTCAGTCACTGCCTGCTCCCCAAGAGTGGTGCACCCCTCCTTGTGGGACAGGCACCCTGCTACCCTGCTGCAGGGCATGCCAGCCCCAAACCTGCCTGACATGTGCACCTTCTGGCTCAAATCATCCCCTGTCCTATTCGTTCCACCACTGCAGGCTGCCAAACACAGTGTGCCTACAGGCACGTGGCTTTTGTTTGGTAGGTAAAATGATCCTCCTGCCCAATGTGTTGAGTGATTTGGGATCCCTCCATATGAAAGGAGAAATATAAACACAAAATATCTTTAATTGGTACAAGAAACTGCCTGAGGTAACCAAATAATATTACCTCAACATTCCTCAGGCACTCTCCATGCTCTGTCTACAGGAGGTCATATAAATTTCGGCATACTGCTGGCCCACCACCTTGCTACAGAAAAAGCATGTAACTTTTTCCAAGGCCAAGTAAGCACAAACTGGATGGCAAAAGGGGTTCCCCTTGGAACAGAAAACCAAAGTGTCTCTCCACAATGATTTCCTTGCACAAATATAGGTAAGCAATGAGAGCTACTGCAGAGCTGTGATGAAAACACAGTCCTAACACAGCCAGGAAAGAGCCTGTTACAACCGTTTGCCCGTGTGTGTCTCCTGTTCTAGACAAGGATATGGTGCTTGAGAGCTACCAGGATTTAGACAACGGTCCAACATTTTCTTTCATGCTAAATCTCTTGCTTTGTTGCAATATTTGGAGTTGAGGATTGTCATCGCAGATACCTAGATGCAAAAGGGAAGGAGAAGGTGTGCATGGGGAAGCATAATGCTTTTCTCTTTGTTCCAACTCATACTCAATCAAATGCAGTGCTGCCTGAAAAAGATCAGTTGGCTTCCCGGTGTGACCTGAAGCATTCAATTTAAATAGGTAGTCGGAGAAGATAGGCTCCAAGGTGCTATGGTTTTTCTATGGGGAGGGAAAGGGCAGGGGCAAGAGTAGAAACAGCAGCATTGAAAAGAGCAGGAAGCAGAAAACGGATCCTCCTTCCCTCAGCTTGCCTCAGCAAGGCTGAAAAGTTTCTTCTCTTACTAGTTAGTGGAGGAGAACCTAGGAAATACATTTCAATTCACCTCCAAGACACCCCCACTAACTGAAGTCCTGGATGAAGTACCAGCCTTACAACAAGAAACCAAGCCGCAGCCCCACGTCGGGGGAGAAGATCAAGGCCCTGTGATTCTCAGCAAGTAACTTTCATCCATTTGTTTTTCTCATTGCAACCATCTTGTTCTTTATCTGCCTTACTCCAGAGTATTTAGCAAATCACAGCAAAGTGAATTGCTATTTCCCTGTCCCCAAGGAAAGAACAATGCTATCTAAGCACACTTCTGCTCCATCTTTGGTGATTCACCCATAAAATGCCTCTCAAGGACATGCATCAGGATTCAGATCCATTGCCTTCAAGGGCATCATAACATTCTCCTGCCTTACAGACCCACTGCCTCCAGCTTCTCTGAAAGGTCCCTTCCCCTCTTCAGTCTTATATTCTAGAGGTGTCCAGCTTACTCAGAGCTCTGGGGGTTGAGGGCAAAGAGACACCTTGATGTTGACAGCCATCAACACACAGTACTCACAGCAACTACAATCTTGTGACAAGTAGATGGGTTTAATTATTCGTGTGGGTGGATGAATCTTGTGGGAGAACCATCTGAAGTTGCTGAACTACAGGAGGGTTGGGGGCAGTACAGTCTCAGCAGTGCTCAGACCTGTATGGACTTGGGGTATCCTTTAATCACGAGGCAGCTGACACTTTTCCACGGGACTTCTATGGTGAGGAAGGAAATTCCTCCACACGATTTCTTTAAGTACCCTAAGTCACGCCAAGGCCCCACTCTGCCCTCTCTCTTTGCTTTTCTGCAGACCCATTTAAGCTGATGCCTCTGGTGAGAGCTAATTGGAATTGCAGTACCCTATGGAAGTTCCCTTCGTGGTGGTGGAGTTTGGTGTTCCTCACTTAAAGCATTAAACCATTTCAGATGCTGTGATGCTGCAGTTCACACTGGAGGTTGCTGCATTTCAACAGGCACAATTATTTCTCTCTCCAGAGCATATAAACTTGTATCAGAATTTTACAGACTATCATCAGGAAGGTAGGACACTGCCTATTATAGAGCTAAATCCTGTCAGCATATACAGTATCACAGGCTATTACTACCCAATGAGGGCCAAAAAGACAAGTTTAAAGTGTTAAAGAAAACTTCCATCCTTCAAAATTCCAAGGAAGCTTCAGAGACCAAACCAGTCAGAGAGGATGGCAAGGGTGGAGGCAAGTAGCCCCAGTCAGAGTGGTTCCAGGGTTGCAAAGAGGGATGCCATGGCAATGGTGCTCACGTGCTGCTAACAGGTTTATTTCACTGGCAGGGATTCCCTTCAGAAGCATTTAGGTAAGCGCTGTACACCACTGAGTTCAATCTGTGCTAAGCAGATTAGTTCCTTACCGGTGAAAGGTTCTGGGCAGCAGCAGAGAGTTGCTCACCATGTGATACGAAGGGGCTGTCATTAGGTTTCATAGATATGATATAATTATATGCTCCCTGGAGGGTACTTCTAATTGAATTATAGGGTGTCTCACAAGTATTCTGGGCAGTGGCTTGAGGAAATTCTCACCGCCCAGAACAAGATAGAGATACCCTTTAATTCCATTAGATGTACCCTCCAGGGAGCGGGCCATTACTCTATGTAACTCACTTAAAAAGAAATCTCCCCCCAAAACTGGAAGGAAGGTACCTTTAGCAGAAGTTTGTTGTTGCTGCACACTTGTTCTCCGAGCCGCTCCTTCGCAAACTCAGAGCCCTGTGAAACTCCTTCACCTGCCACCAGTACAGCCCTGCACCACAAGGGAGAAATCCCTCGCTTGAGTGGCAGCGAGGGGTCATAAGACAGAGCACCACACAAGGTGTCATGTGGCAGGCTAGATGTACAAGGGAGGTCTAAGCCTCCTTAGAAAAGATCCTGAGAAGTAGTCCCCAAAGGCAGGAAATTAATAGTCCCAGACCAGAATAAACAGAGGCTCTAGTCGTTACAGTGCACACTGGCAAGGTTCTCCCACCCTGCGTCAGCCTGCCTATACATTTGTCCTGCCTGCAAAGATCCCAGAGCTGCAAACGACTACCCCAGTTCCTCAGAGACAGCCGGAGCAATCTCAGGACAAGGCAGTTTGTGCCCCAAGGCTGGCCATGCTTCTATCACTTGAACACCCAAAGTGTTGTTCTCAGGGGCCTATTTCAACCCTTGGGTTTTGCTCTCTGTTTTAGTCTGAGCTCATTCATTTTTTTCTACTGAACTAGATCTCCTCAGGGGTGCTGCAGCACCAGGCTTGCAAAATCGCCTGCACTGCTGTCCTAGCACAGCCTGCCTGGGGATTGGTACCTTTCAAGTACTCGGTACATTAGCACCTCACCTCCTTGGGCTCCCAGAAGCACCACACAGGAACATATGTGGGATCTACTGCTCCCCACAGAGCTCAGAGAACTGAAAAATCCATCTGTCCACTTACTGATGTTCTCCCAGCACCAAAGGCAACAGCTCCTTTGCTCTTTACCCTCTCCTGTAGGGACTACACACCAAGGAAACCACTCTGCGCTTTTCTCCTACTCCACCACTGCTGTCTACAGCTTACTATCAAGCCAGGGGAGATGTCACATCTGTTATGCTTTTTCTCTGCTGCTCTGTACCATACAAAGGATGTGATAATCAGGCCCCAGAGCCTATTTTTCTTAGACACCTCAAGGGAAAGCTAGCACCAGCTGCCCACCACAAAGTCTAATGACCTACTGAAGCTGCCATCAGCTCGCACTCTCACAGACCATGTCTAGCACTGTTCCACTTGTCAGGCTGCAAAAAGAGCAAGACAGTCAGTTATCCCAAGAAATTGTTAATTATAGAAAATTAAAACCTTTCTATAGGACAAGCACCATGGTTACCCCTGAAATAAAGCATGCACAGCTCCTCACACTTCCACAGTGCTACAGCCTCGCACACCAGCAGTAGCCAGGCAGCTGATATACTCCACCGTGCTTACAGCTTTCAGGTAATGCTCTATAGGATACAGCTGATGAAACCCTGGAGCATGGCTGCTAGGCAAGTAGTTATTGCTCATACACAGTCCAGTCACTGCACTTTTGCATTACTCACAGCTCTGCTCACCTCTGGTGGTGTCAGCTAATCGGACACAACTGTAAAAAACTGCCAGTTCACACGTTCTTTCTTCCCAGCTCCACTACAGAAAGATAAAACTATTGTGAGCTATTAAAGCTAACAACAACCCACCCCAAATTAAAGAAGCATTTCTCATGTCTTAGAACACAGTGTGCTTAGTGCTTATTTAGTCTTGCACAGTCAATACGCTCATCCTGGCACATGGTCTTCCTAATCAGCATCGCGGTCCAGTTGTTTTTACTATGGGATGCAGAGATAATGGTATTAAGCCAAAATTCGCAAGCAGATGAGGTAAGGGGCAAACCAACCCAGGAGGGAAGATAGGTAAAGCAGAGATAGATATTCCCATGTTAAGTATTGATACCTTTATCATGTTTTTTTTCCTAAAGCATAAAAGCAGAGCAAACACAGTGCTCAGGTGGGGATTTTTATAAGGGTATTGCCCATTTGGCTTGGCCTGCTTATCTCATGAAAAGAAAAGCAGAGTCACAAAAGGTAACTCCTATTTTGTGTCACTTTCACAATGTACTTTTACATGGAGCACCAAAGAGGCACAGCAGCAGCTAAACCTTCTATAACACACTCACCACAACAGCCACAGCACAGGCAGGAGCAACCACTCCTGGAAACTCTGTTTGGAGAGGCAAACAGGGCAGAAAGAAAAAGTCCCCTTCCTTCCTAGCACCTAAAACCACCAAAGGAGTTCTTCCACCATCTATCAGAAGGACTAGGCAATCAAAGCAATGGCTTTTGCTCACAGGGTGTAGAGCATCAAGCACTTCACACTCAGAAGTTCTTCATGCCATCACCTAGAAGGACAGCAGCAGGGCATATTGGAGGCTGTCAGGGATCTGATGTCCAGAAGAGGGTTTCCAGGCACAACAGTCAAGCTATGGGGCTGTGCCATATGAGGCTGCTCAGCCTTTAAGGCAGGCTGGCAGACATCTTCATCAGCCACGTAAGGTCAGGTCCTACATACCCAGGCAGTAAGAACTGGTTCCATCTGATGTTAAGACTTCCACACGGCTGCCCTTTCAGTATAACCCACCCAAAGGGCCCAACATGCTGAGCAGCCATGGCTTGCTCAACACCAGGACTGGCTTCAGCTGAAACGCTCACAGCATTACATGCTGGCACCCAGGCAGAGACTTGAGGGGCCTCATCTGTCAACATCCCATCTGCTAAGACAGCTGTAAATATGTACCAGTACACATTCCTCCAAGCTTTAAATCTGCTGTTTGTACTGAAGCTAAACAGAGGATGAACTTGGTCCCAGTGCTTCTACAGCTAGTGCTGCGAATTCTCTTATCACTTTTTCTCCTGACATGAGGTAAATAAGAAACAAGCCACACTGGTGGCAACAGGTAAATCACCTCTTATTTGAAACAGCTACCTCCTTTCACCAGGATCAGTTGCTTCTATTTAGCCACAATAGAAACATGCTAAAGGACCTCTGGCTGGGGAGATTTTAGACTCTCCTGTTCTCTTCATCTCATTTAGAATAGGATAACCCCACATTTAAGTCAGAAACTTTGCTGGCACTCTGATCAGTCACTTACTGCTGTAATTAACATTCCCACTGTGGGTTAAAAAAAAAGCAACACATACTTGGAATGATACATGGTCTATTAATTTTCAGAGATAACCTCACGTGCTTTGTGAGTGCCCAATGCTTCTTGTCCTGTCAGTGGCTCAAATCCCCTTGGCACCATCCCTTCAGTTATTTATGTGTATTGATGAGATCCCCCTGAGCTGCTTTCTCTCCAGGTTGAACAGTCACAGCTCTCTCAGCCTTTCTTCATGGGTGAGATGCTCCAGTCCCAGAATCATCTTTGTGGGCTTTGTTAGATTCTCTCCAGTATGTCACAGAATCATAGAATGGTTTGGGTTGGAAGGGACCTTAAAGATCATCCAGTTCCACCCTACCCCACCTTGGGCAGGGACACCTTCTGCTAGATCAGGTTGCTGGAAGTCTCATCCAGCCTGGTCTTGAACACGTCTAGGGTTGGGACATCCATGACTTCAGGCATCCACTGCTCCAGTGCCTCACCACCCTCACAGGAAAAAAAATCTTCCTAATATCTCACCTAAATCTCCCCTCTTTCAGCCTAAAACTGTTACCCCTCATGCTATCACTGCATTCCCTGATAAAGCACCCATCCCCAGCTTTCCTGTAGCCCCCTTTAAGTACTGGAAGGACACTATAAGATCTCCCTGGAGTCTTCTCTTCTCTAGGCTAAACAAACCCATCTCTCTTAGACTGTCCTTGCATGGGAAGTGTGCCAGCCCTCTGATCATCTTTGTGGCCCTCCTCTGGACTCACTCTAACAAATCCATATCCTTCCTGTGCTGAGGACTCCAGAACTGAATGCAGTACTCCAGGTGAGGTCTCAAGAGAGCTAAGTAGAGAGGCATAGCCACCTCCCTTGACCTGCTGGTCACAGTTCTTTTGATGCAGCCCAGGACAGGGTTGGCTCTCAGGTCTTCAAGTGCGCACTGCTGGCTTATGTTGAGCTTCTCATCCACCAACACCCCAAGACCTTCTCTTCAGGTCTGCTCTGAACCCATTCTCCCCGCAGCCTGTGTTTGTGCTAAATCAGTATGAGTCAGTATGAGTAAAAGAGGCAAAGCTCACCCAAACCACAGTAAACTTGTTTTTTGTATCCGTTCTGGACTGTTGTTCATCTTGAAACACAAAACTTTGTTGTGTCATTTAGCAGGGTGAATTTCTCTGTGTTTGCTCTAGTCTAGGAATACCAGTGCCCTCTCTGATACCTACCAGAATGTCCTTTCCAAGGGCTTCCTACTACAGGAACCTCTGAGCTTCCCAAGGTTTGCTAGATCAGAGCATGCACCAGCTCTGAAGAGCCAATCTCTAACACATGCCTCTCTTTTTAGCTGAGGTCCCAGGTGTCCTCTGTTCAATGTTGTCATATAAACTCATACAAATGCCCTCTCCTTTGATGGGCAAGAAGTCACAGCCTCTGAGACAGAATGTCATTTGTCCTTTTTCATGAACAGATGGCAAGTATGTGCCCCCTGAAACCTGCCAACAGGGCTATCTGGGAAGGTAAAGGTCAGCTCAGGGCTTCTCTTCTTCCCAGGACGGTGCCACAGTCTCACATTTCTGCTGGCTGATTTTACATACACTCCAGGAACAGTCCCCTGACGCCTTTCACTAATCCCCTGCAGATCACACCACCTAGACTCACAGCAGGACTACAGCAGAAACACAGCGCATGTGTGTGTGTATTTGAAGAACTTCAATTAAAGTAGAAACTGGTAGTGTTAAGAATACTAACATGAGAATTTTACAGCAAGAAGCAACTAGAACAGCCTTTCACCACTGGCAGCATAGCAAGGGAAATTATTTTTTTTTTTTTTAACTTAGGAACAGCTGCTACTGTTTTCCCTTATTCTGAACTAAAATAGGAATCAAGAACTTCTAATTTATGTGAAGGTGTAGGACGAGAAAGCCAGAAGGAGCTTACCCGCTGATGGAAACAACTTGGAGAAGAGTTTGGAGAATTCAGTCTCAAGTTCAATCTCAATAAGGCTTTAATGGTAAGGAAGTATCCTGAGAGAAGGAAACCATCAGCCTCGCACAACAAATTCGCATCACTTGGAGTCCCACCAATTAGTCTTAATTTTCTGAGAGCTGTTCTCCTCAGAGCCTAGAGAGTTAGGATCAGTGCATGGTCTAGGGGAGCTGTTGAACAAGAGCTCGGACTAGATTATCAAAATCAATTTTTTATGACCTCAGTCATTAATTGAAGTCATGACAGCTACTATAGATAAGCCAAGGTCTGCAGATGCAGCACACTTCCATGCCATTTGACCAGAATTTAATTTAGGAAAATGAGCACCCAAAACCACAGTTCCCGTTGACAGCTTGAGGGAATAGTGAGCTATTGCAGCTACCACCTATACCTGTACCAATCTGATTTGCAATGGCTGGGTAGAGGTCAGTGAACCTGTATAAATTCAACGTGGTGCTGAGTTACAGGAAATTACAAGCTCAATGTACACAGACCTTCCTCTGGATAGAGCACAGGCCAGCAGTTCAGGGAGATCAGTTTTATTCCTGTCTTTGCCTCTGATCTGCTGGGTAATCCAGAGGAAATAGAAATTACTTTCTCTGTATTTTCCCCCCATCTACAAAACAGGAATAATGTCCCTCAATCTCCTTTGCAAAGTGCTATGAGATCTACTTACAAACATTGTACCATTGAGCTAAGCATCATTAATAGCATTCCCCTCAAAATGCCACAACCATGATTGTGTAGGCAATCAAATTAAAAAATTAAGTTGACAGTTTCCTCAAGCACTGAATGGCAAAAAGAAAGGGCAATTAATTACACCAAACCTCAGCATGACATCCTTCAAACAGACAATGTTGTTCACCTTTCTCCACTATCACCTTCGCCAGATCTGCTGAGGGAAGCTAACAGCCACCATGGCAGGACCATGAGCAAGGGGTTACGGCCCAGGTATCTCTGCATCCAAGTGTGGGGGAATAGGAGATGAAAAGGAGGAGAAAGGGAGACTGACCTTCCCACCAAACAAGGGTGGCATAACACACAGGCAAGAGGGTGGCAGCAGCAGCATGTAGTAACTGCCTGGGCCACTTGTTAACGACCAGCCTTGAAGCAAAGCACTGATCTGAGCTTGACCCAGACAGCAGCAACTTTAGCACAGCTCTGGCCTTCACATACATATATACACGCACACTCAAAGCGCTCCCAGGCAGAAAATGCCTTGAAGCCTCCAATAGGAAGAAACACGTGTGGTTTTCTACTGTTGAGTGTTGCGGCAGCACTTTAGAGGAGCAGACCCACCAAGCTAAGCATGAACTCAGAGACAGCCCAAGGCTCATGGTGACTCTGTGAAGGAGCCACAGCCATTCACACAGCAGCCTGAAGGCTTCTCTGAGGAGAAGCAAACAAGTAGACGCAACACACAACTTGCACACAATATCCTGCCCAAATCCTAAAGACAAAAAAAAATCTCATTGTCTGTTGAGGTAGGCTTCACGTTTGTCTCCAGCAGCCTCTGTGTGAACAGAGAAGACAGGCCTTCTGTGACTGAGAGCTCTGCCTTACACACTCATAGATAAGTGACTGAAGGTTTCTACTTGTTACCGAAGTTCAGCTGTGCCAACTTTGCAAAGAAGCTTTGCAGGCCATTTAATACCTTTTTAATAACACAACATCTCCCAACAACCGGCTCCTTCCTAAGACACAGGCAATACTCTGGGAACTAGAGTCCCAGGGCAGACAGCTACACCTTTAGTAGCCTTCAGGTCCTGCAAGTAACTGAGCAACCAGCAACAAAGGCAAGTAACAAAGTCAATTGCTCCGCCTAAACCTTAACTCAGCGTAGCTGCTGCAAGTGACGTGGCCACAGCAGAACTTACCATTTTATTTTCTAGCTAGCATATAAATTATCTACTAGTAATTTGTGTCCCTTCCTAAACTTTCTAAAGCAACATAGACAAATTTCCATATGAATTTTAAGTTTTAAACATTCAAACCATTTAACCACAGAAAATTTAAATTAAATGCAACAACTTGCTGGGATTTCCCTTTATTTCACTAAAAGAAAATCCTTTAAAACCCAGTTTACTTCTTGCTGCTCACTCTTAATGATTTCTTTATTGCTTGGACAGGATAAAGCAGCTGGGTCAATAATTTTTCTACATATCCATACTTCCAAGAACACAACAGTTATTTCCATACAAAAATATTTAACAGAAAAGTGTTCCGTCATCTTGAAAAAAAATCTCTTTGGGGTTTGATTTCTTGAGTTTCCTTTTAGTCAACAAGAGAACCAGGATTCTGCTTCAGTTGCTTAGGTCATTTCTGACCCTCACGGAAGTGGGAGTTTAGAAATAACAGATGTATTGAAGAAGTGGCAGCATAATCAATTGTTTGATATTTGATCAATTCCGTTCTCAGCAGACGACAGCACTCAAGATTATATGCCTTGACTTATAGCTATTCAACACCCATACAAATCCATGCACACACACACACACATCGCCTAAGACCATATTCAGTAATAACAGGATTGTTTCAAACTTCCTCATCTCAGCCTGCTTTCTTTTGCTCCCACCCAAATGTGAGTAAGGAAACTTTGACCATGTTAGTCCAGAAAGAATCACAGAGGCAATAAGCAAGAGCCGGTGGCAGGATCCACTTCCCTCTCATTCTGTATGTTTGCACCAATACATCTTTTTTTAGTCCCACATATCTTAGGGAAAGCCTCTTAAAAACAACCCTGAGATAGTTTAATTTATCTTGTTATATTTAAGAGAAGATTCTTTCTCCATTTATTTTTCAGGGAAAGTGCTTAACCTTGGCCCTGGGGATTTGGTAGATGGCAGTGCCTCTCCTATAATTCAATCTCAAGGATGCTGTGTAATCCAATGCCCCTCAGATTAATCTAGCTATTGCTACACTTAAGGAGGCCAACCTACAAACTACTTACAGATCACCTGCTGCTACAGAACTGAATTTCAAGTTTTTTAATTTGTGTGTTTTGAGAGCAAGTCAAGAACATGAATTAAAGCTTTTATTCCCCTCTGGTTTACACCCACCAGTGCTTCCTTGGTGGCTGCAGTTCTGCAGATCCTTAGCATACATACATAGCCACAGCAAAGCTTAGCACTGTCTTACTGTGTTCACAAGATGCTGTTAGCACATGTCCTTCCTCCAGGAGTCAAAAATCTTTTCAAAGTGACTCCACGAGGAGAATGACAAAGTTAAAGCGTTGAGAGGGGCAGGACTTGATCCACAAGCAGCTCCTACATCAGCATGGAAACCAGTATTCAAGTTCCACCTTTCCTAAGCACAGGCCTTATGATTAGACTGAAGTGGGAAGCACATAATTTCTCATTGCTTTCTGACCCCCTGTCCTTGACATTGTCTATCTCATTCTCCCTGCTTTCCCCTCTGTTCTGCACTGGGCTTTGTGGAACCTCAGTCCCGCTTTAGTATATAGGGGATATCAGTACCTCATGGTGGGTTCTCCTCAGTGCCCAGACGTTTAAGAGGCAGGGCCTAAAACATTCAGCCAGGCAACACCAGGCTATTCAGTGACCCAGTGTTTTCATACAGGCGTGTACCAAGAAATACCATGACCAGACACTTCTATACAGCCCTCCAGGTCAGCAAAATTGTCCCAAACACCCTATTAACCCATCTACTCAAACTAGGGTTGACCAAATCCATATAGAGCTTGTTGGAATAGTAATATTAGCAATCTGAACTCCAAATTCATACTTGAATTACCTCAAGCTTGTTTGCAGTCTGGATATTTGCTCAAAATTATTTTTCTCCATTAGATTTAGAAAGCATAAAGGAGGAAGAGATTAAACCCATCTATTATTACATCCAGGTTTCTACAGCTACTTTCACCTGCACCTTAAAGAAGAGATAACAAAGTACAGCAACTGACGTGTGTTCACTGAATTTAAAGGCCAAGGGCTGATTACCAAAAACTACCTTCACATGTTCCCAGTCCAAAACTCCACTCCCAGAAGACCTAGAGATTTAAAATTAAACCCAGAAGTGAATAAAGGCAGACTGCTGGCTGACATGATCTCCTTCTTTGTTAGGCTTATTAGTTTGATTAAGTGCTACGTTAGTCACCCATACTAATTCTAGCTTCAGAAGAAATTAATCTCTGATAGCCACTTGGTCTCCATGGCCGCTGTGGTTAGCAGGCTTCATTCCCATCATTTTTTTGATGCAGAAGTGAAATGCATTAGGTGTGGGAACAGTTTTAAGCACACCACAAAGGTCTCATCTGTGTTCTAGGTTGTTTTCCCTGGGTCACAAACCACAGTGTTAAGTAACCAACACATACTTGTTTTCTGGACAACATTCATTTTCTGTCTGTCCCACAAGGATGCACACAGTCCTGCTGATTGTGATATGTTTTAACCTAAGTGAAGCACCTATGTGGGTGTGCTCTGACCTTCTGTCACAATTTTCAAAGACAAAATGAAGTCTTCCGTCAGCTGGAAGAAAAAAGAAAGGGAGTGCAGTTTGGAGTAAGAGGGCTCATGGGCTATTTCTCTGGCACCCCAAATTTGCTGTCCTTTCACTGATGGGTCTTTTTCAAGAAAGAAAAGTCTCTTTTATTCAAGATCTGGCTGAAGCAAGATAGTACTTATATCTTAGGTAGTCTGCTCACAGGAAACTGTAACCACACAGCTGACATTCTTCTTGTCTTTCTCAAGAGAAATCAGATTGTGGCCCAGTTAAGGAGACTAACCTGCATGGGACTTCTCCCTGACAAGGCCAGATGAGGACAGCTGATTCTCTTCCATCTCTGCTAATGGCTGAACCTAGCTAACCAGGAGCTTCTCTTCCTTTACTAGGGAAGAACATGTACTTACAATCAAGCATCAGGACTGTGGATATTAGCTGGATTAAATGGTTTAGTGAGCGAAGGTAGAAGGTGCTATTGAATTAGGGCAACCCTAGTCCATAGCATTTAATATATTAACATCCTTTCTGGTACTGTGTTGGGAGGCTGGGTACAAAGATTTCCTTTCTCTGCCACAAGTTTCAAGTATGCACAATTCTTCCTTTGATGGCTCAAGTGATTAGGTGTTAACAAGAGGAACCTAGTCACTTAAAGCTAGGGAGTTTTAGCATCAGGTTCACAGTCTCCTCCCTCTCCCTACTTAGCTAAGAGTTTCTCCTCATTCCCCACTAATGTTAACAGCAGGTACTTAAAGCAATTAGACATTATCACCTCTCTGGTCTTTATTACTTCCTAGTTTCCTATCAGCTACTTTGTACACAATAAAAGAGCTGAACTAACAAGACTGGTGCAGACTATTCTGCTTCACTTCTTTCTTCTGTATGAAAACACTGGGTCATGGAGCCACATGGACAGGCTGTGAGCTGCAGTGCTTTAGACCATTATTACCAATTGCCATGGTATTTTACAAGGGAGAAAACCACAGGTAGTACAACAACAGACATAAGGACATCATAGAAAGGTGACGTGGGGAATATGAGTAGACCACAGGGACAAAGAGGCTTGAGGGATTTCACAAGTCCTGCAGAACAGCTTGCAGCTGTGCCTGTGCTGTGAATTAGCTGCCACATAGATCTGCAAGTTGCAAAGGCAGCGTAGGGACATAGTGAAAATAAAGCCCCATGTCTATTGAGCAGCTCTTGCTTGCCTGGGAATAACTGGTGTAAACTTTTCATCTAGGGTTAGCAATAAACTCCTGTGCTCTCTATCTTTGGTATTCAAAAAGAGGCTTTCCCGTATTTGCTCAGCCAGGTAAAAGCTCGCCCTTTTTTTTTTTCTCTCTCTCCACTTTAACTCTCTTTCAACCCTTAATTTTAGTATAGGACCTCAGAGAATGACATATATTTTCCTTCTACACTCTCATCCCCCTGCAGTATTTCTAAGCCTTGCTTTGTTGTTCCCAAGAGAGAAGGGACAAGAGCTTTGAGCTCTTAAATCCTGCTGTCGGTTCTTGCCTGAAAGAGGTAAGTAGGGAAACTGAAGGAAAGCTGAAGAAAGGAGCCTTCATTGCCTACAGCATTCACCTGTAATGGAAGCAAAATGTGGGGTTAAACAACAAAAATTGACCCAGGAACAGAAATGAAGGGGGTACTTACACAGTTTCATCATTCTTGAACTCCAGCTCCCCATAAGTGTCTTCAAAGTCTTCTCCACCTCCTTTCGCTGTCCCTTCTACTGTCCTAAATGGTACTATGACTGTACCCCGAGCACCTGATGTCCTTAGGACTTTGACTTCCATCACACCAATGCTCTCACTGACATGAATAACATCACACTCAAACGTGAAGATGCCAGCATGGTCATCATCCAGTATAGTCACTGTGGCCACACAAGGAGAAGCCAATATGGCCTTTGGGTATGGGGAGTTACTGAGCTCTGGAGGTTCTTCACTCTCTACCACACGGAGGTTACTAAGTCGCACAAAGAAATGTTCATCTTCCTCAAAGATATCATCATCGATAATTCCCACTGAGAACTCCTTCTGGGTCTCCCCTGATTTCAAGACAACAGTCCCCTCTGTGAATTCATAGTCAGCACCGGCATTGGCAGAGCCATCCTCTGTTTTATAGTCCACATAGATGGTCTTGGACATGTCCCCTCCTTTCCGCACCACTGTCAGGAGAACAGCACCACAGTTCTCAAGACACTGGTAGGAGCATGGGTCAAAATAAATCTTGGAGATGAATTCCTCGGGTTCATCTGGCCGCACCTCATGCAAGCTGGTGCTCTTCTTAGCTTGCTCAGCTGCATGCTTTTTCAGAATATTGCCAGCTCCTGTCATCATTCTGGTGGCTTGAATGCGATAAAAGGCTCTGCTTTTTTGCTGATGAGACAAGGCATAGTAGTTAGCCATCTCTACCAGCTGGTCCAAGTCTTTCTCTGGGTGCTTTTGCTTCAGGTCCTTAAGGATTCTGATCATCTCTTTACGAGATTCATCTACCTCCTTTCCCTCTATAGTCACTAAGTTTCCATCCAGAAAGTGGGAGTTCATCATCTTGCCATCCATTTCTATTCCCTTAGGGTGATCACCTTCTGATTCTATGATAATGCCCCTGTGCTTGTCAGTACGGTACTTTTTGTGCATATACTTATAGAAAAGTAGACGTCTATCTGCTATCCAAGCCAGAAGGACACAAAGCGGAAAGAAGAAAAGTGTGAGCAGACCTTCCCAGACCTGAACCACACCTGGAGAGAAGACAGCAAGGATCATATACAACCAAATGTAAGCAAAAATGCTCCATGCCGCTGTGACAAAGAAAACCCTCAGGTGTTTTATCTTTCTGGTCTCCCCATCAGGGATCACATAGACACAGATGGCAATGATGATAAACATATTGAAAGCAGCGCTGCCAACAATTGTAGATGGCCCCAGGTCTCCAGCTATGAATCCATGCCCACACACTTCTATCAGAGACAGAAGGATCTCAGGAGCAGAGGATCCCAGAGCCATGAGGGTCAAGTTGGAAACAGTTTCATTCCAAATACGAATGGTGGTTGTTGTGGTCTCTCCATTAGGTTTCTTAATTGTGATTTCTTTTTCTTGTGATGTAATGACCTCTATAGATGCCATGAAACGATCTGCAATGATGGAGACTCCAAGGAACATGTAGATCAGTGCAACAAAGTATACAATAACACGGGCAATTTTGTCCCCCAAGGATGGGTTTTCTGGGTACCATATTGGCAAGATAACACCTTCCTTGCAGTCAAAAGATCCTGAACACGAGCTGTTTTGTACTGAACTGGTTGAGTCTCCCGTCAGGCCAGCATCCACCTGCAAACCATGCAAAAACAGTACAAAAGTAACCAGCCCAAAATGGAGGAAGGCCGAGGTGACAGGTTGCAAGCTTAACCACGCCATACACAAGATGCAACTTCCACTGTGTAGATCCAAAAAGGCCGAGAACCTGAAACAAACAAAACAGAGAGGGGGAAGGGAAGCATGAGAGAAGAGGAAGATGCAACATTACCCAAACGCACTTCAGTATGTCACCACTGAAGAGTACTGGTAGAGATGCATGGGTTGTGCCTCTGTCATTTTGAAGAAGGTTTTTAGCAAGGACTCTAACAAACCGTAGCATTTACGTGCCCAGCACATGAAGGTCAATTGCTACAAAAGTAACTCAGATCAAAAGCGTGTACCTATAATAGCCCACTCTTGACATATGCAAGAGAAGTACTATATGCTTAACCGTCATTCACCTAATGATGTCATGGTGCTCCCTGGCACATAGCACCTCAACTCAGCACAAGTAACCAAGTCAAGGAATCGCTAGCAACACTAGAAGCACCATTTCAGGCCAGTGAGCAATCTCCAAACGAAGTCCATTTGTAGGTCATAATTCAGTTATGAATTATGGAGTACTTAAGTGGCCAAATCATCCCCATAGCCATTCCCACCAATAGGCTGCAGAGTCTCCAGAAGGGTCCTAAGGCTCCCCTAAGCTTCTGAGGCACAGGGCCTCCACATTAGGAGGTAAAGCTGTCAGCCCAGAAACAGGGCAGAGGACTCATGCTCGGTAAAGCCCATTTACTCACTATCCTGTCCGTTGTGATCTCAACAATCACATTTTACATCAATAATCCTGCTTTTAAAAGGCCACAGAAACCTACAAAACCACCACAGCTAGAAAAAGCTGTTTTCATGAATCCAGAATACAGTGCAAAATGCATGTACCCTCCAATATTGTCTCTGCATCCCTGAGAAACTGATGTATTTTAAAATACCCTCTAAAATGAAAGTAAACTCTAACTTAAAATACCATGCAAAAAGAAAGGAGCTGATGGATGTATCACATAGATTTGGCGTATCACATAGATTTGGCATATCACTGCCCAAAAATGCTTTCTATCACCTATAGTCTACATCACTATAGGGCTTGCACCACTTCAAACTGGATTCTGAACCCTTCACGCTGTCATGGGTTACACTATTCTCCTTCCTTCATAACAGTTATCTGGAAGAATTTGGAATCAGGCTTAGCTGACAAACCACGTTTGTTAGTCCAGACACAGCCCAGCATCTCACAGGAAACATCAAACTTAATAGCGGCATTATCTAAAGCACTTGGAAGGTTCAAGAGCCTTAACTCCCACTAACTTTCATTGAGGTCTGCACTGCCAAATCAGTAGGGCTGGGATTCATTTCCGCTACTGTAGCTCTCTAAATCTTGGGCAGTAAGTTAAATTAAGTAATTGAGGCTCCCTTTGTAGTCAGAGGAAAGAGACAGCTGCTTCCAGAGGACAATCCTTACTGTCCCACCCCTGTTCTGACCCAAAAGATGTACTTAAGACACACACCTCCAGAGGGCATTTTTCCTTTCCCATGTCTCTCCATGGTCTCCAGAGGGCCAGACAGAAAATTTAAAGCAGATGCCTAACCTTCAGATGGCAGCAGTTAGAAGAGATAAACTGGCCCCTAACCACCTCAGCAGGTCCCTCCTCTCTCCTTTGTACTGTAAATATTCCAGGCAACATTTTAATGCTACCAGCATTAACAAATGTATCTCAAATGGCTATTTTATCAACATGTTCTCTTGCTCAACTATTTCCAAAAGCGGGTGCAGTCTTCCTGATATCAACAAAAACATTTTCAACTTTCAGATAAAAATCTATAAAGACAAGCGAAACAGGAAGGAAAGCGTGAACAAGGACTGCAAATGAACAAAATCGCTCCTGACAAAGCACAGCAGAGGGGGGAGAATTGATTATGCAGTATCAGGATCACAAATCCATATCTGACACCCTTGATATGAAAAAACAATACACTTCTTCATGCTACCTGGACTAATTCAGAAGAGACACATTATCTCACATTAGCCTATTTAACTGCCTGTCTACCCTCACCCCAGTGCCTAAGCGAGCCCCCAGGGAGCAGAGGGACCCCAGCCCCAGTATGAGACATTAGCGAGCCCCACTCTCAGCCTTTGAAGTCTGGAAGACTGAACTATCCAGCCCATACAGCCTGAGTTCAGTTTGACACCCTCGTTGTGTCTTCCCTTCCGCTCCACATGGTATTTTATCAGATCTCTGGCTGCAGGATGTTGGGAAATCCCCAAGAAAGGGCCAGTGAATATGTGGAGAGGGACTATGAGCAGCAAGCCCAAAATCTCTGGGCTGTGAGGTAGATGTGTGCACATGCACAGTAAAGATGACACATTCCAGATGCCTTTGACTCAAGGTGCACACAGAGACCAACAGCACAAGCACAGCAGCTCCAAATACACCCCGGGCACATCAGATCATCCTTTTCTGTACTGCAGTTGTTGGCAGATATCCACTAACCTCTTGACACTTCCAGCTCCCAGCTCCTACTTAACTGTACAGCAGCCAGTAGGTGCTGTGTTTTCCAAGATCAGCCATGTAGAAACGGCTGACAGAAAGACAGGAGTAATTTCAAAAACATCTACGTGACTCAAGCCCCTAAATCTGTTTTCAAAGATGATTTAAGAGTCTAAGTATCACTTAAATTCAGAGCCCTGCCTAGGAATAGTACAATGACTAAACTGCCCTCTGAAATAAATCACTACTACCACCAACCTCCCTCTCTGCAGGACAACCACCTTCTGTAATTGACACTATCTGTCTATCTTCTGTGATGCTGTGATGGTTTCTATTGCTAGCCATTCCTCACCACGCTCCAGGACTTTGCCAATCCTTCTTAAATTTTTAATTTGATTTTAAGTGGAGAGTAATTTTATTATTATTCCTCAAGCTAATCATATATTTCAAAAACAATCTCTGTCAGAGTAGCCTCTGGTTATGTGTTTGGACCTCTAAACTCAGGCTATGGGTTGTAGACTAAAATCTCCGAATGTGATAATACGTTTCTTTACTGGTTTTCACTTGCTTTGACAAACATTTTAAAGTTAAGGGAAGGTCACCATCATTTTCTAAAATGATACAAAAATGATCTGATCCTGTAACTCTTTGACACAGATAAAACTCAACAGTGAGATAAACAGGAATTTTTCCCACAGACACACTGTCTAATAAGATCTTAATATGGGTTCATTAACATTAACCTAACAAATCTGAAAAACACAATGAAACATTCTTACTGTCATCCCCTCTTGGGAACTGGTGCAAAAGGGCTTTATAACATAGAATAAGACTATTAAATTTTAAAACTGCTGTTAATAAAACATTGAGGAAACAGTTTTAACATTCAGATGACAGAGGACAGAAGAGTTAAAACTCACTCTCTAGCTCTAGGTCAGCAAGGTTGCTTACACAAGGTGCACATTTTCCCTAAGATATATTAGCTAAAGTCAGTCCAGAAATCGCAGCAGGGGATCTACGCAGCTCTGGCCTGCCCAAAGTGAAGTAGACACTTCCTCTGCCCCTCCACTAAGCAGCAGCTTTGATCTCAGCAGGTCTACCTGTGACAAGAGCCACCCTTCAGTGCAAGTCCTGCTCTGAGGACTAAGCCTCCAGGCAGGCTTGCAGCACAGTCCTGAGTCACTGCTAGTCACCCAGGAAGCATCACAGTGTCACTCCTCTGATGCCCATGCAACAAAACACATCCACATATGACACACATTAGTGTCATTCCGACAACGTCACTGCCCTTGTCCTGCGGGATGCAAACAACAGGAGACTGCAGCAACAGTCAGTTGGTATTGGATGATCTCTGGCTTTATACCATCAGGACCAGATGTAATTTTCCCTCACTAATCTGTGCCCTACTATTGCTATCACATCGAATACCTGCTAATAAGGGCAGCAGTACTGAATGAAGTGTCCCCTGTCTGGTAGGATAAATTCAAAGCATACAATCAGTGCAAAAGAGAGAGAAAAAGCTGAAAGCATCTATGCAACAGAATGAGCTAGTTTTCAATAGCAAGGCTCTGAGAAGATGCATAACAGTTATTTTAGCAGAGGGAACTCCTTCCTCTACAAAAGTTGGCAATGGTTGCCACATGATGCATAAATCCATAAATAGAACCCATAAATAAAAAGATCAGTTCTTGAAATACTTCTGGAGACAGTCCAGAAAGTGGCATAGACCACACCTATCACAGTTAAGCCTGCAATAGAAAATGACTTTTAGACAACTATAAAGCTCCTTACATCTTCTATAATAGCTGAGTTTCAAAAGACTGATGGTTTGTCTGCTGTGGACCTACAGTGAGGTAGGAAGCTGGAAAGACTATACTGATGACTTATAATTTAACTTTCAGTATACAGCTGCTCACATGACTCTAATGGCAAGGATACTTTCAAAAGAAAGCATTCACAGCAAGCAATCAAATCTAGAGACAACATAAGACAGTGATGACTGCTAACATGTAACCTCCACGAACCAAGCTCCCAAGATGACTTTTCAGTAAATACAAAACCAAAGGCATTTCTTTAAGTCCCTATTAATTTCTTATTTAGGCAAAAATCTCCTTAAACCATCATAAAAACGTTTGGATCTGACCTGCAAATAAGAAGAGGTTGTCTGGTACCACTGTCTCCTACCCTCTCCCTCCCATCCCCTAAATAAATGAGACGCACAAAGTACATGTGTGGCCATATAACCTCTTTCCCCTGACTCTCGACTGGCTAGGAAAGGCTGTTTATTAGATCCGAGTGCTGGTGAGGCCCATTCACGTGTGGGCGCTGCTCTAGGGCCAGCCAGAGACATCTCAAGATCAAGGGGTTTGTCTGCTCCACAAGTGTATGTCACAGAACAGATCAGATACAGCGCTGCTATTAGTGTCATCTTATATCTGTACTCCAAAGCTGGAGGAGACAGAAATAAGGTTCAGTTTAATAATAGGGTCTCTCATTCCTCAGCTCCAAAACACATAAAAGCTTTTTGATTGAGCACTTTTTTTAATAAGCATCAGCAAAAATTGAAATTATATCCTTTCTGCCAAAGAACACAAATAACTGAGTTTCAACAGAAGAGGTATTATATCTAATTCACATTCCCCCTCTTACCCAAACTAAAACAAAATATTTAATACAAAACAAAGCATGCTTTTCAATTGTCTTTATTCAAGCACTATTAAACCCTTTCCTCATCAGTACAAGACTACTCAGTGTGTAAGTTAACATCCACCTCCAAGCCAAAAGCCAGAGCAGTGTAATTAGATCTGTTTTGTCAGATGCAAATGCAAATTTCCAAGCACAGACCTGGCCTTAAACCATCACACTGACGGCACATGCCTATCTGACACAAGCACAACCATGGATCCCAAACCGACTTTACACGGGTTATTGCACAGCAATAGGTAGTTCAGCTCCCTACTACCGCGCTAGCTAAGTTTTATGAGAAAAAAAAAAAAAGCCCTGCAACTCATGCTTAGGCCATGACAGATCCCTGCAGTTTGGCTCTATGGAAAAGTTATGGCAGGGAGCTGTAGGTCCTTGCTGCTTTGCACTTCACAGTAAACATGTCAAAACCCAGAATTAGCTGCTTACAGAATAACCCCTTCATTATGTGTCAGAAGCAGCTTTGTTTTTTCCTCTCAAGATCATGTAAAAAGCTACCATAAACAGTCTAGCAAGTCTTTTAATAACTACAGGATGGCGTCTCTACTAATTTGAGTAGTTCCTACAATTCTACTGAGGTAAATAGTTGTTAATGGACCAAACAATTAAGGTTTACTAATCCTTTATAGAAATGCTGCAGTGATGGAATGCAGTTACATTTGGTGATCCCAGGGGCTGACTCAAATGGAGCACAAGTCTGTGTATGGCTAGGAGCAACCTCCGAACACTCAACTTGCCCCAGGGAACTGGTCCATGATGTTTTTTCTGTATTTTAGTATCCATAATGTTCCTGGAGAAGCAGTACTATAAATAGCTAAGCCACAAAGATGCCCATACTTAATTGCCCCCTTCCAGTACTGCACTGGCTGCACTCAACTGGCCGGACATTTCATTTCCTCACTCTCACCCCATCTGACAAATATCTGTACAAGATAGAGGTATATATATGGATATAGACACTGCAGTTTATGCTCTGCACACAGACACGTAAAGGAGGAGGTAGACACCAAAGGAAACCCTTCAGTGAGCAGCCACAGCCATGCTCTGAGAGCAGTCCTTATTTATGGTGTGGGCTAATGCAGCCTCCCTGGGAGCTGCAGTGCACTTGCTCTTCCATTCCCCATACGCATCCATACATCTGAGATTCCTCAGGCTAAAGGACAGTGAGTATAACTCTTTTCATTTTTTTTCACCCCAGAACTGTAGATTTTTTCACATTCAGAAAACAAAACCTGGTATTTAGGCTGACATATAGATTAGTAGTGGTCATTCTCCTGCATAAAAGCAGTATTATCTGCTCTTAGATGAGGATTTTTTTCTTTTTATGAATATTACACAATCTCACTGTTGTTTTTGCAGGACTTGCAAGTGATCATTTCACACAGGAGACAGCAGGGATCTCCAGAGGTTATCTAGACCAACCCCCATGCTCAAGCAGGGCCACCTAGAGCCAGCTGCCCAGGACCACGTCCAGTTGGTTTTTGAATTTAAGGGTGAAGGATGGAGTCTCCACAACCCCTCTGAGCAACCTGTGCCAGTGCTCAGTAGTGACCCTCACTCTAAAAAAAAAAAGTGAAGAAGCGCAGGTACAGAATCCAAGCAAAGTCAGTGTTACTGTACTTAGGGCACTCAGTACAAACTGCCCTGGGAGCTCACTGTAGCACTTTGTCGGCAAAAATACATACATCTGGCAAAAGGTCATCACCTTTTGGGTCACTGGGAAGGCACATTTAGAGGCAGACCTTCAAACATCAGTCTTTTTATTGCATTTGATGTATTTCTAAACACAGCACAAGCCTTTAGGTACTTGAATACAAATGCACATCTGAAACCACCATTCTTTGCAGTCCCAATGGCCCCAAATTGAGAGGGCAGATACTTTCAAGCACATTCTTCAGGCCCTTGACTTTATGCCTATGATCTGCAAGGCACAGTGAAGAGACTGAAAGTAATTTCTTTGAGGCTTAGAAGAGTGACAGAAATAAGAAAGTGGAGTTACTGGGTCATCCATTCGGCGCCCCCCTCCCTGTTCAACAGACTGCAGCTGATGGACACAACCTGGAGTAGCCACCCAACAATGCATGGGGTAGCAACAGGCACTGACGCCTCCGCAGTAGCCTTCAAGGCACTGTTTTTCATCACTCTGTCTTGCTAGTTTACAAAGAGCAGCAAAGACCATTTGGGGAGTGGGTATGAAAGGAAAAAAAATATTCCAGCAGTGTGAGGCAAACTTCTTGTCAGTAAAAGATGTTTTATGCACTGCCGGTGGTGGCACACAGGGTGTGTTATTTACTGCTTCTGCTTCACCAACATATTATACTGCTGGTTCAGGTGCCACCATCAGAGTGCAACTTATCACCTTCTGACTCAGAGCATCCTAGAGGAAAGATGACAGTCGCAACTCACGACATTTCTTCAGCACTCTGGTAACAGACCTGCAACAGCTACTATTAAAGATCGTGGGATTTGTTGTCAACACTGCATTTGTGTTGCAAAGCCAGTAGTTACTTGCACACAGAGACAGGCTAAGTGATAAATAAGGGGGGAAAGGTGTTGCAGTCATATCTCACCCTCTTTAGAACCAGAATTGGTGAAGGAAAATACAAGTTTCCTGACAGAAAGCACTCATTTGAAGCAACTAAACAAACCATGTGATGTGTGGGATTTAATGTGACAAGTAGCCAGGTAGGAAGCCCTACCCGGGATGGCTTGTGGGCTCCTCAGCCCAGTCATGACAGGTGCTAACCTCGGCAGCTGGGGTACACACTGCTCCAATCCTCTGGAAATGGACCTCTCTTTTTCCTTAGGTTCTCCTCTAAGGAAAAAGAAAATTTCTGGGGATTTATTGTTTGGCCCAAATACAAAGAAAAATGTTTTTACCAAAAATGCCGCATCACGCACAACAGAAATTATAAGTCCTCCATAAGTCTATTCATCAGAAGGGCTCATCCCTGGCTTGGTGGGAAAGAAAATATTTAAGAAGTTAATGGAAGCAGAAGCAGCACAAACAGGGCAGTAGGAAACTGTGCAGAAAACAGGGATGGGAAAGGAGGAGGAAAAGGCTATACTTCAGAAATCATTTTCACCACTGCATTCGTCATGTTAGACTGAAGACTTCTACGCTCCTCTATGCACAGAAACAGAGTAGACAGGACAGGCTCTCATTTAGCCCAATTAGCACAGATTTCACAGAATTAGTCAGATCTGAGCCAGAAGAGGTGTCTGGTCCATGCCTCAGGGGCCACCGCTGCATCGTTCCCCTTGCGAACATTATTTCCCAACACTTTGTCCAGCTCAGTTTTAAATAACCCAAGTGACAGCATTTCCACAACTTCCCATAGAGACTCTGTTATGATGTAATTTATCTCAGAGGTTTTAGCCATCTTCCTTATATTTAGGATGAAATTAGAAAAATTTATGCTGCTAGTTCTCATTATCCTGTCCTTGGAGCACTCTCAACCATTCTCCTCTCTGCCTGAGATTTACATGCTTCAGATACTTGTAAATAGCTGTTCTCCTCTGCAGCTATTCTTTGGCCAAAGCACACAAATTTATTTTAATCTTTATAAATTAGCCCAAGCTGCCCTTTAATCATTTATCTTCATCTCCTCTGAGTTCTCCATCTTCAAGGCAGTCAGAAGCAGCTGAATATCCAGGAGAGTTGTACCTCAGTGCCTGTTCCATCCAAAACCAGCAGCAGATCTGCTCTTACTGGAGCAGGAAAGCTGAGCCTGGGCAGTGAAGTCTCACTCCTCAGCTCTGCTGTACAGCAGGTTTTCATGAGGTACAGGGGTGTTACAAAGATTAAATCGAGATTGATATACAGAAGCTCACTGTGTTGCTCACTTTCGAAGATCTTGCCGCCTGTTTGCTGTGCCCCCAACGTGGTAGGGCTTGCATGAGGTGTGCCGTGTCGACTGGCGTGCAAGGAAAAAAAGTAGAGATTTCCAGAGTTTCAACCAAAAAGTAAGGATCTCCAGCTGTGAGGAGTGAAATATACTGTAACACGCTCACTGCTTCTGCAGATCTGAGCACAGCAGGAGGCATGAAAAATGCACTGAGCTATGGGTTATCCTTAAAATACCTCCCACTTCACTTGGAAGGTGCCAAAACCTGTAAATCCACCCATTTGAACACAGTTATCAAACAAGATTTCACCCTTTACTTGGCACATTTCCCCACATATCTCTTATTGACAATTTAGATATCTTAATCCTTCAGTGGTTTTTCAGCTGCTAATTCTGCAACTGTTTTAAAAAAAATAAAGCCCTACATCTACCATGATTAATTCGTTCTCCATAAGTCCAGGCTGTTTGTTGCTCTTTGTTCATTTATGCACTAGCTGTTTACAAATTCTCTCTTAATATTAGCTCTGTTATTTGCTAGAGACTCAAGTCATATTTACCATATGGTAATTGCAGAGACGGCACGGACAACAAACAGTGGAAGCTGAGCTGCTACAGCAATTACAGTAAGTAGCAGCAGTTTCAAGGCTATCTGCTACCCCACCTTCATTTCTTCTCCCTGCATCCTCTGATGGCTTTCCTTGTGGGATGTATAAAGCCATATACCACTCTGATCTCTACAGCAAAGACAGGCGGAAATTTGTTCTTCACTGTGGCGTTCACCTTTTTGCTTTCAGTCTGTGTTTCTGCTGCAGGTCTGTCCTCCCTGGCTGCCAGCCCCACTCTGTCCTGTCAAGGGTAGGTAATCTGAAATATCATCTGGAGATGGTCACCCTCAATACTCATATTTTTTTTGTCTCACACTATTGCAACAGCCCTGATCTCCCCCTTTGCCCCATCCATGGTCTCAACATGCGTCAGATATTTCTCTGAGGGTGTCACAAAGGACCAGACTTTAGAGGGTGGTTAGAAGCTTAATGAAGCAGCTCTTTAACCCACTTGGACACCCTGACCCCAGTGAAACCATGGATTTTCCACTGGACACCTAAACATGATTTAAAATTCCTGTGAAAAAACCAAACATGACTACAAGGGGCCACTGCTGTCTTCTCCCAAGAAAGACATGAGGTTTATTTCTTGGTTTCTGCCAAGAGCACTGAACAGGTCCCACACCCAAAATCCACTGGACTAAGCCAGGTAAATACATGACTATCCTTCAAGAAGATTAAAACAGAAAATGACCAGGATTACCTATATGTGTATGCCAACTCGGGAGCCAGCCTGAGAGTGCTGCATACAACAAAGCACCTTGTCTGAAAAGTATGAGTCTCCTTCCTTGCCACATTTAGCATGCCTGCAATGATACTTCCATAATTCCCAGTAGTCACCAAGTCTAGAAACTAGTGAAGAACATTTGAAAGCTGGATGCAGGGCATCGTGTATCAGATTTCCTAGCAAAGCATATAATAACCATGCTGTGGTTTATCTCCAAACTGGAAGCAACAGCATTTTCATTGTATTCAGAGAACTGCTTACACCATCTTCCCTTCCTTGACTCTTCCCTCAAAAAGTCTCCTTTTACAAAGAGTCATCTTAAAAGTGAGGACCATCTTTCCAGCCCAGTCAACCTTCATACCATCAGCTGAAGGCTGGCAAGGGAGAAAAGACAGAGGGTCCTCAGGACCAGATTTCTCTAGTGTAAATCAGCATAGGTCCAATGAGCCCAAGTCACAGAGCCAGCTTATTCTTCTTGAGGAGCTGCCTGAGGAGCTTTGGCAATGTTTTATATAACGTAAACCTCCAAAAGAAAAACCTCACCTATTTCCTCTTTGCAAGTCATGTCACACGCATCAGCTGAGGGCATCTTCTTGCTGGTTCCATACCAATTGTATCGCTGTCTATCCCGCACTGGTTTCTCCTCCTCCCAGTGCTCCACACTGGCCCTGAATTTGCTACAACTAGTCCTGCCAACAGGAGCAGCTGAGTCATGGGAGATGACCATATCAGCCAAATGCACTGAAAAGAGACAACGGAAGGAGAAAATCCTCCTTCCTCCCACAACCCTAGACCCCAGCAAATAAGGCCTGGAGCTGCTTACTCCACCATGTGCCCATTGTCTCTTTGGATCAGCATCATGAATTGCCTCATCCTGGAAGTACAATGACAGGAGTCAACAGCTTAATGCAGGTGCTTGGATGACATGCTCATCCCACACAGCCACCTGCTGTATGGCCTGCTTAAGCCATTGAGGCAAAACAAGAGGATAGCCTCTATGGTACCACTGAGGGGTACAGCCTCTATTATTGATACTAGTCTCAGTTTTACTGAGAAGCTTGAGTCCCCTTTGGGCACTGAAAAAATTATCTTTCCATCCATTTCCGTAAAGAGAAAAAATAAAACTGAGATGTGTTCTACTTGCTTTGAAGACCAAATGTCACCTAGACAAGGCCAAAGTAAGAAAATTACAGTGACTTTCTCTTGCTGGGCTTTTCAGTGAAGGACTGACTTGAGCAACAGCTAAGACAGGAATAAACAACCAGTTTTCACAGCCTTGCTCCACACTCTGTCCATGTCCCCTGCTCCCTCAGCCCAGAAAGCCTCTCTTGCTCAGCCATACTTCTGCAGTAGTGTCCCAAACCCAGTCGTCCCTGCCATTGCTGATGACAGTAACTCCTGTCACCTCTGAAACCTGTCAGAAGTGATGGAAAAACTCTTTGCCCAGAACAGGATCAAAAGTCCCCAACTGCCAGTAGGTGAGGAGCAGTGAGACAGGGAGAGCATTACCCCAGGAAGAGGCACCATTACTATTCCATTCAGGTCAGTGACACAAGCAGATAAAAGAATCATAGAATAGTTAGGGTGGGAAAGGACCTTAAAGATCATCCAGTTCCAACCCCCTCCTCTGCTATGGGCAGGGACATCCCACTAAATCAGGCTGCCCAAGGCCCCATCCAACCTGGCCTTGAACATCTCCAAGGATGGGGCAGCCACAACCTCCCTGGGCAACCTGTGCCAATGCCTCATAGTGAAGAAATTCTTCCTAATGTCTAGTTTAAATCTGCCCCTCTCTAGTTTATACGCGGTCCCTCTGTTCGTATCCTCACAAGCCTTTATGAATAGCCCCTCCAACACAAAAGGTCTTTGACAAAAGGATGACTACTTTTAAAGACAAGAAAAGCCTTTAAATTAATCCATTTTGTTGCAGAAGCTCGATGAGCAGACAAATGGATAAAACTGAGTTTTCAATGAATAAGCCCTGTATCCCCACAACTCTCCACCCTGCAATAATCCTTCCGCCCATTCTCCCTTCCCCCTGCTATCCCTGCAGACACACACGCAAACACTTCCCTGCCCCTTCCTCTAACTCTTACCCCCACAGCAAACCCTGTGATTCTTCCTATACCCAGCTACCAGCCAAGCAAAAGGCAGCACATACTGGAGGTCCCTGTGCTGGCCAGCCAGTCAGCAAGCCACCAGCCACCACCAGTGCACATTTCATGAAGTACATAAGAATGTGACATTTGAAAGACCACCACCTTTTTGTTGAACTCATTAACGTGCCTGTATGGTGAACACTGGAAACGTCCTTCTTAGAATCATACAGTCATTAGATTTGAAAAGACCTTAGAGATCATCAATTCCAACTCTTAACTGAGCATGTGCTTCCTGACTGGGCCAACCTCCTCCTTTACCCCAGCAGCCAAATCGCTATGGACTGGAGAGACAGGCAGAAAGCTACACAGAGAAAACAAAATGGGTGTTGAACGTGTGAGGGATGCAGTTGGAAGACTGGAAGCTAGAAGGCATGGAGTTGTTGTGGGAATTGGGGAGTTGAGGCAGTTACTGGAGAACCATAAATAAATCTATACATTTAAGAACGAAAAGCAGAGGAGGGAAAAGGCCAAAGCCGCGGAAAGAGGCAGTGGTTGTGAAGCAGCAAGTAGATGCATCTAGGCAGGTAACAGGCAAGCTGGGAATGACATAGGTGCACCCAGTGCAGCTAAGCATCTTCTCACCTTCAGTCTCCTGGTGTGATTCCCCACAGGGAAGGCAGCTCCACCGTGCTCTGAAGGTTAAGCTGTGCCTTCTGCCTGGCAGCAGAGCACAGTGCAGCCAACGGGTAAAACTGCCTACCTACTTAAAAGCAAACCCCAACACTGCCAGGAGGGACAGGCTTTATTTTTAGCTGAGACACCAGCAGGGTCACTGCTGGTGCTGCATTTCCCCATGGGTTCCCAGGATTTCATGAAGTGTGCTGTATGCACAGGGTCACTGCTGGGGAAACATCTGTCAGGTCAGGTTTGGGGAGATGGATTATTTAAGTTAGAGAAAAAGAAACGTTTACTAGAAGAAGTGAACCTGAAACTACTCTGGAAGGTTAAAATGGAAGGAAAGCGTTATGCTTAAAGGGTGAGAGAGGTGGTGGTTTATGTGAGGGCAAAGTCTGGTGTACCAGTCTCCAAGATCCTCAGACAGGAGAACAGCTCATCATGTGCAACTCCAACAGCATCCCCTCTGCTTGTTTCCTATAACCCAGGCTTTGAAAGGCTCGTTCTTGTCTGGGGGCTGCCAAAACAAAAGCAGCAGCATGTCATCATTCCTCATCAGCATCCTTCACAAAGTAAAAGCAGACACAGAGACACCCACCTTGCCTTGCACCTCGAAAACAACAACACTGAGATCTTCACCCTGATCCTCAGATCTTCCCACGGGGGCCGCAGTTAACCTCAGGGCAGGCATGTTCCGCAGGACTTACATACTGGCTAAGTATGACATCCTGAGCAAGAACAGGGCAGCAGGATAAACTTAGCCCGCTGCAACCACATGAGGACAAGGAGCCAGGTCCTTCCCTGCTAGTGGGTTTCGTGGGTGCAAACCTAATAAAACACTTGGCATCACTCCCATTTGCACTGCCAGGGAATGCAGTCTGGAGGCTTCAACATGGAGAGATTGTTGTTGATGAAGTGCTGAGTGCTAGTGTGAAGCTTTCAAGGGACTTGAAAGAATTGAGAGCAGACGGGAAGTTCTCATTTTCTTCTCTTTTTGAGGAACCTGAGTCCATTTGGCATGTTGCATCTGAGAAACAGCTTGGCCTACACTCTCTGATTTTAATTTTTTTTTTAATGAGGATCAACTCCTGTGCATGTTCTTGTGAAGATCTTATGTTAAAAATTATTTCGCCTTTTTTTCCCCTGCTAATTCTTGTGCCTCTTAATAGCTTAAGAAGTGCCTTGCAGACCCCATCACTCTTAGGTTCTTTGCAGCTAATTTGCATTCAGGACTATCCATCTCATCAAAAGCAGACCTCAAGGCTGAAGCAACTCCAAGCCTTAACCACTGCAGGCAATTCAGACCACAGTTTTACAGGTGGAAGAAGGGCTTCTTAAGCCAGCCTGAACATTTTCCACCTCTGCGCATTTGTTCTCACTCGCAATAGCTCTCCCTTTTTCATTGGCATAATTGGCATGGCCAATTATGAATAAGCCCAGGGACTGATCTGGCTGAAAAGTCAGCTGGACCCACCACCTGGCCACCCATGCCTCTGTACCCTGCCGGGGTTGGGGCAGGAGCAGGAACAAGCAGCCAGGGTGGGAAGGCTGCAGAAACCAAAGTACAAATGACAAGCACGGCAAGGATATTAGTGGCATGGACAGGGGCAGGTCTGCCTCTTGCAGCAGCAAGTCCTGCAACACCTCCTGGAACATTTAACACGCTCATACACAAACTAGAGACATACCTCTACCTCCATTTTTTCCTAATCAACACGTGTATTCAAGGGTCACTGAGCAATCTCAACCAATACTATGGAAGAGGTTAAGATTGCTTTTTAAAGTGAACTTCAAGCTTAACATCAAGATACTACTTCCCACCAAGGAAGGTCCACCTCAAGTTGGTTAAAACTACACACCCAGGCCTTAATGCCCCAAAACAAATTTTCCTGACTGCAAACAGTATGGAGGGCATACCATCCATCACCAACCAGGGTAGGCCAGCAGTGCATGGCGGAAGCAGTGCAGCCTTCCCTGATTTGGGTGCAGGCAATGCATTCTCATATGTCTATAGTTTCTAAAACCCTTTGACACCTCTCTGGTTGCAAAACATGCCTAGCAGCACAGGATATTTAGCATTTCTGATTGGTCTTGACCTGGCCGCCTCTGCTGCTGTCCTGAGTTAGGAGGCTTAGGTAAAAGATGGAGGAGTAGAGGAAGGAAGCAAACAGAGAAAGTCCAGTTTTGCAGCCTTGAAATAATCTGCTAGTGAATGGAAATGCTGAATGGAAACAGACGTTTCTCCCTAAATCAGAGCGCTCTGGAAAAGCTCCCTGATTTATTATGAGGGAAAATCCTCATTGGAGTGTTTCATTAGAAAACAAGCTATCATAAAAGAAACATTAAGAGCCCTAAGCTCCCCTCTCTCCCATGATGTCAACTGTCAGATGTATCAGTGACGGCTCAGCTGTGTGATCAAAGGCTCCAGCAAGCAGATTTAAAGACAGTATTACCAGAAAATTGAGAGTTGAAGGAGCACGGCGGCATGATCATCATCTGTTTATAAATGCATCTTATGGGGTGAACTAATTACTTTACAATGTTGTGCCACAGGAACAATGGCACCTGGGTCTTCTCATTACGACACTGGCATGATGGGGTGGTAGTGGTACCTTCAGAATGGCATCACGCATCCCTGCTGCCCAATGCCTTGCTATTCCTGCACATCCTGCTACAGAAACGCCTAGAGGGGACACTGGGAGGCCATTGTGCTGAACTTTGAGCATGCACATCTGTGATGACCCTCATTTAGAGCTTCCAGTTTAAAGCATTAGAGCAGAGAGAGCAGAAAGGAAAGAGTGAAGCCAGCTACTATCCAATTTTGGTTCCCAAGCCACTTGGCGGCCCACTTAAGCTGCAGGAGGCTCAAGTTGGTTTCTGGATTTCATTCTGGAGGTGAGCAGGGACAGCAAGCTTGTCTTCAGCCCCAAACCTCACAGCCTCACATCACTGAAATCAGCAAATGCAGGACCATGAGCTCAGCAGCGCAGAAAGTGTTCTAAAGGTGCCCCAAGAACAGCTTGTGAACTCATGTATCTCTCAATGCATTAAGCTCTTCAGGACACCGACTATAATTTATTAGACATTTGTATGGCACTTTGAAACATGAGCCCCCAACCGGCCTGATGCCTTTAGGAGTTACCGTTATCTAAACAGTAAATCAACAACGGTATTAATCTATGCCACAATTCCTAAACACAGTGGGTGACGGTAGACAGCATCACAACTATCAATTTCCTGGCTTCAGAGGGGTTTTCCCTATTAAGAAGATGGTTTTGTCTGTGTAATTTAATTTCCTCCACTTTTTATTTATATATAGAATTAGATATTGCTGCCTGATTAAAAGAAAAAAAAAAAAAGGAAATTTGGCTAGCAACCCAAACCATCTCCTTTTAACTGTTGAAGCACATGAAAGGCATCTGAAACATGACAGCAAAAAAGAACAAGGAACTATTTGTCAACGCCACTTGGTCATTGGGGAAGCTTAGGGGAGGAGACTGATGCTGTTTGTTTAAAACAAGCAAACAAAAACCTAACAGACAGACCATTTATCTGTACAGTGCTTCACTTGAAAATATTGGCAGATGGAATACATCTTAACTTGGTTTCTAATAAAAAGTGCTGACACACTCTGTTACGGCACTTCCCTGCCTTGGGGATAAAGGATGCCTATCGCAGGAAAGACCCTCTGAAATCAAAGGATGTGTGCGGGATCCGCCACGACAGGGCAGCAGGTCAGCCCAGAACCTTAGAAAAACCCTCTCCTGTCCTATCAGCAATACCATACCATCTGCCACACTCAGACCAGCCACATCTACTTCAGTCCCACCAGCTCCAGAAGAAGTCAGGGTACCTCCTTCCTTCCTACAAGTCAGCCAAGCCAAGGAACAGTGACCTACATGCCCTTTGACCACCATGACGAACCAACAACAGGGTCTGCTCTGGTCAGGCCGGGCAGCTCCTGCCCTTGCACCAGCCCGGCAAGAGCCTGTGGAACACAGACTGGCCAAGCTCGGTACCCCACTCCACATGCTCTGTCCTATTCTGGGTGCCGGTGTCTGAGACAGCTCAGAGCACACCTCCCACACTGCCCAGGGCTATGGAAAGGACCATCCTACCTGGTGATGGCAACTGCAATCCCCAGTGCCATCTTCTCAGGTGGCAGCTTTGCAGAGGAAAGGGAAAATCTGTCTGCAAGAGACAGGTACTATGCAGAGTGTGTTAGGATGGCGAGCTACACATCCACCATCCCTCTTGCACCCCATCACCCACTAGTTATCGCAACCATGTCCTCACCATATCTGCACACAAGCAGAAAAATAGCATTAACAACACAAATGAGACCCAGGGAGATTAAATAACGTGCCCAGAAGAACACTGGAAGCTTGCCAGAGACTGGGAGCCTACCTGCATTTCCACTGCCCTCACACAGGATTTCAGCAGCAGGAGTACCACAATCTGTCATGCCTTGGGCATTTGGGAAATGCTTGAACTATCAGCTTACTAGAACTGCTGTACTGAACCTTTTACTTACAGCACTCTATCTATTCCCACTCAGTCCTCTCCTTCTCCATCCTGGTTGATACTACATCCTTTTTATTTACAATGGGGGGGTAAATGCTTTGCTTGTCATCACATTGCATGCTAGCACCAGCACTCAGGGCTCCTGGGCTGCTCTTGTTCTTCCCCAACCAGCCCTTGGCAGCAGCTGGACGTGCTCTTTTCTAAGATCGCTGCTTCAGCTCAGGAAACAAGTCTTGTTCCAGTTGACCACAGAAGCCTGAACATAAGAACCAAACATGACTTACTTTCTTAGTTAAATCGTGATCAGGGTAAACAAATGCCTGCAACAGCAGTGCACAGAGCAGGATTAGGGACTCCCTAGAAATGCTTGTGCCGTGGGGGAGCGATGCCTCTCCCCACTGCAGCAAATCCAGTGAGCACCTTCAAAGCCTCTGTGTCTCAGCAGTCCCCCAAAGCCAGCTCTGCTCTCCCGGGCCACCTGCCAGGCACCCAGGGAGCAGGATGACCACTCTTGAATGGGAAGATGCTGCTGACTGTTACCTAAGTCTTCCAGCCCTGTCCTTTCCAGAAATAAAAAACAGCTCAACAAAATCACCCTTTGGCTCTACAAGAGATGTGAGAAATTAAAGGAATATATATACAAACATGAGGAAGGGATGTGCATAAGGCACCCCTTCTCACCCCCACTGTTCCTCTAGCGTCTCACCTTAAATCTGAAACACATTTTTAGGGTGAAATACATAGAACAAGCCCAGGAACAAACGGAGGAGCCACAAACCCAACCATTACGCTAGAGCTCCACTTGGGGGGGGAGGGAGGTTGGGGGGGCGAGGGAGAAGCTGCCACAGCCTCATATCTTAGAATAACTGTAAAAAAAACACCAAAAACCAAAACACTTGCAAGGTTTTCATCTCCCACCCCGGGCAACCGTTACTTTAGGCACTGATGAGATAAAACAAAAGCCTTGAAATAAGGCTGTGAGGGAAGGAAGTGTATGAAATTACCCAACATTTAGGTCAGCGTGTGTGTGCGTGTATAATTTCTCTCCCCCTGCCAGCCGGGGGCTGCGGGGGCCCCGCAAGCGGCCCCGTGCCCTATTTAGGGCAGAGCCTGGCGCAGCAGCTATATTTGACACCCAGGGTAAACAAGCCAGCCCCAGCAGATGGAGCGCGACAGCTGAGTGGGACCCCCGCCCGGGGCGGAAAAAAAATTAATTAAAAAAAGACATTTATTTTTTTTTTTTTTTTTAAGGAAATTTATAGCACTGCATGAGAGGCACTTCGCCCGTCCGGCAGAGCCTCCCCGGCATCCCTGCGGGCCGCGGCATCAGCGAGGGAAGGAGGGAGGCAGAGATGCCGGTGCTTGGGCATCAGGAAGCGAGGGAGGAAGGGATGCCGGTGCTTGAGTACCAGGGAGGGAGGGATGGAGGGAGGAAGGGATGCCGGTGCTTGAGTACCAGGGAGGGAGGGATGGAGGGAGGAAGGGATGCCGGTGCTTGGGCATCAGGGAGGGAGGGAGGAAGGGATGCCGGTACTTGGGCATCAGGGAGGGAGGGATGGAGGGAGGCAGGGATGCCTGTGCTTGGGCATCAGGAAGCGAGGGAGGAAGGGAAACCGGCGCTCGGGCATCAGGGAGGGAGGGATGGAGGGACGGAGGGAGGCAGGGATGTTGGTCCTTGGGAATTAGGGAGGGAGGGAGGGAGGGAGGGATGGATGGATGGATGGATGGATGGATGGATGGATGGAAGAAGGGATGCCGGCGCTCGGGCATCAGGGAGGAAGGGGTGCCGGCGCTCCGATATTAGGGAGGGAGAGATGGAGAGAGGCAGGGATGCCGGCGCTCGGGCATCAGGGAGGGAAGGAGGGAGGCAGGGATGTCGGTATTGGGGCATCAGGGAGGAAGGGATGGAGGAGGGAGGGATGCCGCTGCTCGGGCATCAGAGAGCGAAGGAGGGAGGCAGGGATGCCGGTGTTGGGGCTGCTCCCGGCTCCCAGGCCCCGCAGTGCCCCCTCCCAGCGCACATCCATCCCGCAGCGCCCGCTCCGGAGGCGAAGCCCTCCCCCCGCAGCGCGCAGCCACACACACACACACACACACACACACACAGACGGCTCCGGGAAAACACCGCCAAGGAAGGAAGCTCCCAGCTCCTGGGCAACGTTAAATCCCCTTCTCCCGGCGGGTGAACAGCAAAGAGCCCTCCGCACCCCCCACCCCCACCCCCGGCGTGAAGCCCTGAAACTTCCCCGGCAGCCTCGGGTCTCCTACGGAGCCGGGGGGGCACCCTCGTACTTACCCCTTTCCTGGTTGCTTTCCTGACTTTATTTTTTTTTGGTGGAGGGTTGGGGGCCCCCGCTGTCTCCCCAGTACAAATCCTTCCGGCTCCTAAAGGGAGCTCATGGCATCTCCAGGTGATTCACCGGCGGGGTGTGCGGGCACGGGGGGGGGTCGCCTTTGCATGTCAGTCCAAGTTGCCTCGCTGGCTACAAAACCTGAGCTCTCTTTTGCAGCTGTCAGGGTGAGCGGGGAGGTGCATCTGGAAAAGGGGGTGGGGGGTGGAGGTAAAATGTTGATAAATCCACCAGCCTTTCGATCTTCAGCTCCGTGCGGTGGAGTTTGGCGAGGGAAGGGAGATCTGGCGAAGGGGGAAGAGGACGGAGATGAACGGGGGTCGAGGGAGAGAAGATGAGAAAATGGATTGTACCCCAGATTGGCACTGAATCTGCCGGGCTTTCCCTGCTCCCGCTCTCACACCATCGAGTCTCGGTCCAGGCTTCCCAGCATTACGGTGCACAGCAAAGCACTGAGCCTGATTTCTGGGAGCCAGCGAGGTTTGCACAACTGCAGCAAGAAGCCAAATCAAAAAGCCAATCTGTGAGCCTCCAAACTCCACGTCACCCTATCAGCTGGGAGCGAGAGCTGCAACAGAATTACAAGCCATGCATATTTATTCTTCTGAATCCAGGGGAGGATTTTCAGATTGTTTAAAGCAAGGCATGACGAAACCGGAGCAAACCCTTTCCAAACTAAATAAAGGCATGTAACGTGCACTCACACATACACACACACATCTCTATGATATCTCCACCAGTATATACAGATAGAAATATACACTCACTGAGCTGCGATCACTCCTCTACCCTCCAAGTATATTGACTTGACTTCATGTATTTAAAGCAAGGGAGGGGAAGACCATGGTAGTTGAGCCTCAGAGCAGAAGATATTGATTGCATATCTGAAATTTAAAGCATCTGCCAAACAATTCTGAGAGGTTAAATATAGGCTACGTAATTACATGGGCTGAGTTGGTGTTGGCATTCCCATTTGAAGCTGCATGCTTCGGTCTGTGCTTGCAGAAACCACCCAGTCATTTTTTTTTAACCAAAGTCAAATAACAAGTTGTGAGACAGCAAGTCATTTTAAGGTAAAAAATACACGTTGCCTCCAAAGTTGCCATTTAACTTTGGCAGAAGATGACTGGAGGCTGGTTTCCAGGGTAGTGGAACAGAACAGTAGCTTTATGCTTTGCACAAGGTACATTGTGATGTTTGCACACAGGTTTGTCTCTTCTTGCGATTCCCCGATTTAGCCACAGCAGTTACAGGCACACATGTGCCTCCAGGAGATTTACCTTCTAGCATCGCTTCTCACTTACTTAAAGAACCAGTAAGCCCATGTGCTATAAGGCAACGATTCCTGACACAGGGCCATTCTGCCAAAGGATGAGCTGTTTCATCCTCCAGAGAGAAGCCATCCCCACTCTGTTGTTCCCAATGACTCCCTTTACCCTGTGACACGATGAGGAAGCAGAAGCTTCCTGCTGAGACTTGAGCACTTGTGCAAGTGCAAACCGTCCCTGTTAAAAACAGCTGTGTAAACTGCCATGAGAAACCTGAGCTCAAGTCCCACACAAGGCAATGGCTTTTACCCTATCAGGCACAGACAGGGGATGTACAAAGAGGGAAGGGGAAAGGGAAACAGAACAGTTACTGGGAGAGTGACATGTGAAATAATTGCATCTACTTCATGCTTTTAAGGAAAGCTGCAAATGGTCTGTGGTCCCATGCAGGAAAGCACAGACCACCAACTCCCGGAAAGTTAGCTGGAGTTTTCTGGTTACACCTCAGTAGAACAGCCCTGGCCCCACACCTCAGCAAAAAAAGGGATCCAGAGACCTGGAAGAGCAGTTACCCATCCTGGTCTGGCTACTTACTGTTGTTAGAGTAAACCATGAACAGCCAGAGACAGAGGGCCAGTGGGGATGGAGCGAGAGCTCGTGGTTGCTGCCAAGTGGAGTGAACAAGTAGAAGATGACAGTACAAAAGACTGCAGAACTGCCTATGCATCCCAGACTCAGCCCTGTATCTCCCCAGATAAATCAAGCAAAGCAATGTACCACACAGGAACGTGGCACAGGATGCATGCAGGCCAGAAGACAAGGTGAGATCTAACACATGCCGAGGGGCCCGAGCTCAAGGTTCTGGCTAGCCCCGCACAGGGCTACACACCTGAATGATGCTCTTGTGTGACTCCAGGGAGGGGAAGGACTTCCTAGTGCCTAGGGGCACACAGGCACATGCGCATGTGTGGGCCAAGGCATTAAAATGCCCAGTGGTCTTCTTGGAGCTGTGGAAGAGCCCTTATTAACGTCAACACATAAAATCAAGAGAGCAGCATCAGTGGCTGAAATCCAAGACTGAGTGGATGCAGGGACCCCGATGCCCGCCAGTGTCACCTGATCTCCAGGAGGTCACCTCCAAACGTGCCAGGGAGAACAGACTCCAAGGGCAGCAGCTTTCCAGTCCCCTCTGATATTGAGGGAAGGAAACTTCCCCAGGTGGTATGGGGGAGCTCTCCTAACCCATAGCCCATCATCAGGTGGTTCAAAACAGCCATTGTGTTTAAGACTCACCCAGAGAAGGTCTGGAGTCAAGAAACAGTGGTACAAACTGCTCATCAGTGGGAACAAGCCCGGGGGGGGGGGCGGGCACAGAAATTTACAATTGACAATAACTTCAAAGAGATAGAGATCGTTATTGTACACAAATTTTTCATTTCAACCTTATCTTCTGAACCCAGTACATAAAATCATGCCTAATACACTTAAGAAATGCTCCCCAGTATTTCTCTCTTTTTTTCCCTTCCATATGGATGATCTTATGTTGCAGAAATTGTTCATCACAAGAGGGAGTATATGAATTTTTTTACCTCCTTAGTCTTAAAGGTGAGCTTGGAAGGTACTAACTTGGAATGAAAGCATCCAAATCCCTTATAGAACACTACTATAAAAAGTAAGACAAAAAATTAAACCCTTTTGTTTATGTTTTCTTTAGCTAATAAAATATAGAGATTTAAAACTCCCAGGCTGCTTAGCACAATACCACTAAACAAACCTGAATGTCAGTTTTTAATATATTTGAAGATCAGTTGATGTTTCAAGTGATACCTCACCTAAACCAAAACCACTGGAAGACTATCAAATACTAACATATCAAAGGAACACACACTATTTATTTCCGAAAAGCTTTTCTCACTCTTCCTGAATGACAAGCATAATTAATAATTACATTGTGCAACAACAACAACAAATTCATAAAGCAAAACCCATTCCCCTCCAGACTCCTCCGTGATCACCTGAAACTGAAACCACAAGTAAGGCATCAGTTAGGTGCTTTTCCCATGAGAAATCAGGACCTTAACTCCACTCTCAAACCTGTCTCCAAGCTCTTGAGATTCGGAGCAGAACAGGAAGTGTAGGCTTTGCTCTTCCTTTCCTTGTACATCTAAGGCTAGAAAAAATTTTTCTAACTTAATTCATGGTTTCAGCATCCCATGGATCCAGTCTTCTGCTGGCAACCATGCTGATAATAAAGATGCTGACAGGAGAACGTAGCTGATGGCAGCACCATTGATGAAGACAACGTGTGCAACAGGCATTGACTTGTTCTGCCAGGCCAACATCATCTATCACCACAAAAAAAACCTGCCAGTGCCCTACATGTTCTGGAAGAAACTCTGGGAGCGTTAGCTGGGTCAGAAAGTATCTATTCCTTCCCCCTCATTCACCAACTGCACATTCCACACTTATGGGTAAGAATTTCACACAGCTGCCATCCAAAATTTCAGGCAGATATGGCCATATTACAGCTATATTATGGCGGATATCACAGGCTGCAGGCTTGGCTTCTCCCTGGAATACTTCTAGATGAATAAGGCTATAGGAATTGCTCCCACTACCTTGCTGTCCTTCTCCGATTTTTCAGCCCTTGGCCTTAGGAACCAAGAACGGCCACAAACAGCATCTACATTTGTCCTTGTTGCTTGAATGCAAGCAGCCCCTTTCTCTCATTCAAGATTTTGTCTTAGTGAACCTGGGTTATACGTCATGCTATTTTTTCATAGCTTTGCTTTTCATCCCTCATCAGGTCTCTGCTAACGTTTGTGTCAGAATAGATGGGATAATGTGAAATTTATTGGTATGATGCATCTGCAGGGCCTTGAAATAAGTTCCAAATCTGAGGAAAAATTACTTTCTAGGGGAAAGAGAAAAGGAACCACCATGTAGAAGGCAGCTTCAAGGCTATCCATGATTACATAGCAAATGAACCCACTTTAAATGTAAAATTCTGTGCTTTACCCCCCTCCTCCCCCCGATCCCCCAGCCTGCTTTGTAAGCCAAGCTGGGCTTTACACACACATTCCCAACAGTGCACCAGATCCTGTTGGACAAGCCATGGGACACCCGGGACAGTCCACACTGTCTTCATGTAGCTTCCTGTGACCAGAGGGCTATTCCTCCACAGGTCATAGCAGACAGATTTCTGTCACACATGCACAAGGAAGGATGAAGCATGGCTCGTTCTTTGCGTATCCTTTGTGCACTAATCAAGAAGGACTGAAATACAGATTTAAGCTCTCTCTGATCCACAGATGTGTCTGTGACAGGCGTACGTTGTGTTATGACCCTCTAGTCTCATTGCAGAGCTTCCTAGGAGGTTTAGTCTGGGGTCAGAGCCCACATTCCTCAGGTCTGGCTCAGAAGGAAGGGCAGTTCTCTGTGCAATCATCTTCACCATCATCACGGCTGAGTGCAGAACAATGTAGAGACAAGCCCCTGTATAGGTGACTGATACCACAAACATACCCTGGTCTGGGCTGTCCAAGGGTATTCTGTTCAAGTGAACAAGGACCCAAAGGAAGTTCACACAGGACACACACGCAGACATCCACACACAGACACCACACGCGCAGATCCCTAAAGACAGCCAGTCATTGGGAGTCCAGGGCCACGCAAACCCTTGAAAACTTCCAGTGAGAAGTGACATCTTCCAAAGAATCCACTTGACAGTGAAGAGTGAGGGCACACCTCATGACCAGATTTTGATCGTGGTGGAATCCAGGACACAAGTTAATTCTGAATTTTTCCATTTTAGCATTGGCTTCAGAAACTGTGTTGATCCATAAACTGACCACTGCAGAGAAAGCAGACATCTGTGCTGGAGCATACACACTCAGGGCAAACACCCTGAGACAAGGGCTGGCAAGCCAGTGCATCCTGGCGCAGGAAACAAGCACTCATTTAAAGGGGATTTTTCCAGCATTTTAAATACCAACCACAGGTGGTGTTCAGGGAGACCTTTTCAGGTTGAGACATTCCTTCTTTATTGCATCTTAGAGCAATAGCTTAATAGCAACTCTGTTACAAAATATGAGGGGTTTTTTTGGAGGTGTTTAATAATGTTTTTTTCCCAGGAAGGACCAATGAGACACTATTTCTTACAGCATTGAGGTATCTGCCAGGACAAAGGGCACAACCAGAAGGCTCCTTTCAAATGTGGTGACCAGTAATCAGCAATCAGCATTAATACTTCTGGTGATATGCTCATTTTCTCAGCTGCAGAACAAGTACACAAGGCTCAAATTACATTAGTGGATAGGATCTGTTCCTCTCCTCACTACCAGTGAAGACCAAAGAGCCTCAGAGGAGGGGGTCTGGCATGACAAACAACAGCAACAGATATTAGCATAGTGAGAAGCCTGCAAGCACATCAGCACATTCTGACAGCTTGTCATACATGTCTTAAAAAGCCCTAGAAGAGGATTTGGCTCCCAAAGTAGTCAATTTATTGAACAACTTCCCTATATCGTTTTGAATTCCAAAAATCAATGGGAAAATCTCATATTTCATTGATTTTGTAACCCAACAAAGACAAAAATCAATTGTACCTCCACCACTCTTGTTTCCTTTTAAATACTGGCACCAAGATTTTTCTTTTTCTGCTTCCTATACCACATGCTGGCTAGTAGCATGAAAACCAATCCACATTTCTAAAACTAAGCCAGGGCTTCGTGGAGAGGAGGAATCACAGCAATTCTAGAGCAGCAGCTGGTGCTTCAGCCACGTGTCGCACTCAGGCTGGCTTTTTTCTATCTCTCTCAAACTCTACCCCTTACCTGAATCTTCAAATTCTGGGTAAGCTACTCCCTGGTCAGTGGGCTTGCTAACAGGATAAATAGTGATGCTATTTGTAATGAAAAGCATTCAGGGTTATGTTATATTGCAGGTAGCATACAGGTAGCAGGAGCTTGTTGTCCCCTGTGTTGGCTTTCAATTCCTAAGGGAATAGCACACCATCAGCAACTCAAATCCTCCCAAGCCTTTTGCAGCCCAGGTGGCCAACAGACCCGCAGCCACCCTGGTAGCCACCTAACGACGTCAGTGGTGCCTCTCATGGGGTTGTGGGTGCTTAGTTCACAGGCAGAAAATGTTGTTGTGGCTGTAGGTGCCCCTGCCCTTAACCTCGCAGCAATTTCTGTGGGGGCTGTAAACAAGGTTTCATGCTGCAGTTCGTCTCCACTTTGAGCATGCAAGATATCAGAGCTGAAGGCCCCCAACCTCAGAGGATGTTACCAGATGGGGCACAACTACAGACCTTGATAGTACAGTCCAGTGGAGAAAACTATAAATGCTGGATAAAGACAGAATAAGGTTTTACTATTCCCCTAAGTTCATTGTAATAATTTTCTTAGCAAAACAGCTGAGACTTACTAAAAATATATGTATACATATATAGAAGACTCCTATGCAATAGCATCTCTTCCTTCCAAAATCTGGACGAAGTGCAGAGTGTCAGAATGTCTCTTCCCCCTGAGCAGTTAGAAGAAAGCCATGCTTCCCTCCAGGAGACCAGGGGGGAAAAAACCCTATAAATTGAATTAACATTGGCCATTGATGAAAGTAAACAGTTTAATTAAAGGAGTGAGAATCTTGGGCATGTAGAGATTGGAGAGATATATCCACCTCCAAGGCACATGTGGCCTCTGTCCATGTCTGGCAGGACTTAGGAAACATTTACGGGATGAGCGCAGGGTACAGGATCTGGCCCCAGACTGCTCTGGTGAGATCCAGGGACAGAGGCAGTCTAACTGGGGAGAGGCCTGCCACCAGGACTCCACACAAGTTCTGCCACCACCCTCAGCACTGAGGCTTTGACTTTAAGTCTCTAGTTACGTCACCAAACTGTCCTTCTAGTATGTGTCACGGTTTTGGATGAAGCAAGTGATAAAACATTGGTTATCACTTAAAGTATAAATATATTCAGGTTCTCCTAAAATTTGAATTTAGGAGAGTATTATCCCTTGTTTCAAAGTTCAAGAAAATGCACAATTACAAAAGGACATAGGAACATGCATCATACACCTAAGCTTAGATCCTGCTGAACATTACCTGCTTCTCCTAGGCATGCTGTCACAGCCCAAAGCAGTCCCACAGTATTGCTGTGACAAGAAGATCACAGCCTCAGAGCAGTCAAAAGGATTCAGAAGGAAGGAATTTGATTTGTGGAGGAGAAAGGCACACTCAGCCATGTGCACAAAAGATATGGTGGTCTTTCATAGCCCTGCTTTTCTTTCTAAACGGGTTTCTTTTACACACAATATGTATCTTGTCCTGTGCTTTGCATACAGTCCTACATTCAGCCTCTGTCCTGTCCTCTGCCCATTCTGTACACCATCTCCCAGCTGCTCGTGCCTCTCACCCTCTCTCCTCTCACCACACACTCCCCTTAATCCACTCCTTGTGTTATTGCTGTGGAGATGTGGATTTAGCCATTTTTCTTTGTCAACACATCACATAAACTGTAAGCTTGGAGTAGCTCTCTCTTTCTCCCCATGATAACTAATTTGCATCCCATAGTGTGCATCCCATAACGTTTTACTCTGGAGATAATAGATGGAATAACCAGAACAGCAGAAACACTTTAACCTGGAGAGTCTTGAGCTGCCTGCCTCCCACTCTCAGCACGCTCCCAATGCTCCTGGCAGAGGGAGGCTGTGGACATTTTGCACAGCCTCTAGTCTGTACAGGTTCTCCCATTTGTTTTTGCACTGCTAACCATCTACAAAGCAGTATCTCCCACTTCCAGGAATCCCAGCCATACAGGGCCACTCACAGCATTGGTCACCAAACAGAGCAGCCACTGCAAGGACAGGAACCCCAGGTAGAAAAAACTGCCTCAGCTGCACATGCCTATAGGAGTTTTGTGAAGATTCACAGCTGCACCAGGCTCCTGAACCACGTTTGACAGGAGTGACCCAACATCACTCAGCACAGCTGGGCAGGCAAAACCCAGCTGGCAACACTCAGATTCTCTCAGTAGAGCCCTAATGTACTGGGTGCTTTCCTGGGGAAACCAAGCCTCTCCTTCCTCCCTCCCTCCACTTGCCTAATTTCTCACAATTGGGAAATGAAGATTTTGAGAATTACTGCTCAGTTATCCAGATTTCCCTGCAGCATGCCAGCAGGTCACAGATCTATGGGAGGGACCACCAGACAAATACAGACAGCAAAGGAAGACCACACAACCTCCTTGCCTCGGGAGCCCAGCCCAGAAGTCACAACATGGCTTTCAGCAGATGTTATACATGCAGATTAGGTGCCAACCCCACAAGCCGTTTGCAAGGGCTAAACCATGAGAAAATGTCATTTACCTTAATGTGAAGAGCAGCAGAATCTCATGCAAATACCAGAGCTCAGAGGAAATGGAACCTCAAAGGCCAGCAGCATACAGGAGCTGGAGACAGAGCCATGTTCCCTATGGTGCTGGCAGGAGCTGAAGAAGCAGCTTTGTGGTGCTCAGGGAGCTGCAGAGAGCAGGTGCATGCTCAGAGCAGGCTGTCCAGCAGGGTGGGAGCAGGTTAGTGACAATCTGCAGGTGTGGGACAGTCCCCTGGAATTGTGCTGCCACCCCAGCACTGCTGCCTGCGTGGAGAGCAATGGTTGATGTCAGGGAGCAGGCTCTTGCTCAGATACATGCTTTTGCTATGCTCAAGGAGATTCCTGCAGGAGTCCTTCTAAGGTAGCAGAGCCCTTATCCCTGTTCTGCAACCAGCCTCCTCCTCCTCCTGGGACAGGGAGCATCTGTGAACTCATATGAGCCCACCACTTATGCCTCCACGTGCTTTTCACTGCCCCAGCCAGCACTCGGCTCTTGTCTACTGCATCCAAGGTCCTCAGAAGGGCCTGGATTTACTCCTGATATGGAAGTCAAAGATACTGATAATGCCAGAAGCAATTTCCAGGTACATCTCTCAGTCATCACCCATGCAGCAGAACAGGTTCATGAGTCCCAGCAACATGCAGACCAAGTCACTTGCACAGAGCTGCTCCCAGCCCTGCCCTAGCTTAACCCAGGAGCCTCAGCAGTGCCAGGCAACCCCTCAAATGCAAGGGGGAATTACACATCTCCCAAGCATGCTGCAAGGGCTAATTTCTTGACAACTGGTTGCAAAGCCAAAGAGGGTGAAGGTGAGGTTCAGTACACACATTATGTGGCTCATTACAGAACTTAATATTTACTGGATGAGGCAAATGGCATTGCATGAGCAGCAACATCTCAAAGCAGCCTCCTTCCCTAGCGTCATGTGGTTTTGCTCACGCTAAAAGAGCAGCACCTGCAGTGTTTGGATTCCCTTTCAGCTGGTTCTGCTATGAACTACTGCACTCTGCTTTCCACTACTGTCCCTACTGCCATCATCTCACTGGTTTCAGCTGCATCTAGAAATGGACTGAGCCTTTACTTAACTCAGTGTAGTTACAGTCCTATGATATTTCACTGAACATATTTACAGGGCCTTTTCAAGTTCTTCCTTGTTACTAAGAAGGAGAGCAGAGGGATGGTTCCATGTTGTATGGGTCACAGGCAGAGTGCAGTGACTGCTGCTGGTGTGCTAGGGACGGCCAAGCCATCAGCTGCCACAGCTTCCCCCGGAGAAAAGATCAAGGCTCCCCTCTTCTCCACTGGCTGGTGGAGCATTATCCTCTCTGCACCTCCCCTCTGCCTGACACTATCTTGCAGACCAGCATGCTTCCAGGCATCCAGTCACCTACCACACTCAGAAGCCTGGTGGCAAGTCCCTGGCTCAGGCCACTGTGGGCTCCTAGGAGAGGTGAAGGGCATAGCTCCCCCTCCCCATGCTGTAAGGGTTTTAATTCTGTCCCTGTAAGGGTATGCAGAGACAAGAGCATGCAACAGAGCCATGAGATGAAGATCCTTGCTTCAGAAACACTGAAGCCAGGAAACACCCTTTATCTAGACTCTGCGTAGTCACATTTTCATCCTCTTTTCTTTATTGGTGGTTTCATGATTTATGCCATATGAGACAGAAAGCTACTGTCATGTGGTCAGGGAACCGGCTACTAGAGCAGCTCACTTGTTTGTTAGATGTAGTGAGATTTTAAATCCTTCCCCAGCTTCTATGGACAATAAATGCACGTTCAAAAAGGGGTAAAAAATAAAAGAGAAAAAAGGTATTAGAAGGAGCAAAGCCTCAATGAGTCTCATCACTTCGCCCAGCTGCTGCTGTGTCTAATCATTTTCATAGTGTATCAGGAAGTGTGAAATCAGCAATTAATTTTATGACTGTGATTTTCATCACAGAAGGTAGGGACATGAAACATTTCAATCCTGAAGGCATTTGCAGCTGCGGGTTCATTCTCAGCACCGCGTCTCCCTCCTTACCCCAGGTACCACTGGGGAAAGTGACGAGACAAAGCACTCCAAAACAGGTCACCTCTTTTTTTGATGGAAACATGCAGACAAGTGCTAGTCTTTGCTACAAAAACTTCCCAGTATGCTGAAAGGGTGAGCAGGGGAAGTTCTCTTCACAGATTTCTCAGTAGCACACAGCAAACAAAACATGCACACACTTCCTCCAGAGCTCTGCTGCCTCGAAAAGGCTCTTGCACTTCTCAGCAGCAGCGAGGGCAAAGCTGAGTCTGGGTGCCCTGGCTGTGAAGCATCAAGCACCCAAACTCAGCCTCCAGGCACTGTCTTAACTGTTTGAGCATTGCACTGCTCTTGGCAAGGTCAAAGGTCTCTGCATCTTGCAGGACTAATTCAGAAAATACAAACTCATGAACTTTGCACATCTTTCTCTGGGATATCGGAGAACCTGAGGACAATCCATCCTCACCTTCGCCCACAGCTGCCAATGCAGGACCTCTCACTTACCCAATGCATTTACAGAGACAAGTGCAACAAGGTCTTGACCAGTGCAATGTTACTGCAGTGCACAGGGGAAGATGTATGGTCACTTTAGAAAAGTACAGATTATCAAGAGATCAAGCCAAATTCTGATCCAACAGAAAGGAGCTGGAACTTTGTCACTTTGAGCAGTATAGTCCACACAACGCTATGGTAGCTGAAGAAGAGCCTGGAGAAGCAGTGTAGAGCAACACAGGCCAGGTAGTGAAGCATGCTGCCTCCAACATCTTCCAAGAGGAATTAATAGAAGCAGAATTAAATTTTGGGTCTGTCCAGAACATCACATGCACCAGCCCCCTCGCAGAGTATAACAGACCTTTAATGACAGCTGCTGAGTTGATGTCTGCTAATAAAACGCAAGATGACCATTGGTTTGCTCTTACTGCAGTCCCACTGGTGCTGTCTCAGCCTCTCAGAGAGAAGAGTACAACATCCATGGAGACCTCCTGGCACAGCCTGCATCTCTCTTGCACACTGCAGGTCCTCCTAGTTCACACACCAGCCCAGGATAACATCCCTGGCATTACACTCTGACTTTTTACTGTTAGATGAGTTAGGGGATTATCCTGGGAAGCAACAATACTCCTGCTTCCCTGGCATGGGATAGCGTTAGCCAGCACAGGTGAAGCGACTGTCCTTCAAGGCACCTGCCTCGACCCTGTCCAGAAGGGAAAGCTAGAATGGACCAGGTTAGCACATGTGGGTGCAAGTACTGCTTGGTTTCCACCAGTGTACAAACTGGACTGAGCAGATCAGAGCACTGAAACAGAGAGAAATTCTTGAGCCAGGATACAAAACTAAATTAAAGTTTTATGGGCTAGGATGAAAGGGGAAACACTTCAAAGACGGCAAAGCATTCATTTTCCTTTTTACTGTGGTTTTTTCCTACCTCCTTGTTTTAATATGATGGATTACCTGATAACGACAGGCAGTTGCTCTAACTAAGGTGTACTTCCAGGATAAAGGAGAGCAGGAAATTGGATCTGAGGACCTATACTGTATTTCAGCAAGTTCTGGGGCCACCAGAAAGAGACAGTTGGTTGGATTACTAGTGCCATCACATTCCCTGCAGCCGTAGACATGTAGTCCTGTGTTCAATTTCCTGCCATCACTCGTTGTGTCTAGCGCGCAGCAAAAAACAGGATTATGAAGTGTATCTGATTTAGAGATGTACATGAATGAGGCACAAGCTCTGGCTACAGTAGGAAATTGAACTGTTGACGAAAATGCTTTTCACCAGGGAGCCTCTTTCTCCTTTCCCTGCCTCCCCTATTCTGTGCATCCATGGCTTAAGGTCATGACTATTGCCTCTTTCACCAAGACACAAATGAACTGGTTCAGTACTTGCTTTTCTAACCCCACTTTTTCTGTTCACTGTGAGGAAAGTTCTCTCAAGGTGCACAGAGCCCCTTTCCTTATTTCTTCCCTGCCCCAGCTGCTCTGTGCCACGGTAGTGGTAATACGCGGAGCACACAACCTTAGTTACTTTCGCCCTGCCACCTTCTGCATCTTACAGCAAAAGCTGTTTTGCTGGCTGAAGAAGACAGAGAAGGGAAAGGGACCACAACAGGGCAGGGCTAGATTTTCTAATACATAGTGAAATCTGGTTTGGATTAAGATCTGGTCTTGCAGGAGCTGTCAGGACATATGGAATCCGTTCCTGTTGAGGAGTTTGCTGGATCTTCAAAGCCTAATCCCATCACACACTTCCTTGGCTGTTAGGCAGGCAGGAAGGCACTTGTCCAGAGGAGCCATGAGACTTGCAGGTGCAAAGCCAAACCCCAATGCGGCAGTGGGGCAAAATCCTAGACCCTAACCTGTTGATATTTTGAAGGAGATGAAGCCTGTGAATCCTGGCCTGGAGAAGGGCATTGCTGCTGGTGCCTTTCTCTCAACCGGACTCAAACAGTTTTATATCCTTGAGGTTTTGGAGTCCAGATCCATGACAGCTGTAAATCAGAATCTGGACTCACAGCCCTCACTCATCTCTTGCTACAGACAGCTATTTGCACTTCTAGATTGCAGCCTGGATCAAAGACAGATGCAGTGAAATACTCAGGCAAGGTTTTTGCTCAAGTACAGCCAGCCTGTGCTAAGCAAAATACCCTGGATATTTTACAAAAACAGTGTATTTTTAATTTAGATCTCTGGCCTGTACAAGCGTCTGACCATGCATGAGTTTAAATTGCTTCCAGGCTTTGAGTGATCTGCACAACATCCCCCTGGAAAGCTATTTAATTACCACACCAACTGGAAAACCACCCAGCAATAATATTCCTTACCTTGCTGGCTCATCAGGCTGGACTGTAACAGACAAGATATTGATGCAGCAACCTGATGTAATCAAGAGCTATAAAAGGCAAAGCAGTAAATCATTTGGATGCAACAGTCTGTCTGTGCACTTAGCTGTTCTTTATGTTTTCTAAAACATCCAATAAACAAAATTGCATTTAACTATGAACAGTCACACAGCAATTTTCCTTGCAAAACTTGTGCTCTTGCAGACAGCGGGTGGTGGTGGGGAAGGAATATAGCGGGGAAGTAGGTCAAGAAGTGTCCAGAATTAAGAGTTTTTTTTATTTTTTTTATTTCCAGCAGGTGGGTCATCTGAAACTTATGTCATTCTTGAGCACAGCCTTTGGAAAAGGTGACTCACTGCTCCTAGGGTTAAAGAGTCGCACGTATTCTTTAGTGAGGTTTCCCTCCATACTCTTAGGACTGACCATCAAACCCACTTATAAGACCTGAGGAAAACTTGTACAACACTGACTGGAAATGGAGAATTAGATCTGACTCTTACACCTCACTTAGAACCATCAAGACAGGCCCTAGAGGGCAGGAGCTGCCTGGGGAGAGGCAAAAATGCTGGCTGCAGCTTTCCTCCTGAGCAGGAACTACTGTTCCCCAGAGCTGTGAATTCACCTGAAGAGTGGTAGCAAGAGAGGTACTTGCTAGAGGACCAGGAGGCCAGAATCCTCTCCACAGCACAGAAGTGGGTCACAGTCCTCTTCTTATGGGGACTCAGTATTTCACACAACCCATGGAAACACAAAGCTGCCTTATAGATTTCAGATACACTAAAGCACATTTTTGTTCCAGCCCATGAGATGAACTTTGCTTTTCCTCTGCATCTCAAGACTCTGGTTTCCAAATAAATAATAAGTCAAGATATACAGAGGGTAAATGAGATCAATATTTCCCATCAGCTTTAAAAGTGCTTAAAGAGACAGCTGAGGAGCTGGAAAGACCTGTATACTAGGCAGAAAATGAGGCGTTTTCTTAGCTGTTTCTTTACCAGAATTCCTGAGAAGTAGGGGAAGACAGAGCCTTTCTCTTTACATACCTGGCCTGTATAAGACAAACCCTGAGAGAAAACAGTAAGAGCAACTTAGGCATTCCTTAAAAACTGTGGACCACCACACCAGCTTCACCCCAGCAAATTCATTGAATTTGTGAATGCTGGTGAATGCTATTGAACCAGCCAAGTCTCAAGGTGGGCAGTTGGTGGCCAAGTGTTCCTGATGGCTGTGGACCTACTTTAACTTACCCCAGCTGAAAATGTCCCCAACTGGCTAACATTTAACTGCCCTCTTTTTTCCAGGTTTTATCAAGAAGTCAGGCACACAAGGTGACTCATTGCCAGCTAAGCGGGAGCCAGCCAGAGCTGTCACAGTGCGCAGTACTCAGGCTGCCCAGGGGGGCTGTCAGTAACACAGTGACCACATCCTCCTTTGCCTTATTAACTTGGGTATCAGCAGTGTGTTGCAGGGCATCAGTCAGGTTGGATAAACCCCTCCTGTGCAATAGAGGTGTGGACGATGAGGAGCCTCTCCCTCTGTATTGCAATGAGGCAACATTCATACTAATGCCATGGCCAAATCCAGTTACATGAGGGTACATATCAAGCAGTCCAACTGGCTGAATATGAAGAAAATGCATAATTATTATCACCCATCAAACAACTTGCACCTTTTCCTGCTCTTCTCTATTGCCTTATAGCTAGTCTCTCTCCCTCTCAGCCTACTCTTGATTTTCTATGGGTTTGTTGTATATTTAGACCAAGGATAAAGCTTATATGCAAGTAGGTGAATTGCAGGAAGCAGACCAGTACCCCACAAAGCCCGCGGGAGGAGATGGCATGTGCTCCCAAAGGAGCCGGGCACTGGGAACAGCAGCAGGTCTTCCATCACCATGCTTTGACAATGCACTCATATTTGCCTACAAAAGGTATTTTACTTCTTGGGTCCCTTCTCCTTCTGGTCCCAAACGCCAGGCCTGGACCACAGGCATTTCTCACTAGAGGGCAGCAGGATGCATTTAGAGATGGACACAGCAGAGCCAGCTGGGCTGGAAGTCATCCAGCCCTCTAGATCAAGAACAATAAACAGGACAATCTGAAAGCCATGGTTTGGATGGTAGCACCACCACAGCCTACACAGAGGGCCAGGAAGGACCTAGCCCAGCAAAGATCAGGTGGGCAAAGGGAGGGTTTTGCACTGGGAATTAAGTCAAGGGGTCCAGGCACTGCCTGACATTAATAAGCTTGGCACAGCATTAAAAAGAGGAGCAATGGGATAGGAGGCCAAAGCAGCAGCCTTGATGTAGCACATAAAAGGAGACATTTGCTATCAGCAGATCAGAGACAAGGAGGCACCTCTTTAAAAAAAGAAAAAAAAAATGGCTATGGTAGAGGGTTCAGCTGCTGAACAACTGCATGATGGGCAGAAATTTGGAAAGAGCTGCTTCTCTCTAAGACACACAACCCCACACTCACTCACCCACTTTTCTCTGGTTTATTCCAGAGAGAGGAGTTGAGCAGGAAGGAGATGTGGGATGAATCTATGTTCAAGTAACAATCTGCTACAAGTTACGTAAAACTGATTTGAAAGCATAGGATGAATTAAACAATAAGACTGAAGTGACACAGAGTTTGTCTCTAGAGTAAAAAAAAGAAGCAGAAATTATTCAGTGTGGGCAGGCGATTCTCTGAATAGTGGAAACAGCAGGTTTAGGCTTACTCTGAGAGTCAGATTAGTCCAAGGGCACTGAAAGTACCACTCATGTTGTGGGCCAGCGATCTTCCTTTCTAGTGCAGGCTGAAGCAAACACCTGCTCCGAAGACAGCTTTTCAGATAAGTGGTTTCGTTCTCCTTAAAGACTAGACATACTGTAAGTGGCACCATTAAATTATTGTCCCAGCTGGCTCATGCTTTACTAAAGAGAAAATAAACTGGGAACAGACCAAGCCTTGCTCATCACCACAGAACGCAAGAGGATGCACCAGCCATGCTGTTGTTCATCTTCTCCTAAGGATTAAAGAAAAGTTTTGTAAAACTACACCAACCACCATGAGTCAGTCGATCCATTCCTGAAATGAAACAGTCTGGAGGAGCACAAGAAAGATTTTACTACCTATATAATCATGCCACCTGCTTTAGGAGGGGAGGTGTAGAAGGCAACATCCAAATAGCATGGGGGGATACAGTTCTTCATATTTTAAAATTAATATCTAATATTTTTAACTGATCTCCTCTATTTGAGGCAGAATCTCTGGGCCTGAGGCAGGGATTACTCAATGAGTTTAGATGGTGTGGCTTGTGCAAGAAGACAGCCTGGAGGGAGTCTAGCTCTATTGCAAGATTTTGTGACAATGTTTATGTCAGAAGAGAAGAAAGACACAGTCAGATCAAGGGAGAAAGGAACACAGGACAAACCAAACTGCAAAAAAAAAAAAAGGTCAGGCACTTGAGAAAGTGAAATCACCTTCTATGAGCTTTGGCAATTCTCCCTGAAAAGGCACTGTGAGCCATTAGAAAAGGATTAACTTCCCCTAAACCCTCCTCTTGTATTTAAAACCGTACAAATACCAAATGGGGTTTAGCTCCTTAACCTACATTCCCCATCTTTACAGGTCATGTACACATAATGACAAAGATGAGAAGGGTGACAAGAAGGCATAAGTTACACAACACTCCTGTCCTTAGGAGGCAATATATCTTTCCTCTGCCTGCTCTCATGATGTAGCCAAAGCCTGCCAAAATTTCGTGGGGACTCAGGGGCTCTTCCTTCTAAAAAGCACTGTCTGGGAGGCACCAACATCTAGGAGCTGGGGCATCACTGCTACCATTACTGGTTCAGATGCTTGTCTGCTCATGAGCTCCCTGTCTGCTGCAGTCTGGATTCCTGAGCAAAATTTTCTTCCTGGCCTCATTCTGCAGACGGGTGTCTCCAGTGGAAGGCTGTGGTCACAGTGGCTGGTCAGCCTTCTTAATTCATAGCCTTCAATAGTGGTTTAACCGTAAGGGAGGGGCAGCGTGCCTTGACCCACTGTTGTCCCTTCAGGACACTGATAGCAATTTGGAGAAACCACTGGCAAGGGAGGTACCAGAGTGCTTTGATCTGCAAAGCTGGGCTTGCTAAACAGCAAGTCCTTGGCTGGGAGATGGTTCTGGGACACAGCCTCACTGGCAACTGACCTAAGGATGACCACAGTTAGCTCCTTCCCAACCTACCCACAGAGGGAAAGATCCCTTGAAGAGAGGCTTGGGCTTGAAGGACAGCCAGGATATGGTCCTGTGCAACATCTGAATAAGCAACTCCAGCTATATTTGGACCTCTGAAAAGCTCTCATGCTTTGAGATGGCTTTCCAGGGCAATGAAGTGTTCCTGTGGGCCTGTATGCTGTATCTCCTCCTGTCTCAGTTGTCCTTTGATCCCAGCATCTGGAAATATTACCTGGGTAGAACAAGACAAGAGAAGAAGTAATTTGCCTGTGTTATTAGGGAAATGGAAGCAGAACATCAAGCCCCAGCCCTGCAAATGTTTATCTTTGAGTACATAATGCTTAATTACATACTTAAGCGAAACCTAGAGTAATTTAGTAAGTTAAGCATGTAATTCCACTTTAACTGATGGGTAAGTCCCTAAAGCAAATGCTTATATGCATACAGGGCTGCTCCCTAACTTGGCCAAGACTTGCTGGGTAGCTGGAGAGGCCTCGCTCAGGCAGCACCGGGGATGCTTTAGCAAGGTACTGTACCAGTGTGTACACAAGTGGATGACAAAGACATGCCCCAAATTTGCACAACAATCCCAAGTCACTGAGAGAACAACTCTGGATGAGAATAACCCACTTTTACTAGAAGAAGGGTAGATGAGAGGGCAGATGCGGGCTGAGAAGGGCTGCGTGGCCCCACCCACACCCCGCAGCAGGCAGCCCTAAAGCACCCCTAGCAACCCTGCACCTCTCCATCTGCCAGCACGGCTCCAGCAGCCAGCCAACTCACCTCTTCTCACCCCAGCACAGCTGTGCTGCAAGGAGTTTGTTGCACAAAACTCCCTGTTTCTTAATTTTGCCATCTATAAAATTAGGTTTAAAACAGACACCCACCTTTAGAAAAAAAATATCTGGAGATCCTTAGGTGAGTGCTGTACAAACAGAAATTGTCATAATTAACAACCAGGTAAGATGAAAAAAGAAGTGAGGGGGAGATGTATGCTGAGCCTTTTGATGGGTTTCTTGCCTGGGGAAAAAAAAAAACCCACAATGTTAATCTGTTAAAACCACATTTACTCTTTGAAAAATTTATCTCTGATCAGGCTAAAAAAAGAAAAGTAGCAAGCAACCCTGAGCAGGCAACCTACCTGTGGCTACCTCTGAACCTGCACCTCTGCCCAGGTGCCAAAGGAGCCCTATCTAGCCCTGTCACAGAGACAGAACACACCTCTTGCCTCAGGAGCTCCAGAGGCAGCACAGCAGCTCCAGGAGCAGGCTGCCTCCCAGCTCACGTCACCTTCCTCCAGTGATGTTTGCTTGATGCTTTTGTGGTCTTACTGCTCTCAGAAGTAATCTCCATAGTCTTAATCGGAAGGTTTCCATTTCTGCCTTCGTTCAAGTCATAAAGCTGTGTGTCAAGTGAAGACGTACAAGACAGAGGAGAATTAATTAATCTTATGGGTGGCTGTCATGCAGCAGGAAGTAGTGTAAACATGACACCAAAGTCTTGGCTCACCGAAGAAATACCACACTTCTGCCAGTGCCAGTAAGATGGAGAATGGATTTAATTTCATGCTCAAGGGGAGAAGCAGAGGGAGGAAGGGGAAAGAGGTGAGGGTTGTCCACCACTCTTAGGCATATAAAGGGGGCTCCAGGACAACAGAAGCCTTTTAAAAGATTACAACACTAATAGCACATCCACCTTGTTCGGTAAGGAAGGTCACATGAGACACAGATGGCACCTTCACCAAGGCACAGAGAGCTGCAGCGAGTGGCCTGGCATGCAGCAGCCAACCCTCCTCAAGATTCTGTTTCTCTTGCTTATTTACCTGCCGGGGTGAAAATATCACACTCGTCACTGAACAGCTGCTGAGAAACTAGTGCAAAGCAGCTGGTGCCTGCACACCCCTGCCAGAGCTGAGCCAGGGGCACAAGATGAACAGCTACAAGTGACTAATGATTTGAGCTGCATGCTAACAGCATCAAGGAATTTATCCACTGCAGAGGATCATTGTTCTGGGTATTGTGTAAAAGCAGAGAAACTATTTTTTGCCTTCTTACCAGACTACAAAGGCTAGGTACAGGGTAGGAATAAAGGGGAATTATTCCCTTTTCCTGGGTATAGCAGAGCAATGACATGATCCACCCATGATTACGGAGGAAGACTGTGACAGACATCTTCTACCTCCTTAGAAAGTACGGGAAAATTTCTTTCAAGAGCAGCATCAGTAATTTCTCCAAGGCCAACAGTCAGTTCAAACTAGACAGCGCAAATGCTCACTGGCATTTCAGAGGTGAACAGCAAATAAACATTCATTGTTGAACAGATGCCCTCCTCTCTTCCTTGTATTAAATCTACTTTCTTCTTAGGCAAAAAAAAAAAAAAAAAAGAAAAGAAAAAAGGTATTACTAAGTAGCTTGCATTAAGGCATGCAATGTCACCTTGCCAGGGCTGCCTACCTCTGGGCAGGACTCTGGGTGAACATCCCAAAGCATCCTGCACGTGCCGGGTTTTATTCTGTCTGGATATAGTTCAGAGGGCAGAATCACCTGGAAAGAAATGCGTGAGGAGACAGCCAGCAGAGACGCATGAAGGAAGAAGTCAAATGAAACTGAAGAGCTGGGGGGAGGAAGAGAGCAGCAGGGAAGAGATGGGTCTGCCCTGGCCAGCACCAATATCACTCAGTCAATGCGTGACTCAGTCAATTCACTCTGAGCATGACATTTCCCTTGGTAGAATATGTCCTCTCCCCAATTCCTCCACTCTAATGCACTGATGCTTTCATTTCTAAAGGTGACATGATTACAAGGGATGCTAAAAATATACATGGGCTTTCATTCCACTCCCCCATCTCTGTTGGAATGGAATTTCCAGTTTTCCTGTTAGCCAACAAACAGTGATTTAATCTGAAAGGTGTTTGGGGGGACAAGAGCATTTCTTTCTTTTCATTATCTCCTTCCTTCACACAACACTAACAATCAAGGCTCAAACTTACAGCCCAGCCTAGTTCTTTAGATGACTGTCAAATAGGGTCTCTTCTCTTTGGCTGCACTAGAGCAAGGCTTTCTCCTGCCCATCCTTCAGTCTTCCAGCCCTTCAGCATGATTAAAGGACCAGCCCTGCAGTGACCAAACTTCCCATGCTGTTTGCCACCTTAGCTGCTCTCTGAGGTCCTCACGGCCCCTTCCTTGCCGTAAGATTGTACAAACAGTAGACACACAGAACACACAGATGGGGGTTCATCACACATGCAGCAGCCAGATGCTCCCCCAAACACAAGCCACCCAGTAGACAGGCACCAGGAAACCTTGGCAATTGCCTGCCGCTCATGGGTGGCCCTGGGGAGAGAGGGGCCTGGGGAAAAGTGCACAGCCTGGGTAAGTTCTCCTTCCAGGGAATACAGCTCATGGATGCACAGATCAAGTGTTTCAATATTCATTCCAGATCAGAGATGAATGTCCAATCAGTTTCTATTTCACAAAGCCAGCTTAGCATTTTAAACGAGGAAATTTTAGATAACAAGGAGTTAATTATACATATATTAAAATTTTCTTGCTCCAAATGCTCAATGTACTTGCAATTTTGCTAAAAAAAACTCCATAATAATAAAAAAATCAGTCTAGATAACAAGGAGTTAATTATACATATAATAAAATTTTCTTGCTCCAAATGCTCAATGTACTTGCAATTTTGCTAAAAAAACCCTCCATAATAATAAAAAACATCAGTCTATGGATGATGTCAGACAGACTTTGTGCAAGGGAGCTCTTTAAACTGATGGGAACATATTAATAAAATTACAGTTTATTCATATAACATTAGGTCACTATGAACTTTCTCTAGTTGTAAATGCTTTTACCTCACATCTGAAACATTTTCTTTTTCTGCTATGGTTTGAAAGATATATCCAAATACTAAATTATGGTAATTCTTGCTTATGCATTAGGTATTCAAAATAGAAGCCTTAATTGCAAGTTGCAAATGCTATAAATGGCAGGCAATAAATCTCCACAACAGAGGATCTAAAGGGAAGAAAAAAGCAGCAACACGGCTGTTTTTATCTAAAGCCAGGACACATTAGTCTGGTACAAGACCTCAGTTGTTAGAGGGAGGATTTTACCTCAAGCAAGAGATTCTATGAAACACTTCTGCATTAGGAAGATTAAGAAAATACAAAGGTTTCTACTCAGGATCATGGTCAGTATCCCAAAACTCACGGGCTGACATTAGATTTCACTGTTCTTTAAGAAGAAAAGGCCCTCTGCCTCTGATTTCTGCACACAAAAGAACTACAGAAAGACACTTCTTTCAATAAGCACTCCAAAATATTCATTTCAAAGTTTTATATAAGAAATAGATGGCTGAAAGCATTGTAACCACATCTTTTGTGGTCCCTAAATTTGTGATTTGCAAAAATCAGATATTTACCAATACATCAGAAAGCCCTTTTGAGGTAGATGTCTTGTAGCAGCATGCAAGCCTCACTTAACAACTTCACAGTGATGTTAGATGAAGAGGACATCTTTGTGTACAAAACCAGCACACTCACTTTATGTTCCAGTTACCAATCAGATTGTTCAAGTATAAAATTCGTATTAATGGCTAATTATTTACTCCCTAGGGAATGTGGAAGTGAGTTCCTCAGTAAACTCAGAAACATGAGTCACCTCTCCAGAAAAATTAAACAGAGGGTAGGTTATCTTCTGTTTCAATACACAATGTAAGACTCGTAACTTTTTAAGAGATGAGTTTAACTCAAAGGCACTTCCCACGTGTGCTTGGACCAATAGAAACACTTTTTCAGCTCCTATGAAACAAAGTCAAAAGTGAACCAAATATATCTTTATATGCGTGTGTGTATAAAAGAAATGCTAAGGGAGTCTCAAAAAGCTCCACAGACATTCTGCAGAGTTGCAGCCACAAGGACGGAGAATACTGCGCCTTCCCCACCCCAGAACAGACTGCCTGTTCATGGTGAAGAAGTCCTGCCAGAACCAAGGCACTGAGCTGCGGTGAGTCTGGGAGAGCGGCTGCAACACCGCCAGGCCCTCACTGCACAGTATATCCCGTTTCCACAGATGCTTGAAGAAAACAGATGATTTTGTTCCACTGAGCCACCAGCAGAGCCCTGCTCTCCCAGCACACAGGCTCTCTGCTCCGTGTGGTTGCCCGCTCTTGCCGCCGCTTATCCCAGCCCGTCTACAGCCCTGCCGCCAGCTGTCAGCACAAAGCAGCAGCTTCCCAGGTCAGCACTATTTCCCGACACCAAGACATCTCTCCACTGCCACATCAAGAGGAGCAAGAGGCTGCCAAACAGGGCCAGTAGCTAGCGTGACACTCCTCCAGTACAGCTTCTGATGGGCTAATGAAGTGTGATTTCAGGTAATAATAGCTTCTGTTAGACATCACAGGCCTCAGGCCATGTACTCGTAGGGAGAAATAAGCTATCTTTGGTAAACAGGTTTCTCTTGGACTGACAATTTTCAATGTTTATTCACTGAATTGTTTCAGGAAAGCTGTTTCAGTGGCTTCCTTGCCATTATTGATTCAAATACTTCTGCTAATTATTTGGAACACGGTTTTGATTTGCCCAGCTGCTGCAGTTAGCTGGGATTTACCAAACAAGAGTCACCAACTGGTAAATGCACTTGTTCTGTCAGGGAATTCAGATTACTTACACTGGAGCAAGGCTCACTGCCACGTATGGAAACAAGGGCTTTGCTGTCCCCTAAGGATAGCCCAAATGCTCCAAGGCCTGTTCAAAGCTCTTCAAAGAGACATACAGAGAGACAGAGATTGTCTTCAAAGTAACCGCAGTTTATTTATTTATTTCTACTTTTTCCTTTTTTAGTAACAAAACAGTCGTAATTATTAATCATGATTGTTTTGAGTGAATCTAATTGCAGCGTTCCCTAAAGCATAGCAACACTCCCTCCATGTTCAGCCAACCGAAATAGAAAAATCACATCCCGAAAATAGCAGCAAGAGGCAGTGAACAAAACCTGGCCTCCCACAATTTGTGATATTAGACTAGACAGATCTCTGAGATAAAATCAGCTGGGACTCTAAGACTTTGGAAGACATTGCTACCTTCCCACAGAAGCCATCCAGAGGTCTCCTGCAGCAGCAGTCTCCTACATCCCTCCCCCTACGCCAAGGGATGAAGAACTGTCTGGTGCTGCCCCAAAAATGGTTTTGGAGAGCATATGGCCAGCCATCCCTAGGTGGAAGGCAAATTCATGACATCTTCCATGTACCTCCTCTTACAAAAAGTAGCTGCAGAGACAATAGTGGTGTTTTTAAATTATCTCCCCCAGTACAAAGACTGGAAGTAACCCTGTAGTTACAGGGTTTGCTGTAGGAACGTTGGAGTGAAATTCCTTTATTTACACATGACATTCCACTATATCATTTTATGGTCTCTTCAAGAGATAATATATATGTTTTCCAGTTCCACAAGTGACTTAGGAAAAAAAGAAAGAAAAACCATGTAGCATGTAATTACACTCATACAACTGTTCCATATAATCCTTGAGGTAGGTCCACTACAGAAAGTGAATTAGGGACCACTTGGAAAAGTTTGCCAGGAACACATGCACAGATCTCTGGCCAAAGTCTGCTAATGGAGAGTTCCTCAATCAGAGGTTGAACTGCTGCAGCTGCATCAGCAGGAAAAACAGACTGCAAAGGAAGGGACACACCACCTGCATTATATCACAGGCTCTAACTGAGGCACACATCTCCTGTCACAGTAGTTAGAACGAGTCACAGCTCAAGAAGGCAAAGCATGAAAAAAACCAGTGCTCCAACAAAATTCCAGATAAAACAGCATCCAAAGGTTTTCATCTGGAACATCAGCACCTTCCTCACCTCCCCATTCATTCCCCCATTCTGACCACCCAACAAACTCTTTTTCACTGCAAAAGTACAAAAGCCAGGATTAGCCAAGGTCTTCAGGCACTAAGTCTGGATGGCAATTACAGGGTCTCTTGTGGATGCTTAGCTTTGGACTTAAGAAGTTTACAACTACCAAAACTAGAAAAATATGAACATATTATCACTGTTTTATCACGAGAGTATTTTAAGGTCTTCTTTTGCCTAGTCCCATAACCCAACTGATGCAGGGGTGCAAAGCTCTCAGGGGTGCTGTCTTCTTCCAAAACTGGAAGAAAGAATCTCCAGTTACGGGTAAATTGTTTTCATTGGCCTTCAACAGAAAGGAACAAAGCTCACCAGCTGCATTGCAATTTCTCCCACTCTAGAGAGTGGAGACCCATCTGCCTTTTGAAACAGAACTAATACAGGCCAATGCATCTCAAGTGTACTTGTAAGGCATGTTAAAGAGGACTTGACTTCTAAAACCTACCAGGTCTCTTTAAGAGCAGGAATGATAATAGTTACAGATGGAAAAGAGCTCGGAGGTCACGGAGCGCAGCCTGCTGCCAGAGCAGGATAGAGTGCCCAGAGAGAGGACATGTCAAGGCTTCAACAGATACTACACTTGATCTTAGCCACAAAGTGTTATTGGGAAGAAGACTGAGGATAAAAGCAACTGGCAGCTGCCTCTATGCACTCTGCAGAGGAGTTACAGGCAAAGCTCTTTGGAATAATACTTAGAATTTATCATGTTAGGCAGATGGTATTTGACTTGGTGCTCTTAGTACATAATCCTGAAAGGCTGTCTATGCCAGTTCTCTACTGTAATAATAATGACATTTTGCATGTTGCAAGAAACCTGAAGCAGCATCAATAAAGTAGTCGCACAGGGCCAGTTTGCCGACACACTGTTCATGCCCTTGCTGTATACGAGGTTATCTTTAATGGCAGAAAATATCTTTTTATTGCTCCCTGTTGACTTATAGGAGACATGAATCCTCTGACCTTGTTGCTCATACAAAATGAGCTTTGGCCGAAGGATGATCTAAGCAAAACTTTTCTTTTGAAGTAGGAAAGATTTATTCCCTTAGTTTATTTCATCTAGCAGACGGGACTGCATTCAGTCCTGCCCAAGGAACTCTATAGTATGCATTCCCCTTGTCCACACCACGATTCTGCTCCTCAGAAAGGTAGCTTAGCTACATTACCTCTGTAGTAGGCAATGCTGGGACTGCAACTTATATCTGAACACCAGTGTGATGAAGCAAGATATTTGCCAACCTTTGTAATAATAATTTACTGCGATAAACTTTAGTTAAGCTGTCAAGAAACTTAGCAGCTGTTCAAGAGAAATAAGAAATAATAAATTTTAAAAAATATGGCAATATCAGAGCTGCCCTAATTTTCAAATTCATTCAGAGCCCATAACTCTGTTATGGTTCAGAGAACATAGGGTTCAGAGAGACAAGCTCGAGGGTAATAGTAGAGGAACACAGGCCCTTGCTGGTTTTGCAAGCACTCATCCAAAGGTTTTCTCCTAACTTCCACAAAAGCCAGAAGTGGAGTTCCCCAGACCGCTTAATAAATACGGACAGTTTTTGGGATCCAGCTCACCCAAAGTGAGCCTTAGATGAGGTGCTCACAGATCTGGTTGGGCAGGTACAGTTGGACTTCATGATCTCAAAGGTCTTTTCCAACCAAACAATTCTAAGGATCTGTGATTCTTATAAAGGCAAAGAGATCAAAACTTACCATCTAAGTGCTTTCCAAGATCAGTGGAGGGGAAGAAGCAGTGGAGCACAATGCAACAACCACTTCGGTAGACACCTACCTTTGAACAAGGTGATCACTGTCTTCATGTGCCTTGATGTTAAGCTTTGCGTAGATACTTGACTTCTATGGAGTTGCCATGTATACCAGAGAGAAAATGAAGTCTCTTCTGTGTAATCTGGTGGGTAATCACACTGCAGAGCCAGTTCCTGCTAAGGCAACCATCCTTACCCCTCAGAGATGATGCCTGCAAGTCTCCACCTTGGCAGGGCAGCGAATGCAAAGGGAAGCTATGCTCCAGCTCTCCATCGTGTGTTTATAGAAAGGAGAATGCAGTCTTTGGGGCTTTCTAAATATGTCTGTGCATATCTACCTATATATATTTGATATACAATGCGCCCACTCTAAAAAACAGCTTTAACAGTTATATGGCAGCATACAGAACACCTTATGGTATTACATATTTTCCAAATTTCAGATGTTCTGCTATACCTCTTTATGCAAAGCAAACCAAAAGTGGTGAATCTTCTGAAGGCAAAAGAAACTTCTTCAAGGACAAAAGAAAAAGGCACAGAAATACCTTGGTCAACGGCTGCAGGAATTCTGTATCTCTGGGTAGAGAGCACAGAAGAGAACTAAAGCCATTTTTTTCAGTAGTTTCTTGGCATTTCCTGAACACATACAATGGAAAAAGGCTATACTATATAGTATATGCGGCAGTTAAAGCAGATAGTGTTTGTTAGCAACAGAACTTTAAAAAAAAAAAAAAAAAAAAGAAAAGAAAATTTGAAGAAAATATCCTTTTGGGGAGAAGAAATATTGACATTTTCAACCTTAGGGAGCTGTATAAAATGCTGTGCATCCTTCTACTGCTAGCAAAGAAGATGGAGGGGACAAAATAGACACCTTCTAACTGAGAGAACCATATATGATATGATACATGCAGAGAATACTAGCAAGCTAGTGAGGTTAATCTAAGGTAGTAATGTGCAAATCTGGCTTTGCCAGGAAATTATATTCGCACTTTTAAGATCATGTGCAGTATGTGTTAGAAAAATGGACCTGTCAGATAACACTGCACATCCCTGTATAACTTCAAGGGACAAAGAATGCTCAATTTTTAATTTCTGTTGTGAATAATGCATTACAGGGGTAAGAAATCTTCTTGAATAGATGAAAGATAAGAGATAAAAGTCTTCTTCCCCTATTCATATTCAAAATGACCCGACTGGGTCTGTCCATAGAAGGTGCAGGTTCCCATTTCCAGCTTCTTCTTGCAAAGTCTGAATAACCTGGATTAGTCAGAAACCTCAGGTCAGTTAACAAAAAAGGACATGTACTATGCTGGTAATAGAAGATACAAAAAACCAGACATTCAAATAAGCTTTTCAGACATTTAAAATTATTTAAAATATAGGGGGTTTTAGCTAAACCAAAACACACTGTGAATATTCCCAGCTGTTCCTCTGCAATGACTTGCCCAAGTCAAATTGCAAAATGCTGTCTGCCATAATTCACCTTTAAGCCTTTAAAAAAAAAAAACGTATCGGGGCCAGGGTAAGCTTCTAAAAATTTGATCAAACTGCATTCAAGTTCATCTTGATTTAAAGGATGATAAAAATAAAACACATGATTTTGCTGTCTATCATTCTAGCACAACCGATAAGGATGTTTGAACTTCACAGGGAGCACACAGCCCAAAAGGCGTGTTACAAGAAATATGTGATCTCAGACTTCCGTGTTGAAAAAGATGTGTTTAACTTTAATCACCTCTACAGCCAGTCAGGATGTTCACTAGGCAAAAAAAAACATCTGCATTGGGGTGGAGAGACAAATATCGGTAAGACATGACTCCAAAATCAGATGGACTATAGTCACTTTAAATACATGTGAATGTGAGTAGGACTGGACCTAAACAGGGGCGATGCCTTTTTTTTAGGCTAGGAAATTTTTTTGTCTCCTTATTATATATTATGACATATAAGCATGCTCTTTGAATATCTAATAAAAAAATGACACTATTTAAGATGAACCAAACAGAAACAAATTTAGGTTGTAGAATTAGCAAAAGTAGGGAGGAAGGGGAACTAGGTTTTAGAGGCAACTCTGTCAGTTTAAGTTACAAAGTCATAGAAGACTACTGGATACAGTAAGGGATAGGTCCTTTCTCACAAGTTACTGAGTACCAAAATCCTCTGTTAAATTGACAAGTGTGGAACTTGCCAAATGTATGTGTGTACAGCTGGTAGAGAGAATGCTGGCGTATAAAGCCACAGAGGTGTGCAGTCAGGCATCTGGCCACAAGCAGGACCAGCATTCACCAATTAAAAGGGAATAGACTGATACAGCTTAAAAAAGATCTTTTATAATATTCTTTAATCCAGCTGATCGACATTTTGAAACCTGTTCATTGAACAGGATTTGTTCGATCATTGAAACTTGTTCATTGAACGGGATTTGTTCGATCATTACTCTTACTGAGAACACTTTTTGTGAAAAGTTTTGGAAACTGTTGAAACATTTTGTGCCGACAGTCTTTTAAGTGAAAACCATATTTTTAACATCAGTGGTGGTTTTCATTTCCATAGTTAAGGTACCTGAGGAAAAAGAATCAAGAATGGAATAACATGAAAAGCAAAATAAAACATTGCAGTTCACCTAAATAAAAGTATTTTTAAAACCAGTAGCTTGCAATATACACTTGGCTGTTTATTCTGACTTGAGATATTTTTTGAGCTCAAAAGTTCTTCCTGAGACAGAAACAACTTTCCTTCCTACTTTATCCAGAGGGACCAGTCAGAAAGAACACTGTTTTCTCTTACTATTTTTGTCCCTAAGCTTTTTTTCTTTCCACATTTTCTTTTCTATTTCCTTTTTTTCATTTTCATTTTTCTTCATTTTCTTTCTTAAAATGCCCTATCTATTGCAAAACAGAAGAAACTTCAGCCTGGAACCCAAGATTCTTTGTTCTTGCTCTCCTCTTTTCCTCTGTTTATTCAGGAGGAGTATGAAAAGAGCTATATTAAGCTGAAATTTTATTCTGCTGTCCTCTGTTCAACAAAAGATAGTCCACTAAAGCCACTAAATCACAGATAACACTTCTCTGGGCAACATTATTAGGAACTGACAGCTGGTGATGGATGAAGATCTCATCTTTTAAAGGAAAAAGTACATTTAATTTCCTTTGTACATAAAATAGAGAGCACAGCATTGTGTATCTAAAGATAAAAAGAGACCCAGTGTATGCTGGGTGCCATACTTAAGGGGATATAATACTGGGTTTGTGTTTCTAGGCTTACATTTTACAGGACATTTTCAAATTAATTTAGAAACCACTATTCTTCAATTCTTGGTATACAGTGAACTTTAAAAAGAAGAGGGTGACATTTTACAGCCAGCTCCGTTAGAAGAGCAGCTCAGAAACTGAGCTTTTACTTCTCAGGAAGAATGTTGGAAGACAGGTCAAAAAGAGGAGGGAAAATGGATTTGGATGGGTTTACTCTGATCTTGCCTTTGATTAAGCCATACTCCCAGGAGCCACTGGGTCTCCTTGAGGTTGATAGTTGATACCATAATGGATTTGGTACTGAACATGCACTATGATGTTGGTATTGAACATCAAGGATGTCATCAACTACCTTGAAACAGACATGCTAAATAAGTATGGTCACTTTTTTCCCCATCGACTGAAGAACACCCATCCAGACTCCAAGTATGCTGCGTCAAAGTGCACGAATTCCTTCTACACAGGCGCTGGCAGTACACAGTACTCCTTTATTTCTGGTTTTGGGATTTTTTCCCTCTTCTTTCTGAAATGACCTGTGACTATTGTCATGTTTTGTCAAAGGAGTCGCCTTGGGATTTTTACAATTTGATCATCCTGCCAGAATCATGCTAAGAACTTCAGTGGGACAAATCTCTTGTACCCCTTATATCGTACCGGCACCGTCACAGACACAAATCCTTTATATTAAGGGGGACTGCCTTAGGTCCTTCACAATTTGTGCTGTCCACCAGGATCGTGTTTAGTAAAGTTTCCAGAAATTTGTATGTGTGCACACAAGCCAATTTTATTATAACAATTTGTGACAGAATAAGGATTCAGTGGTGGCTGGGGATAAGATACTGTTTGCAAAAATATGTCTTAAGCAGCATTCTTAAAAACATGTAGACGTGGCACTTTGGGATGTGGTTCAGTGGGCATAGTGGTGTTGGGCTGATGGTTGGACTGGATGATCTTAAGAGGTCTTTTACAAGCTTGATTCTATGCAATCAAGCATGAAGTGCATAGGGAAGCAATATGCAGGTAGAGAATATTAAAAAAAACCAAATATAAAAAAATACTAATAGCTAGTGTCATGTTAAAATATAGTGCGCCTCACACGAGGGTCTTACCCAATGGCATCCCAGTGTGTGTGGGGAAATATAAAATTCAGCCTGTTGACTGACCCAGAAAGTTTTGATGGAATCTTCCCTAAAATTTTCCCTTTTATTTTCCATTTTTATATTAGCTTGCCTATTTAGGGCAGAGTTCGAGTGGAAACTGATTGACTTCAGTCACACAGTCTTCCACTTCTGACCAGGGGAAAAGCTCTTGCTTCAAGTTTAAAGGCATAGTACTAGAAATTAACTGTGCACACCCAGTGGGAGTGGGTTTGGGAGTGGTTTGCCTTGGAGAAATGAAGGGGGTGGATGGGTGTGACAGGAGGTGTGCTAATTACATTAAAATGACATTATAATGACATTATAATTACCAAACTTCAGCTAAAGTGCACATTTACATTCTGGCTGTGCAAGTGGCAATTGTGATCCATCTTGCTTGCCATTTTCTCTTTGCAGTTTGGTCTCAAAGAACAGCTGCCTCACCTGAAACCAACATCCAGTCCCTTGTGCTACTGAGGCAGAACATACAGTTTGGTCACAACACCCATTTTCACGGCAATTGCCCGCCTTTGAGCAGTGCTGCATCTATGTATCAGAAGCTGAAGTTGTTCTATAATACCACAATATCCTAACCATGAGCGGGGCGAGGGGGGGCTTTTCGAAAAATTTGGGGTCCTCATTCCCCCAAAATAATGTTATTCTTCAACAAACTATGACGTGCATACCACTTTTCACATTTGCAGTGTATAACTATGTTTATATTTTACACGTTCTTTCTGCAGCATTACCAGCTGCTGCTCTCACTGAATTGAATTTGAACACACCTCCCAAGAAGCATGGAGATGGTGAGAGTGAAAATTTAATTGCCAGTCGGTGTTAAGCAAGAGAGTTAAACACGCAGTTAGAGCACATGTTCAACAAGAAAATATGATTCAGTGGTATGAAAGACTGCTTTGGGTTCCTGGGGTTAGGACAAGTTTAAGAAAAACATCTGCATAGAGTTTTTGTTTCTAAGTCTAAAGACTGCTGGCCGAGTTTGGCTGCAAGTCCTTGTATGACAAGGCATAACAGTGAGTAATTACCTTCCCTTGATTAAAACCTTTTAGTTAGCCAGTCTAAAATAGGGTGGAATTTTTTTCTGTGAGCCTTACTCCACTGAAGAATGAAAAGAGGTTTTCCACTGAAAACATCGACAAACAGCAGCCTTTCTAACCACAAAAGTTTATGGAAAATTCTTTGACCATCTTCATGTAAAAATAGTGATTTTGCTTTCCTTAGGACTTCCCTTCTTTCATTCCCTTCTTTCCTCTGTTTCTTTACTCTTACTTTTTTTTCAGTGGGCATAAAGTAGTTAGTAGCAAGGAATAATACTGTTCTTTCTCATTTCTTGCAGACAGAAAAGCCTCTGGAAAATACAAGATATAAAAATGAAACTTGCCCTGGACTTGCGCTGGAAATAGAAACATAGCAACTCAGAGCAAACGCAAGATCATCAGAAGGACAAGGGTCCATGTAGTTATTTCAGAAGATGAAAGCTGCTGTTTTAAGTTTCACCTATACACATAAGGTTAAATAAAAAGTGACCATGTAAAACATCTAATCAACAGTACACTTACAATCACTCCAGGTCTCTGCTTCTTTGTGAAGAAATAGATTTCTCCTTCTGCTTTTGGAGAATGGTCTCCAGCTAATGATGGGGTATGTTTACATTATTTTTCAGAAGTTTCTGCATTCTATATTCTGGTCTAAAACTCACATCGCTCACCTCTGATTACATCAAAACCTACCTTTTTAGGGTAGCTGAAGCCATTTTTAAGACCTTGGAAGATCACTATTGGCAAGATTGTTTTCTGCATTAAGAAACTTTTAGAACCCAGCTGCTCATCCAGATGTATTTAGGAACTTGGAAATTCAACCACCATGCTGTTGAGCAGGTTCTGAAACCTTTTTTGGATCACAGTAGCTACAGCTTTCACTAAACCTCTTCATTTGTGTTACAGCTGAAATAAGATATTCAACATCTCTTTTGGGTCATCCCTGAGTCTGCAAATTCAAAATGCTATGAGAGAAACACTCTCAATTAGCATGATCCACAGGGCTGAGGGCACACAAAGATCTGGTTAGCATCTTGGGCTGCAGATAGCTGCTGCTGGTGACCATCCAGCACCTGCTGGTGCTACGCTGAGCTTTCCCTACCCCTAGAGACTAGTGCCCCAGATTCCCTCCACTTCTATGCCATACTGCTTTTCCTGTTGTGGAAGATAAGAGGACAATCTTGCCACAATTTCTTTGAGAGAAAAACACTTTCTTCTTTACTGTCAAAACAGGGATTTTGAAGGCGGTTTTTCAGTCAACATATACAGAGACAACTAGCTAGACTTCCTTATTTCCAATTTAAGCAACACTAACGAGAAGACCTGGCTTCTTCAGTCTAGTACTTTACACCTCTCCCTAAAGCCTTGTTTTCTTTACCCTGAGACTGGTATGTGCCAGCTACAAAGAGGATGCAAAAATGCCAATCAGTGTCTCAGACTGACAATTGCATGTAATTACCTCTGACCCCTCCAGTCACAGATGTTTAGAATAACAACTCAGGAATTTAACAAGGTTGTTGCCAAGTGCCTTAGAGATAACTAGAAGTGCGGTAACATGTCTTTCAAAAGGATAGATCCAATAAGCAGCCAAACTAGGCATGACTCCTGAACCAATTGAAGTTTCCTCTCTTGCTAGTGTTGTGAAGTATAACTCTCCATTTTTCTGGAATGCCTTCAACAACTTAAGAGACTTTAATTGACTCTCAACATGCCTTTCATAAATATTATTTCCAATTCACTGGCAAAGAAAAGCACGGTACAAAACATGAAGCCATTGTACAAGTCCATGGCAATAAAGAGAAATTGCTGAAATAGCTCTCCCCATTTTACGAAAAGTACAGCTTCTGTACCTGCCGAAAGTGATTGTTGGGTTGTTAATTCATAAACGAGTCAATAGCATAAAAAAGGTGGAAATTTTTTTAGTGGATTCTCAATAGATATGAGCTGTTTCTTAAAAGGGAAGTTGAAGAGACAGGCAAGTCGGAATATTTTCCAACTCCATGTCAGTGTTTCTCAGAGATGCTAAGATAAATCCATTACTCTCCAGAGATGCCACATCAAAGGTAGTTACAAATATGCACTTAGAAACTACAGGAAATTCAGTGCCTATGAAAAAGGGAGGATGGAGCCTCCACAATCAGCAAGCAACCAACTAAAACCGGATTATAAGTTATGACATAAAAAATGTTCTCCTTAGATGTAATTACTTACAACTGTATTCCAGACCTTCTGAAATAAGATGTCCATTCCGAAAATGGCCGTTGCAGGATATAAATTTACTAAAAAGACAAAGGATATTTCAGTGAATGGTTTGTTTATCAAGGAAACTCTTAAGCCTAAGGGTTTAATCAAAGAGAAATATCTTTGCTTCTTCCCCTCGGGGAAGGGTTAGCATGTACATGTGGTACGTAGACAGCCATGTGTTTATTTCAGGAATAGTGTTGGCCCATACTGTTAGCCAATGTTGCAAGACTAGGAGCTGATCATGTCTCTCCATATGCAAAATGGCAATTTTCCCTCTCCTTCAATTAAGGCTGGGAAAAGGAAGATGTGTATCCTCTGGAAAAGACATAGCAAATTTGCAGTCCACACGAGATGGATCTACACTGGGAAACATGAAGAAACATTTCCAGCGGTCCAGCTAGTACCATAACAGCAGCAGTGACACTTCAGGAGTCCTGACTCAGAGGATACTCTGTCGGTGTAGTTAACGCACTGATGTCCCTTGAGCAATTAACCTTGCTGCTATCAGTGGAACAGCACCAGAATTTGAATTTAAGAGCTGAAAGACATGCTTAACAAGGCACACAGTTTTAATTACTCCTTATATGTCCTATTTTATATCTTATTTACCAAAGAATGTTGTTTTATTTTTTAGCGAAAACTAATGACAAAGCAATTGAACCAATTTCCCTCTTGTCTAGGTCTAGCACAGCTTAATGCCTCCAAGTTCCAGTTTTTCAGTTGTTTTCCTATAGCATTTACGATTACCTCACTCTTGTATTGTTCCTCTCCTGGTTGATTTAATTTGTTAGTACATCTATTTAGAACCAAAGTTATATATAATATTGAACAGGGAAACACACAAATACACAGCTCTGACCTTGTTTGAGATAACACGCAACACTTTGTGATGGTCTTTGCAACTCTATCAGAAGAAAACATGCACAGAAAATGACTAAGATATTTCATGTAATGCTTTATGAATTGCATTACAATTCTCTAAAAATCAGTGTTGATTCTTCTTCCTGAGAGAAACACTAGACTTCATCCCTGAGATACTGAAGAAAATCAGGGGCTGAAGGAAGCTTCACATGAGAACAAGGACCCTACCCTAAATAAAATGTCCCAAAAGATATTCAGATTGCATTTGACATATTTTGCACAGAATAAAATCACACCTTTTCCAAGGACTGTTCCAGAAAGATTTACACAAAGATGTCACTGAATGCTTTGAATCTACTCTTAACCTGTGCTCTACTACTCCATTCCCTTGAAGAGGGGTTTTATAGGTCTGTTGTAATACCTTATCAAAAGCTTAATTTAATCTAAAAAACTGCCTAGATGTTTCTTCATTGAACTGTCTCAGCAGAAGGGTCCAAATGTTAGCACGGGTTTCCTCTAACAGCAAACACTTAGCATTCAAAGAGAAATGTAAAAAGACAAGCATTTCAGAAGAATTCATTAAAAGATAAAAAAAATATCTGTGCACATGCACAAATATACGTGGAATAATACATGCAAGGTGAGCTTTGCCACCATATAGAGATTCTGCTACAATATCTGATTACAGAGAAACAGCAGAGCTCTTAGCGAGGAAGAATTCTTCCAATGTAAACTGAGAAGTTCCAGTGCAAAGCTCCTGCCTGCACAAATGTATCAATAAACTAATCACAAAAATTTAACCACCGCTCAACAAATGTTATTTAACCAATTACCAGCTGACACACTGTACATGACAGTCAAGTTCCTGGAAATGAAACACAAGGATATTATTTAGCCAAAAAAAAGGACTCACTGTTCCGAACAGCTCAGATGCCTCTGGAGTCTCTTCCAAGACTAAGAGCCTGAAGTCATTCAAGGGCTCCCTGAAGCAGCATTTATCTGGTCACACACATCTAGATGACAGCACTGTTGTTCTCATTAAGATGACAACTTCTGGTACTGACAAGTGACTCCTGAAATGTTATTCCTTGCTGAAGCATCTCAGTTTTGAATGACAGGAATTGAAAAACAATGGGATATTCTCAGTAGAATATTCAGCTTTTTTTTTTTTTATTCAGAATTCATATATACAGCCTATGGAACTCTGTGCAAATGGATGCAAACAAAGAGCTTCATATAATACACTGCCTTTTGGACTGATCTCACAGTTATTTATATATACATCAGCATGAATTTCTGAGCGCAACCCCCACCTCCCATGTCTGTTCCTGACACTGGATTACAAAATAATATAGTCCAGCCTGAGACTTCTTTTTTTCCAGAGGCACTGAAGTAGGGCAATCACTCAAAGTTGTTCAATCACTCTGTCTTGAGGCGGATAGCCTCTCGCTGTTGCTTCTGAACAGTCCTGGAATCCTCCCACAGACGGGGTCCTCTGATGTTCTCCCAGTTATCCAAGTCAGACTTTTCCAGCTTCTGCAGATAAACAGCAAAAAAAAGAGCATCACCTTGACAGTCCCATGATTTAAAGTATTTATTATTCTAAATTGTTTTCTTATGCACAAGAAAATCAGTATCACTACTGTGTGGATGAAATTTCATCTACTCTGCAAAAGAAGTTCCACTACAAGGAGAAAAAATTAGGAAGTCATCCATATAAGTATGTAAATGAATAGAGTAATCATTACTGCATCTGCTTATCAACAGATAAATAACATGCAAGGACAGGAAGCACTATAGCATCTGGACGCAACTGAAGGTATCTTGCATATATGTTTTTTTTTCTTCTCTCACGTATTTTTCCAGATGTGTTCTTCAACTGAAAGTCTTCCATATACTGAAGTACTAGGTGTGAAAACATTAGAACAGCTCAAATGGAAGATTAGTAATTAGTGACCTGAAGTATCCTGTCAGCAACAATACAAAGCATACTGAAACAGACAAATTACCTAGCACGAAGGGAGACAGTGCAATTCCATTCAATCTATGTGGCTAACTAGAGAGAGGTATGGAACACTTTCTGTTGCTTAGTTTCTTACGGCACCCAGCCATCGCAGATAGGTCTCTCACTAAGTCATACACGAGATATGCTAACTGACCAAACCGTCAGACACTTAAAAACTATCGAGATTTCAATTACCTTCTTGCCTATTCCTATCATCCCACCCAGAAATGCCAATGACTGCAGTATTTATCTAGCCTTAGAGGGGCACAAAAATGAAGAACAGGCACCCTCCTGACCTCACCTACCATGTGCTACAGTTGAAGAAGACAAACATATACTGCATCTTCACAGTCCTACTGGCAGAGACACCAAAGTCCCCTTCCAGCAGACACAGACCTTGAGTCTCACATATCAGCCAGTGGAACAGTACATTGGACACGATGGGGCTCTGGCAACACGAGACCAAGGAGGCAGTTTGCACCACTGCGAGAACCAGAGCTGTTCTACATGCTACTAAACAGGGCAACACTGCATACCATCAACTATGCATGATGTACTGCAGTGGGGTTTAAACCTCTGATTTGTGATCAAGGCCTCACCTCAGAAAATGCTGGAAAAATACACCAGAAAATAATTAACCCTGCCCTCTGCCTGTGATCTAATTTGCCTACTATCAATCATCCAAATAAATGGCAAATACTGAGGGACTTGAATAATAGTCACAGAATAATTCAACAGCTATAACAGAACAGACTTGCTGCTAATAGTTCATGTTATGTAAAAGTTTTTGCCACTTCTACAACTGAGGAAATTACAATGAGGTTAGTCAGATATCAGAAGAAATTAGGCAACATTCAACAGAAGATATATGAGAACACATGCACAAACACAGCAGACTTTCACAGGGTAGGAGCAGCAGTGGAGTTGGCAAAGGTCTTTCTGAAGAATTGTCTTCACTACTTTATACAACTTATGATTAGCTGGTACTTCATTTCAGCTGGAAGGGATCTAAGCTGACATGGAAGAAAGGAGAAGGAGGGAGGGCATGCATTATCTCGCACAGCAGTGATTATCTACTCTGATTGAAAAATCAGAATTTAACATCTGATTTTAATGAAAGCTTCAAGGAAACTGCACTGAAAACAACCTTGTGCTTTAACACAAGGGAGAAATTTATTAAACACAAAGTACTACACAGCTGCGAGGATGCAAACTATTTCCAAACAGCTCCCAAAGTCTGAACAAGAATCAACATTTAAAATACACACAACAGAACTTGTAGTAGTATCATAGAATAGTTAAGGTTGGAAGGGACCTTAAATATCATCTAGTTCCAATCCCCTTGCCATGGGCAGGGACATCCCACTAGATCAGGCTGCCCAAGGCCCCATCCAGCCTGGCCTTGAACACCACCAGGGATGGGTCATCCACAACTTCCCTTGCCAACCTCTTCCAGTGTCTCACCACCCTCATGGTGAAGAAATTCTTCCTAATGTCCAGTCTAAATCTGCCTCTCTCCAGTTTATACCTGTTCCCCCTCGTCCTATCACCACAAACCTTTATGAATAGCCCCTCTCCAGCTTTCCTGTAGGCCCCATTCAGGTACTGGCAAGTCGCTATAAGGTCTCCTCTGAGCCTTCTCTTCTCCAGGCTGAGAGTTGGGCTTGTTCAGCCTGGAGAGGAGAAGGCTCAGAGGAGATCTTATAGCGACTTGCCAGTACCTGAAGGGGGCCTGTAGTATTTCAAAACCATACAACTTTAGTATCTAAAGATAGGCTATGTAAAGAAGCCTATCAAAAGAGACATGCATACTGGAGACCTTTACCAAAAGTTCATTTTAATCTGCCCCTGAAACTTCACAAAGGCTTTTCAGAGAGGTTTGTCCAAAACAGGTAATATTTCAAAACTATACAATCTAAACAAACCACTACAAGTACATACTTTGGCAGTTTCCAATGGAAAGCATAAAGCTACATGGAAAATAGTGATATACAGACAGAATAAAACACAAGGTACAAGGGTGATGTACAGTGAATGGCTTTGCCTCAAACTACAGAACAGATAACATCTATTGACAGTGTTACTTTCTGTCAATTAAAATATAAGGAATTAAAGATTCTAATGAATACATAGAATATATTTCTAGAGATCGTTAACAATTTGTGCCACATGTAAAGATTGTGTTTGACATCTCGCTGCTATTAAAGAAGAAAGCATCTTCTTTGCTGGCTTATAACAGCATCTGCAAAAATTAGTATTTCATAGGACAGGTATCTGCCCAGTCATCAGACGGCAGCACAATTAGACTACCTACTTTTTGAAACTGATGCTATCAAGGTTTGGAAGAATAGAGGACTCCTGGTCCACAGGGATAAGCATAAGATGGATTATCATCAGTAAGAGGGGACCCCAAAAATCTCAGTTCAGCAATGTTTTCCTACTGCATGGCTTTTTTGCAAGTTATGTACCTCTGCTGATTTTGGCTGGAATAGTTAATTCTCTTCCTAGTAGCTAGTACAGGGCTATGTTTTGGATTTGTGCTGAAAATGGCGTTGATAACACACGGATGTTTCAGTTACTGCTGAGCAGTCCTTACACAGTGTCAAGGCCTCTTCTGTTTCCCATGCTGCCCCACTAGTGAGGAGGCTGAGGGTGCACAAGAAGCTGGGAGAGGACACAGCCAGGATGGCTGACCCCAAATGACCAAAGGGATATTCCACACTATATGACACCCAGAAAGAAGGGGTGGGGGAGGAATCAGTACAACACACACATTCAGAGCGACTGGTGTTTCTCTTCCCAAGTAACCGTTGGTGTGATGGAGCATCACTTTCCTGGAAATCTCTGAACCCCTGCCTGTCAATAGGAAGTAGTGACTGAATCCTTTGTTTTCCTTTGCTTGTACATGCAGCTTTTGCTTTACCTGTTAAACTGCCTTTATCTCAACCCACAGATTTTCCTCACTCTTCTGATAGTCTCCTCCATCCCATCTGGGTGGTAGTGCCGAAGCAGCTCCCAGGTGCTTAGTTGCTGGTTGGAGTTAAACCATGACACTACCTCAGATACAACTAAACAAAATGTAACCTTTTTGCTTGGTCACTGACATGAAAATTCTTAAAACACTTATCACTCCAGAACAAATGGCTACACTAGATATAGGCCAAAGACACATACATAGCCACATTTTAAATTAATCTTAGGCTTAGAGTAAGACCAAACTGACAGTCCTTCTATTGATTACCTGCAGCACAAGCCGCAAAGCTACAGAGCTCCTTCAGATTGCCTGAGCTTTACCGTGAGAACTCAGCCAAGAGTCTAGCTCTGCTCTCAGACGAAGCGAATCTCTTTCATTCTAACTGGCTGGGGCTTTTTAATTTCTTATTTTTTTTTCTTTTTGGCCACCTGGACTCTGTCCATCTAAATTCATGGAAACATCACATAAAGATGGTAAACTACTCCCAGCTTTTAGTAAATTGAAATCCATATGAACCGGCAGTTTAAAAACCAGAAAGCTTTCTCTCCCAATTCAATGTACTAAATAGTCAATCATTGAAGACTACAATGACTTGTAATCAGATCAGACCAGCACTGCTTTTCCTGCCTGTCTCAAATAGCCCAAAGTATATTTAAAATTAGCTGTTTAAAGCAAGACCAGTGCAGTCCATTAAATCTACTGATTCACTTCCTAAATCAGCTAAACTGCCTCTTAAGAGTACAGGACTAAGAGAAGCTGTAAATTCATTTTAAAAATGCATCTACGCAAACAGGCACAGTGAACAAAAAATAAAAAGGTTCAACTGTTTGCCACACAGTTGACTTTGGTTAAACAGCTTGTCTAGTGCAAAGGTACCAATAAGGATGTAGAGAGACATTCAGTTTTCAATTCTGGTTCAACCATCTGGCTTCATATTAAGTAAAAGACATAATCCTCTGTCAGCCTTAAAAAAAAATAAAATTTTAAAAAGAGTTTGAATTCTAGTTTTGCAGGATAGTCTTCATGCCACAATAAACGAATTGGAATCTGCAGAAATTCTTTTAGAGCTATTGGTCTTTAGGCTGAGTTAATTCAGGTTGGTCACTTAAAATGTTTGGCTTTAGTCTCAGCTTTCCACTTGTGGAAGAAGGGATAAGAAAATCCTGCTTATTTTATAGATACAATAAATACTGTGATGAGCACCACAGAAAGAAATTGCTTCAACTCAGAGAGACAATTATTTCCTAGTGTTACAGTATTTGCAGATAATAGATGAGCCAGGAAGAATATCCTCATGGCTTAAAGAATCAGTGAAAGAAATGCACTAAACCGGTCTGCTCCTGCAAATATGTCAAAACAGTTTGAAGACTATAAAAGATATATTGAGGAACTCTGTGATATATACTTGCAGAGGTACAGAATTAAGGTGGACACCGAATCTGCTGTCTTGTGCGTGACTGAAAATCTTAGTATCACACTGATATGACATTATTGTCTTTCTTACAACTCTTTCCCAGAGCCACATTTCGACATCTTATTTTCTTAATACAAACTTGGTGTTGCTTACTTTGTTTAGAATGTGACATAATTTAATGTCTATGATTAGTGTTTTAATAATCTGTACTTTAACAGCCCATGATTAGTGATTTAATCCTCAGATTAAAAAGACGTATTTTTTTCCAAATGCAGAATGCTTAGATTTTATGTTATTAGTACACAAGTACGTCAGTAAGCAGTATGCTATAGCTAGAATAAAGTTGGTTTGTTCAATAAGTGATGAAATAGGGGGTTTTTTTGCATGTAAGCATCCAGAGAGTTGCTTCTCTTTTTGGCTTTGCTGAAGACTGACTGAAAATGCAATGATGAAACTAACGGAGGTTTTGTTGCTTACTTCAGTGGGATCCAATACCTTTAATCTATCGTATAATTAATCAACCTACGGTGAATCAGTTTAAGAGACTGTTTTCCCACAGGTTATTTTCCATTTAATTATGCCGATTCAACACTATGTGGGGCTGTGCCTCAGTCAGAAAAATGAACTGGATTAGGAGAACAAATACACACTGTTCATGAATTAATCTTATTTAAGCATAAGACTATGCAAAGAGTTGAACTGGCACACCTGAAGGAATCATTGGGCAGAGAGAGAGAAGAAGTATCTTTAAGTGGCTATGTTGTAAAAGATGCATATCAAAGAACTGCACCACCAGTTTGCCTGTGCATCATTTTCCCAATCTGAAGAATGGGAACTGGACTTGCCTGCTTCTCAGAGGTGTCACAGAGTGTAATTAGTGTTTGCAGACTGCTCTCAGTTTTGAATGAAGAAGCTACAGTGATACAAATTAGTCAGTAAGCCAAACAATTATAGCACTTTGTTAGAACTACAGGAATATACAGCCTTGAATCTTTAAAATAACAGAAAATAACATCAGGCAGGTATCTCCACCTAGGAATTAGGGTTTGCCAGTAACAAGCAGTCAGAGGATAACTCAGTGTCATTTATGCATTACACCTGCAGATGACCCAAGCAGGACTCCTCAGTTCAAAGGATTCACAAGTTCCACAGGTAAAGTCAAAAGGATGCATGCATGGGTCATTTACTTTCAGCTTCTTTTCTTAAGCAAAAATGAAACTCTGAAATATCCAACATAAGGAATAGCATGAGTGCAATAGTACACCTTCAAGATCAAATATCCAAAATTCAGCAAATTCCGAGTTTAATTAAGCAATGAAGTACACATAGGATAGTTTATATTTCCCTCACATATGGGAGTTTTATCAAGCTATGGTTAATGTGCACCAGTAAGAGAGGTGCTGCTTATTAAAGTTTATCTCTGAATTTACATCTTTGAAGACCAAGCCAAGTTAAAAGGACCAACAAATTTCCCAACTTTGAGAGCTTTATCTTGCCAACTTTCTATCATATTAAACTTCGTAAAGGTATATGCTAGTTACTGCAGCACAACCCTCTAAAAGAGGAGCAACCAGGGGCAGACTTTTGGGATGTTTGCAGGATCTTTTTCAACTCTGTAAAGATGAGCCTGGCTGAGGGGGATACTTGATCTTTTCCAGTGCAGGATGGAGTGATAAAAGGGAGAAGGAAAAATATCTCAACCCCACCAAGTGTCACTAAGGAGGGATTTTTTTTTTTTTCCCCAATATCTTTGTCTTCTCTCAAACAGCTCAAGGTATTTAGCCACAGACGCTGAAGTAAAATAATTCAATAGACTTAACTGCTAATTATTCAACAACAACAAAATCTGTAATCGTCTTGTACTGATAATGGCAGCAACAAAACATTTGCAGATTTCAGCTACTGGCATTCAGGAATTACCTTCCTTCTAGATTTGTCCTCAGGTCCACACACTTTGATGCATCTGTTGAATACTATAAATTACAATGTTACTACACAGTCCCTTCCTGGAGAAAAATGCTTCATCCTTTCTGCCGGCACTACAATCCCCCAAAGTTAAGTCAAATGAGCATTAAGCAGCTTGAACCTTTTTAAAGAAGAGCTTCAAGTTCTTCTTTTACTCCTTAGAGAATAAATACACAGGTTACATTCCCAAGCCACCTCTCCATACACCTGTTTTTACTTTTTGAACTCTCCTGAATAAACATCTCAATACTGCAATGACAATACTTTTCCTGTAATTCACATAATCACTAGGTTGGAAAAGACCTCTGGGATCATCAAGTCCAACCATTCCTATCAACCACTAAACTATGCCCCTGAGTATCTCATCCACCCATCTTTTAAATACCTCCAGGGATGTTGACTCCACCACCGCCCTGGGCAGCCTCTGCCAGTGCCCAATGACCCCTTCAGTGAAAATTTTTTTTCTGACGTCCAGCCTGAACATCCCCTGGCAGAGCTTGAGGCCATTGCCCCTTGCCCTGTCCCCTGTTACTTGGGAGAAGAGGCCAGCACCCTCCTCTTTACAACCTCCTTTCAGGTAGTTGTAGAGAGCAATGAGGTCTCCCCTCAGCCTCCTCTTCTCAAGGCTAATTCAAAGGACAAACAATTGCACAACTTGTGTCCAGAGCTAACATTGACCTTTTGTGATCTGTCAAATTATGAGGAACAAAACCTGTTGAATATGCATAGATTTTAAGCCAAGAAAGCAGCATTCTCTATCCTGACCAGCATATTTCCTCACTCACCCAAAGAGTCCAACAGCTTGCAACCAGCTGAAAGAAAAGTTCTAAGTTTTTATATTCTGCAAGATAGAGAACACTTTTTTTCTTGCGGTTGTCTTCAAATGATGCTCCCATCTATTAATAATGGAGCTTAGTTATAATTTTAGTATCTTTGTTGCAGTTCAAAAAAATCTTCAATAGCTAGCACTTTATTATTATTTATATACATTATATATTCATGTCTAACTACCATTATTTTTGGTACTTTTAAAAATATTCAAGTCTTTAAGCTTAGTTCAAGTCAGTCTTTGGAGCCCTGAGTTAACATATTCAGACTGTTCTGCAAGCTATCCCATTTTTAAAGTTCTATTCAAAGTGCAGACACCTGAGGTAGATCCAGTATTTCAGTACTGGCCTCATTAGTGCCACACTCAGAAGTAAAATCAACTCTTCCCAATACCTGCCAATCCTGTTTATATTCATAAGGACTGAATTAGCTCTTTGTGGCATAGCATGACAGTAGAAGGTCAATTTCAATAATTTATCCACTGACTCCTAAATCTTTTCCAGAGTTGCTGCTTTCCATAACACAGTCCACTCTGGCCAGCATTTCCCATTTTTTAAACGAATAACTTTGGCCACTTTAAAAAGTACTTTGCCCATTTAATGGGTCGAGTTTACAAAGTAATAAACAACTCTGTCCCTGTCTTGCTATACTTCTACTATTTCAATACTTCTGTGTCACTTGCACATCCATCATGATTCTACAATTTCTTCTATATCACTGAAGTTCTAGGTATTGCCCTGATCTGTGCCGAATCTCACAGAACGCTTAAAAATACCACCTTCCAGCCTAGTGACAATTCTTAGAGAACCATCATTCCCAGACTGAGATTTTCAGCACCCATTGAATTCTTCCAAGTGTTATCTTGGAACTCTGTTATAAACCATCCGAGTCTAATAGATATTAATAATATCTTGTTTAGTTATTAAGAGGTTTGGAAGTACATCCCTTGCCTTTTCCAATTTGAATACAAAGGACGTTTTTCTCTAAAAGAAACACAAATATATTTTTTGAATGTTGCTACCTTACCAACATGGTTATTCATGATTTTACAACGTCATTAATTTATTAATGACGTCATTAATTGCTGCTACACCATCCTTTTATAAATACGCTTGTCATCTTATTTATAAGACAACTCTCCAATGTCCTTAGCATCTTTTATCAATCTTCTGTGTTATAACTCATTTAGTGTTTCCATAGCAATCCTTCATATTTTTTATTTATTGTGATTTTTTTTTCTCTGCCTTCAACTGACATTGGTTCCCATTGGATATCAAATATTTGATTCAAACCTAATTGATTTTCCTATTGTAAAATGTTAATAAACTCTTCTTATTTTTACTTCCTTGAAAACCCCTAAACAATAATTCTTTATTTTGCAGTCTGATGTAACTGACTGAGGACAGATTTTTTAGTCTACCAGACAATTTATTTCACATAAGTACAGAAATCAAGTGCTAAAATAAGGAATGTTATTTTGAAATTGCATTTAAACCAGTGAAAAGGAATATACTGTGATTGTAAAACACCCAGAAGGATGTTTTTCACTCATCACATTAATGAGTTTTTTTATCCCCCTCTTTCAAGCACTATTTTTGTTCTTTCAAATACAGTAAAATACTCTAGGCTTACGTCACGAGTACACACTTGACATTTTTGCAGTGTGTTCTACGAGGCCCAGCTTAGCAGCAGAACTATGCTCATACTAGTACCAGTGTCACTAGTGGATAGCACCATGATTTATTAGGCAAAAGGGAGTGGCAAGGACTAATTGGCCATATGAGGACACAAATGTGTGAGAGGACTGCATAAACAATGGAAAACATAGAAAGGTAGCTTGCTCCTCTGCCATGTCTCAAGGCACAAGATAAATAGCATTATTAACAGACCTGAGATATAAGAAATGCAGAATAAATCACACATGCAAATTCTTTCTACCTCAAAATATTATCCTGGCCAGAAATACTCCTATATGAAATTAAGTAAATTTTGTATAGTTTGAGAAGATATAATTTAGTAAATCAGAAGGTGAGAATATGTATTTATTTTAATGTCTTCACAGCAAATTGATTAATCTGTGATTGCAACTTTTTTCATCACCACCACCACGTTGGAGAGAAAATGCAGACTTTAATATGTTTGAAATATCAGAAATATCTTTATCTCTTGCAATACGCCCATAAAGGTGTACATTTATAACAGAAATTATGAGATTCTAAAAGAACTCAGTATGCATTCAATATGTACATTTCTATAAGGACAATAAGACATTTTTAAAAGTCTTAGGGAGGGCCAATAGCCATTTGCATGCATCAGGCAACCATGATTCAAAAGAGCTGGCTTGGTATCCTCAGTAACAGCTGCAGATATAATGCTAATAATATTGTAAAAGAACGCTTTACATATCAAAACAGAAACTTGTTTTTTTGACTGCCCTTGATCTCTTATCATACCATATTTAGTAACAGCCACCAGTGTAATCCTCCAGTGTGACCTACATATAGAATTAGAAGACATTAGTAAGAGCTGTATTTTGGATAAGTGAAAACATAAAGAAAGGGCAAAAAAGACACCAACCCCCTAGCCTGGAACACATGAGGTCCACACAAAACCATTCTCCTAAATGTCAGCTGTAACTCAGTGACTGGTTAGAATTTTTTTTGACCAGAATATAGAGGTAAAATTAACCAAAACTGTCACACACACAGTGCAGAGCATGTGCATGACTGCTGGCAGCTCCACAAGTTTCACTGATGCAAGAAATGAATACGCCTAGTGCTAGCACGCTGGTGCCACAGTAAAGCATGCATTGAGATCAGAATTCAACACAATAATCTATATCTATTTACATTGTGGTAATGCAAATCCATTTGTTTGGTTGAAATGGTCTGCCCTCTCTAATACCCAAACACCACCATAGAAGAATTTCAGTCTGGGAACTCTCTGGAGTTTAGATTAAGAAAAAAATAAGGTTGTTTCTGTCATTTCTGTCCATCAGAGAGGAGCCTTATTACACAAGTACATTTCTAATATGTTGTTATGCCCACCGTATTTTATTACTATTGACCTATCCATAAGGTTAATGCAATTATGGCCATTTAAATACTATCCTTCAACTATTTACTTGTCTTTTGGAGAGAAAGCAAGGCATAACTGAATACAGATCAGTTGACTTTGAGGTTAGGTAATGAGTTGAACAGAGAAATGTGGTTCTTTTTACTTCTTGTGGTTCTTCCACATAAATCAATCAGAGTAGCCTTACAATATATTCTGTGGAAAGTGAGGCACCCAATAATTCCCAGAGACAATCACAACTTAATGGATTTGTATGTTTTGGCTTTCCATGGAACTTTCCATATGTACTGAGGGATCAAGTCTTCCTATTCTCTACGCCATAAACTACAGTTCTTTGTAGAAGGAAGGCAGCCCAAAACTGTTTGAAATAATGAAAAAACACCATCACAAACCTGGCAGGTAGGCAGATGTTCTGTGAAAACGGGCATGTAAAAATACACAACTTAAGTTTTATTTTTATTTCAGACCAATCACAAAAGAGTAATATAATACAAAGGTTTTATTAGCAAGACCACATACTGCCATTTGGACACCGAAGTATGAGAGCAATCAAGCTCTTCAAGGGCTTATGACAGGAATGTGGTGTGGGAAGAAAAAGAAAAACTGTGTTCAGCATAAAGATCATAGAGACAGATAAAGTGTTAGCTGGATATTTGATCCAATTAATTTAACTTTAAAAATTATCTTAAATAGCTTTATCCATTGTTTCTGGATTCAGGGAGGCTTTTTTTCCAGTTTTCTTAGCATGGCTTTTGCAGACCTGTAGATTTATGAAACTCTGGATATTAAAATGGCCAAAACAGCCATTTTGGAGCTCAGTAATGTTTGAAGAAAATGCATTGTTAAGGAAAGAGTGAAATATTTCTCTATAAAATTTTCTGAAATAGTAAAAAAGAATTCACAGTTGTTTGAAAGACATAAGTTTCAAAACCAAGGAGTAACAGAAAGCACGTCAAGCACGTTGTTCTGTAATTTGGACTAAAGATCATCATAATTCACACAGTAGCAGTCTTGACATATATGTATACACATTCCATATTCCGTCTAAGGTCAATATCAGCTCTATATTTATAGACTAGGTTAACCACAGAAATTTATTTTGTGGTTAATTTGTGTGTAATTTATTTGTACCACTATACCTGGCACCTGGACATCAAAGTATAGCTGTGTTCAGAAAGAAGCACTGCATGTTCAAAAATCCTTCTTTACATAAAAACTTAGTTTTATTGGACATCAGTGAGTCAAAGGCAGATGGCTGATCTAATTTTAGTTAGAGACACATACAACCCACCAGCGGCCAGGGTAATCAAGGGTAGCCAAGGTTATGAGCCTCAAGCAACAGATTTATTTTACCTCATATTCAGATTCCAGTGTCACAGTGCTCTGTTTTAGTTTTTCTTTCAAAGCTGGATCAACCTGCAAGACAAAGAAGAATACAGCAAAAATATTTGCTTTTAAGAAATCTTAACCTCAAATAAACTAAGTATTGGTACATGCAAACCCTCCTCTCCTCTAAATGAGTTTATGTGCCGTTTGTTCAGAAACCACGATGATGAACACAGTACAAGAATTGGCCTGAAGAGACAGGTCAACAGCCAAAGTTTCCAAATCAAAAAGGAAGCACATTTAACTAGCCCTGCACTCGCATTACCTTAGATACTTAAATCTGTAACCTTTTAGTTTGAAAATATCAAACTAAACAAAGCCTTAAACAAATGAAACACGAAAGATCAAGAAAGAGGAAACTGTGATCACACTACATATTTTATTCCTGAATGTTGCATTCAGTGAATAGGTACACAATATATTCTGTCTCATGCTTAGACTTCGAAACCCAAACTTCCAATTTTCTGGTGAACACACAGCTCTTTCCTAGTCTATTGTGTGTACTGACAATGTTGTTTATTCCTACCATCTTTCAGAGAAGCTTGTTCAAAGAACAAACCTAAGAACAGAAATGTCAGTGAACCACAGCAGATGTGTTCCATGTTTTAACTTCTTCTGACCCCAGAAGAAGTTATGTTCATCCCTCCCTTCACTAAGTAACATTTACTCCCATTGGCCTAAGACCAGAAGCAAAAGGAAAAAAGATAATTAGCATTCCTCATGCTTAAAGAAACTGTTTTATGTTCTCAAACAGACATCAGCCACATATGCGGTATTCAAACACAGTCTTTAGACTAATCAATTAAAATATCAAATAAATCTATCATAAGAAAACATTCTCATTTTCAGACCTTAAGCACAACCAGCGTTCAATGAACCAGATGTGTAAGGAGACTGTTAATGTGCTTAGATCTACATTCATGGTATAGTAGTCCAACTACAAATAGTTTGGTGACCAAAAGTTTTATTCTTAATTTGCTTCTTCTTGATCTGAATGAAAAGAGCTCAGTTACCCTCATCACAACCAACCTCAAATATATGTAAGCAGTCTAGAAGAAAAAAAGAAGAGAAAAAGGAGAGAACACAAGTTATAAAATTTGCCTGGTCAATGAGAAAATCTACCTTCAGATTCTGCCCCAGCACAAGGCTCTGATCCTCAGAGGTACTTAAAATACACACCTTCTATCTATACTGATGGGCATTGTTCTGCAGAATTTCCCTAGGCCATAACGTTCCCCTTGATTACAGATGCCGCCTGCTAGTTAGCATGCAGCCTGTGAGACCTCAATTCCTAAGGATGCTCAGACAGGCAAGTCTAACACCATATGTGCATGGCCAGAGGTTTGGTTTCCCTATCTGATCAGAGATCTGGCCACAGAAATCCGTGTATTTGCAACCTCCAGACTCATTACTCTTGGGAACTAAGCCAAAGCACCTAAAATGGTTAAAGTTTGTACAGGATACAGCTCCCACAGTCTTTGTAGTAAAAAAAAAACAATTTGTAAAACATGGTACTCTCTCTGCACTGGTCCTCTACATCAAATAAAAAATGAATTGCAACATCTCTGCATTGGCATTCAAGGCCTCCATAGAACTGCCCCTTATTAAAGATGGATTGCCTCTTGCCTTCTGTGACCATGACCTCCAGCAAGAGCTATGCTTCATTAGAACAACGAACCCATCCATCACACATGCAAATTCTTTCAGCAGCCAGACAGGCTTTGGAGCTTGCTTTCACAGAAGTAAGAGAGATCATGGACCTCACTGTATTAAGAACTAAATGCAAACTCTATTTGTTATGCTTGGTGTTATCACAATACACGTATGGACAAGGGGAAATAAATGTTCTAGCAAGTAAAGAAGCAACTTTTATTTCCTCCTATGTTTTCCCTTCACTTAATAATAAGACACCCAAGATAACACGGCTGGAGCCATATTTTCACTTAATTAACCACAGCCATAATTTAACTTACAAAGACAGCTCAATATATTCATGCTCAAGTCTTATTTTAGCAACTTTTAGTGTGTTCATCTAACACGTGGCATTTGCATGGCCATGTTTCTGTAAGGTAAAGGGAAACAAGCAGTGAAGTTAGAGCTGCTTCTGTTCTCTTCCAGGTCCTTCTGTCTTCAGACTTCCTTGTACATTCATTCTCCTCTGCCTGCACAAAGGGAGAAGACTAGCTAAAACTGAGATATAGCATCTCAGTGCTTGTAACTATTTGATGCTGTAGCTTTAACATTAACAAAAATACATAAATTAAGGAGGCTAGTTGAAATCTCTCTGTAAAAAGCTATCCTGTAAATCAGAAATAAAAAGAAACCAATGCTTCTTTAGAAGCAGGATTTTTTTTTTTGTTAGTAAGTTAATTTCCCAAATAAGAGTAGTCAAACCCTGTTTTGAAAGCAAATATACACATATATTGGCAAGTTCTTAATATTTAACATATAGGCACATGCAAGACTTAAGTCCACTCCACAGATCATGTTATTTTGCTTGAAGTTACCCCTCGCGTCCCCAAAAAAGGGAGCAAATATGTATTTTCTCTAATTGTTACCTTTTGTAAGTGTATTGTATGTGTCCTACATACTTATCCATGTAGAATAATTTAAACATACTTGACACTGCACAGAAACTGAGTCACTTGCATTTCTAAGGCCCTGATTGCAAACCTTTGCTTTTCAGTTGCCAAATGGAGACAGGCAGGTTACAAATTGTTTTCAGAATCAACATGGCAGTTGAGAAAACACATATTATAAAGTTCTGTTTCCGCAGTCTTTGTATCATGCTATAATATCTTTGCAACATCACAAGAACAAAAAAGTGAAAACAAAACAGTACTATTTTCATTATGTAAAGGCAGATAAACATCAAGATGAGCCATGATCACAGATCATAACCAGAGAACACTTAAAACGTGGGCAGAGCCAGGAAAGTGTCCATGCCAAAGTGGTAGCTCCTTTATATTACACATCTGCTACAAGATCCAAATACAAACACATACATTTTGCTTCCACGATAACTGCTATGCCAACACACATACTGCCAAAATGAGCTAGATGTATACAGCTATGTAATGGCAAATCAACCATCAGCTAAACTATGAATACAAATCTCTACTAGTAAATATCATGGGGACAGCAGACAAAGCCCAAATGCCATAACAGCCTGGCAGTATCCTCTGCACTATTATTTAGGAGGGAGAAAGGAAAAGAAAACAATATCCATTTACACTAGAAGTCTCCTTCTTGTCATGCAAAAACTCAAATACTCCTTTAAGACCCATTTAAATTCAAGCTTTGTCTCTAAATGTAGAACTAAAAGATGTGCGGACTTACATTACAACTTCACATTAAGCTTTTACTGAAAAATTATTGAAATATTTGATGCATACTAGCTTTCATTAAATGTTGTCTGTGCTTCAAAACTTATACTGTAAACACAATTTTTTAAGACTTTAATGTTTTTCTTTTAATGGGGTGTGTGTTGGGTTTTTTCCTATGTAGAACTTGCGGCTAAAATGAACGAAACATTCTCAAAGTATTTTGCACACAGGCTTATTTCATATTACATTAACTGGAAGTGTAATAGCAGGCATATAGACAAATCTGAAAAAAGGTTTAAAGACAAAGTTTTCAAATTAGAATTTTGTCCCAAATCACAACCCACTGTTCCTTCAGATTTATCCTTACTTAACCTCGAAATGCTCCTGAAGACATAGACTTTAAAACCAATTCTTAGGTGGCTAAAAGTAATAGGAGTTAAGCACAAAAATATTCTTAGAATTCTAAGCAGGCAGCTATTTGAGTCTGTAATACCTAAAAACCTTTTAAAATGTGGCTGCCACTTCTCATTTTAAGGCTGACATTTCAGTTTTTCAATGAGAACGTGGACAGAATTTTTAGGTGGAAAAAAAAGGTACACCTCAGGGTGCAGACAAGGAGCATCATTTCAAAACTAAGGAGGAATACCCGGTGCTTGCAGTCCTTACCAAACCAGTTACTCCTGGAGTGCATTGTAATAAAATGTTGGCCTCTCCACATTCATTTCAGTCAAGGAGATTTTTGTTTGCGACACAAATATTTCTGGTACAGTTAAAAGCCTAAACGTATTGTTACTAAAAAAATTCTCTAGGTAACACTTCTGCACTGATGGTCACTGACCACAGTTCACTTAAGTTCAGAAGCAAATAAAACAGACAGAGAGCAACTGTAAAATTTGTGAATGTCACTAACTTTACTTCCTGGGTATGGAAAATGATAGGTCTTCCACAAACGAGCCCAAAGAACACCATCACTATCCCCTTTTGATGTTCAGAGGAATAAAACATCTCTTCTATGGGGAAAGGCTGAGAGTTTGGGATGTTCAGCCTTGAGAAGATAAGGCTGCTGGGAGACCCTACTGCAGCCTATTGGTGCATAAAGGAGATCTGTAAAAAAAATGGGCACAAACTTTTTAGTAGGGCCAAGTCCAAGATGACATGAGGTAATGGTTTTAAACTAAAAGAGGGAAGGTTCAGACTAGATATAACGAAGAAATATTTTATGATGAGGGTGGTGAAACACTGGAACACGTTGCCCAGAGAAGTAGGTGCCCCATCCCTGGAAACATCCAAGATCAGGCTGGACAGGGCTCTGAGCAACAGGATCGAGTTGAAGACGAGGGATTGGACTACATAACCTTTAAAGGACCCTTCCAACCCAAACTATACCAAGAATACAAAGCAGATTAGCATAGTCACTCCTGTTCAGTATTCAGAGAGAAGGAGTCAGTTCATTCACGTTCTAATTTTCAAGGCAGCATCCCAGTCATTCACAATACACGTATGCCTGGATCTGTAATTTAAATAGGTCACTTTCACAGGCACTCTCTCAGCTATAATCATTATTATTTATTTCTCCACTTAGTATTTGTGGCCATGGGTTTTGGCACAAACTGCATCTCAAATATATCTTCTAAAATTAAAGGTTCAGTTACAAGGGAACTGTCAGGAGACAACGATGTCATGAGAAGAGAACTGTGCTTTTAATAGTCTCCTTCCACGTAAGTCAGTGCAGTAAGTTGTACGCTTGTGTGCACAGACCGGCATGTACTGACCAAATATTTGTGTGCCAAAGCCTCACAAAACTCCCTCTAGCAAGCATTTCCAGGTGGTGGTATACGCTACCCTAAAGTTAGTTATTTTCACTAAAACATGTGTATCCTTTCCTCCCTATCCTCCACAAAATAATATCCCACTGAGAAAGATTTCAGCTTTACTTTGGAAATGTGGAAGGATGATGGCTTGAATGCAAAGAGCATCTATTAAGCTGTTTTTTTCATCTGCTCACACCAGCATAAATAGATGGGACAAAATTCTCCTGCAGTATCCACAACAGAGTCCACAAAATGACTGTTTATAAAAAATTCTTCATTTTGATCTCCCCAACTATTTTTTAAACTTAGAGTAAACCAGAACCACCAGTTCTGACTACCAACACATTATCTTCTTTGAAAACATTTACCATATGCCTTACTCCTCTAAATGGAAAATCAGCAATCTTGTATGGATCAGTGAACTTTAATCTTTGCTGAGAAGAAAAGACTCCCATAAATTGTAACAAAAGCCTGTGTCATAAATATTCCATACTGTGGTTTATGAGCACAGTCAGAAACTGCAGACAAGAGAGGATAAATTCCAGGACTCAGGAAGTGCAGTGTAAACTGCAGCCAAGCGGAGTGCCATCCTACTTAAGGAACTAAAGGAACAAAGCTTGTAAAGATTGTGAAGTCCAACAAAAGTTGTCTTTATGCCAAACTCTCTAGCATACAGTCTTTAGCAATCAGTCTCGGACAGTTCTGCAACCAGCTCTGTGTGGGGACAAGTCTAACCCTAAGCCTCCCCATAGAGAGTTGTCCCTATGAAAAGTTGTCATTTCTTGAAGAGAAGAGACAGGGCAAGAGCAAGGTAAAACATATCATTTCATGCAACTTAATTCACAACATCTTTTAAATATATTATTTATAATATTTAATACAGTAAAAACACTTAGGTAAGGCTACTGCATACACTTCGATAGGAATACTTCTCAAGACTGGGAAGACAGCTGTGACACTGAAAAACCCGTCTTTGTGTCCTTTGTCTCTTTCCTCAGATCTGCATAGAATACAGATGGTTAAACAAAAAAAAATATTTCATCCAGTCTCTGACAGAAATCAATGCAGACATTTGCAAAGGAGCAAAATAAAATTTTACTACAGCAGCAGTTCCCAGAGTTAGAGTACATGGTGCACCAAACTCTCAAATGCAAATCTGCTACTTGCTTTCAGATGGCTCAAAAAAAGATCTGCAATCCCAAACTCTGAATCACGTATTTTCACAGGATAATGCCATAGGAAATGCAGTCAAGTTAAAGGCTAATGTGAGGAACGAACCATTCCATACTTCATCAAGCACTTAAGCATATCGAGATTTCTCATATATAAGGTCACCAAAAATAACAACAGTTCTATGCCTTTCAGCTCTGAGAAGAAAGTACTCAGGCATCTAATCAACAACTTGTATGCTTTCACACTCAGCTTGATTTGTAGGTGCACATTTATTTATTTATTAATTTGATTTATAAAACATGCATTAGTGCCTTGAGCATTGACTCTGAGTATGCTAGTATATTCAGTAAAATTCTGTGCAAAAACTGTTCCTTCCAGTATAAAATAAAATATTCCTAAACAGAAAAAAACTGCACAAGTTCAGAACTAACAGCAAACCAATTTCTGGTTTTGAAAGGTCCCTGCAAGCAAAAAACCCAAATTTTGCCATGTGCATAAAGATGAACCAGTTCTAAGTATAGACCCAACCACACCTCTCATCTTAAAGTCATTTCTGGGCTTTGCTACATCTTGGTTTCCCCCTGCTACTCAATAATACAAAGGGAGAAATTTGCTAAGTATTCTGTGCAGTTTTTCCCAAATGACCTTTTTACTTTCTTCCAAACAAGAAACAGAAGTGTAAGACCTCCCAGGCAAAATGGATAGAACATGCTGAAGATCTGTGGTGTAAACTGTGCAAGAAGGCAAGAATGGTTCAGCCCAATTTACTATCAGGGGACTAAATGCTTTAACTATCATCACAGAAAGGAATGAAAAGTAACACAATAGCATTTCTCTCCTGTGGGCCAAAATACGTATCACTGGTCACAAAAAGATTCTTAGTCTGGAACAAGAGTTGTAGAATTTGCCAAGTCAGTTATCACAACACATTGACACAGAAAACAGCAAGAGGAGTAAGTGTCCTATTTTAAAACGATTAAAAGACAATTTCTCAAGGTGTCTTTGTAAAGTCTTTTTAGTATGATATACTTGTCCTGCTACAGCCACTTAAACATCATGCAGTACAGGACATAGACTGAACACTGATACTTAAGGTATAAGTTTGGAAAAAGGGAACATTACATTAAGTAGTATTTAAAATATTCCTTTTCTTCCCAAAGTGTGGGAATAATTGATGAAAAGTGAATAATATCTACTAAAAGATTTTATGTTCTTAAATATTGGTTTCATCATACTTTAACTTACATACAAGCTCTGCAATTTTTTAACAAACCTCTCAAAACTCCTCATAATGCATCTGCTGTTAATATATGTATTTGACATTTATATTTTCAAATGCATATTTCAGCTAAACCATCACCATGTTATTTAGATACATTTAGTGCATCATTAACCAATGTATGCCAAAAGGAAAGTCCAGTTCTAATATGAAAAATGTCAACACCTTGCATTCAGAATCATGTGATCTTTACTGGCAAAAGCAAAAGCTTTTACTTTGAATAAAAGTTGCACAAATACAAAAAGAACTTTAATAAAATTTCTGGAATATTTACTCAAGAATTATTTGCTATATCTAAATTATAGGGTTAATTTGTTCCGTAAGTGACAACTTTCTGAGAGTAATGGACTTTCTGAAAGCACACCTAAGGTGTATGTAAGAACTCACATAGAGTGTGAGTTTGTGATGCCAATATTCATACAAAAAAAAACCCCTTTTTGCTTCTAAATGAAAGATACTGAATAGCTGTAAATAATAAAGACAAAATACAACTTTTGAATGCAACCCCAGCAGAGTCAACACTTTTTATCATATTTTTAAAAGATTGTTTTTTAATGTCTATGTGCCTACTATGCAAATTAAAGCTAAAAAAATACTGTACATACTGTTTAAGCTTTTCTTTATCACCTCCTTAGTCATATCCTAACTCCAGACAGAATCAACCTCTTTGTGGTAACTCCAAAAACCAGAAAGGCCACTAACAAGTAAAGTTAAGAAAAATACTGTGAATTGGCAGCTGAAGCCAGCATGCAAGCAGTCTGTGTTCCACTCGTCTTAATCTTTTCATTGCTGTACTATCAGACAGAACAGCATTGGAGAGGGTGTCCTCTTTCATTCTGCATTTCAGCAGAAATATCTGTGTTCAGGGGTTCACAGACCATTCAATCTGGTTTGTACTGGTAAATTAGTCCTGGTAGCAGCTTACTTCAATAATACAGCAACACCAAAGGCACAAATATCTAAACCACTGCCTTTCACTTGGTGTGTCAGTTCAGAAACACAAAGGAATTCATTTTAAAGGAAAGATGTAACTATCTCACAGGACCAAACCTTAAAGCTTCAAATAAAAGCACTGAAGCTTCAATAAGACAACAACAAAAAACGCCTAAACCCCTCAAACCAAAAAAATACAACTAAACTTTTCATGAAGGAACAGATACAGTTTGATTTTTCAAATGTCATATAAGCATACAATGAACAGAATGCACAAGCACACCTCACAGATCAGGAATCCCTTCCTTAATCAAACTAAAACATATATAAACGCATTTTTTTCTTTTCTAATGTGTAATTTAATACCTAAGCCCTGTCTCGATCCATGTGAAAATATGCTTGCTACCCTCGTATAAACAAGTCCAGTTTTGACAAACCAACAAAAGGAAAATACACATTAATTTTTTTGCTGACTCAAATTAATCAACAATATAAAACAAAACCAAAAAGTCTGCTTTTTTTTTACCCTAAAATTCTTTTTAATTATGTTTTAAAATGTCATTTTGATTTATAATACAAACCTCAAAACTTTCTGTTAGTACTGAAACAGATCTTGACTGTAATGGCTATTTGAACAGAAACAATTTTCATAATTCAGTGTCAACTTATCAAAATTGCATTGCTGTTCTGAAACTGCATTTATACAAATAAATTACACACTGAGAACTCCCCAACTACTAAATTCTAGTAACTTTCATCCTAAATCTGCATGTCTTAAAGGAATTAACACTTCTCATTCTACAGTGCACATAACATTTAAATAAAAATACTTTCCACACTGACATCTAGTGAAGTTTTATAGTAAGAAGAAAAAGGTTATTCCAGTATTTTGCACCTGCAGAAAGCTTTTTACCTTCCAAACTACATATATTTCAGATTACTAGGATTTGCAAGACATTTGTACATTGTGCAGTCTTTTCTTTTGAAAGATATTTTTAATAAATAACACATTTACCCGCCACAGTCTCAGACATTCAGAGAAAGTTACAATAATAATATCTGGTGTAATTAAATTTAAAACATGAATAGCAAAGTTACTGTTTTTCTGTTATGCCAGATGTGCTTACAAGGGCTAAACATCCAATATAAACAAAACAATTCTACCAAATTCAGTGGAAGTCAGGCGTGCAAAATATTTTAACTCATACATTTTAGATATTAATAAGGCAAGTCATCTTTCTCCTCTATGCAGTATCCAAAACGCTTGTATTCTTACATGTTCTGTGTAATCAATGAAGACAGAGAGGTTCCCCTGGGAATACCTAAATTAGTATCCTACTCTGAATTATCCCTGACCTTACATTTGGTAGGCTTTATGGCACACACAGATAGTCATTGAGGGTGCAGAAATAGAGGGACTACTAGGGAGAGCTTATGAATTCCTTGACCCCAGAGCTGCCCGTCTATTCACACAGGGACAACACACAATCTCAGATACCTTCAACGCTCCTTGAGCCGCGCTCCAGGGAGGCAAGACATGACGTTGTACCAGCTACATCAATTCCATCACTCATTAAGGCTCTAAAGGCAAAGTCTCGTTGTATGCCTCAACAAAAAAAAAGCAATTAAGCACTGCCTGATTCCACATACAGGAGGATCAGTGCTGACTCCAGGGAAAATTTATCACCTAGTGAATCACAAGCAAACCTATAAATGGTTTCTGCAGTGACAGATATTTGGAGAGAGACAGATTATGCATTTTCCCCTCTTATTAGTGGTTGCATTCCAGATATGAGTTTGGGTTCTGCTTTTTCAGACTGCTGCATGGTTCTTTTGCAAATACAGCTAAATGACTTGATTCTTTCTAGCCTCAAAGCACAAAGCAGAAGAAAGGCAAAGATCACACTTAAAATGGAAATATTCAGGGTTACTGAGTTTTCAACACTTTCTTGGTAAAAACTGTAGTGATCTACAAGTCAAGAAGTGTAGAAAATCACAATTTAGGGACTGGGTCTTTAGTACTTCTGTGTGAGCTGCAATCTGCTGACATCATGGCTATTGGCTTCACAAGACAAGTCTGGAAATGTCTTCTAGTGCTTGAGGGAGGTGAGCGGAAAAACAGCTGGATATTAAATTATGTTTTGGCTAAAAGCTGCCTGAAGCTAAATTACACACTTGTAATCACTTCAATTGCAAGGCAAAAATACTAGTAATTAATTGTGGCAATATGACAGGATTTAAAGCAGCCGAACAGAAACCTTCGTAGTATATAAAAATCTGAAGGCTATCAACATTTTACATACTGAAATCGGTTCCACTTCCAATGGCATCAGAATGAGTTTCTCCAGTCAATAACCTTCTCTTCATCTGAATCTAATCTTGACAACAAAAACATCATCAGGAATTATGAAATGGAAAAACGGCTTCCATTTAAAACAAGGAATTCTTAATACTTGCACTCCATTTTGTACTTCATTACAGAGAAGCTCAATAAATCTGAAGCAAAGCTGCCAGATGACCAAGTTTCTCCAGACACAGCCCCTCCCTCCCCTCCAGAAATTCTGCCAGGGCCAAAAAAAAAGACAAATTTGGCATTTGCCTAGAATTTCCAGATCCTGGGCAGCACAGTCAGGTGGTAGCTCTAATGTGGCTACCTGATGCTCGGAAATGCTGGATTATCTATATCCACTGGGCTTTTGCGCATCCAAATAAAAGAGTTATCTTTTGTGCAGAACACACCTAGTGTGCTCCCTTTTACCAAGTACTCTCAAGTAAGACACGCCAGATAGGGTCCAAATTCTGTCCTTAAGTTCAGGGAAGTAAATATGAAAGCCCTCACATGAGGCACTCACTGTAAGATAATCTTCTAAGTGCATCCACAACTTACACAGGTATATGAAAAAGCAGGAACAATGCCCAGGGCCACGAAGGTATTTACTAGTTCAAGATAGGTACCGAAGCAATGGGCACACGTGTTTAAAATACACACATCTGAAGATTCTGAACTAGATTTGCAGGGACCTAGCACCTGGTTGTGTAGCAAAATCCACAGACTGAATTAGACTTCTGGAATGAAAAAAAAAAAGCCAGAGAATATTTAGATGTTTAGAAAGTGGATACACTCTGGGCAGCAACCAGAGCAGCAGTACCCATAGACAGACAAGAGAAAGCCTGAAGAGTTTGTCTTCATCCCATATCTATCTAAGCACTAGACAACTTATCTTGAGATTTAAGAAGATACCCCCTCCTAGTTGGGATTCATAGTTTTTAGCCATCTCTGAGTAAGGTGGATCAGGTTTTGTGTGTTTTAAAGAAAAAGAATAAATCCCTCATTTTAGAGAAAAGTGTAACACCCTGACAAAAAGAGACTCAGCTTCAAGATTTTTAATATCTAATACTCATTTGATAAAAATATAGAAATTCTAAATGGCATAGGAATTAAAAACCAGGTTTCCCCTAGTTCACATCTATAATTGCATCACTAGGTCACAATCTCATTTTCTCCCTCATTCTTCCTATTTCTTAACTATTCCATACAGAGATGAGTTTTAAAATGTAAAGCTGATAATGCCTACAGCCCCAGGCAATCTACAAATTTATGAAAAGGAGTTGTGCCTTAAAACTCTCATCTACACCCTAGGTACCACTGGCTGAACCTGCAGGTCACAGGAAGCAGTATTCCCACTTCTACAGCCATTTTTTGTATAAACATGCACAAATTGCACTCAACAGCTCAGTGGCGTTCACATCTCGGCTAACACAGATTGAGAAATATACATTTAATGACTAAAAGATTTTTGATATATTTAATAGATGCTACAATATGCAGCACCATAAAAACTATGATAGTAGAGAGCTTGGCCAAAAGCAGTTTAGGTACATAAAGCATCTTCAGTTCGAAAGTGATACACATTCTGGCAGGTGCAGAATGCAAGCTTTAAGAATAAAAACTTTAAATCTAGGCAGATAGTAAGCCCCTGAAACTTTAAGTCAATTTTTCCAATCTTTATAAAAGGTGGAAGACCTCTCTGCCTCCGAGAGACATATAACCCGAGAGGGTATAGCATGGATGGCAGAAAACCCCTGCTATTTCTACAGTAGTAGTAACCACTGCATACATGAAAGCTGACAGTGTAAGGGCTTTTCTTCATCAGAAAGAACTTCTAAAAAAAACTTGACAAGGATTCAGTGAAACACTTTACTGGCCAAACTCAACAATATATTTTCATATTCATTGCCAAAAAAATATGCTGGCACAATACTACAAGATTGAAACTAAAAGTTCATTTAAAAATCAGATAGTTCAAAGTTAAATATTAGTACAGCTTTGATTCTCCACCAGTAAACACACACATTACACCAAAATAATCTCTATATTACTAGTATTAACACCATCACATCCAGGTTCAATGAGACTGTCCCAAGTTTTAACAATCATACTGTGATTTTGAAAGCCCATATCTCTTTCAGGTTATTAAGTCCTCTGGTATTGATAAGTCTCCTAGTTTCACCAGAAGAGGCAAGGTGCCCTTGGTCTCACTTTTTTCAACTCGATACCAGATGGTATGAAAGGGCAGGTACTGGCAACACCCTATCTCCTGGTCGTCCAATAGTGCTTTAAGCCATTTGTGATGACAGTAAGCTGTGTGTCTAGGCAGATCCAACCACTAGAAACCATTCAAAAGCATGCAAACAACGTCAGTCTCAGAATACAGCAACAAAAATCTTACTAACCCTGGACTGACTTCATATTTGCATTTTACAGAAAAATGGTGGTTAATATTTTAAACTGAAAGAATGTCTGAAAAATGAAAAAATTAATCTCTGTCTGGTAGTGTAGCAAATTCAGTAAGCAGCTGTTTAGAGACAAAGTTGTGAAATCATCTGAGCTCAAGCAAAATGGATTAGTTTTTGCCAAAATCAATGCAAAATCATGAACCCAACACTAGCAGCTGAACCTCAAAATCTTTGAGAACAGCATGAATAAAGAGCGCATTTCCATACAATCCCTCTGGACTGAACCGAATGAAGAGACAAAACTGGTGCGTGAACACCTGGTACCACTACAATACAGAGTATGAAAAGCTCTGCTACCCTTTCATTTCTGTGCCATATTGCAGGATGGAAATTACTACCTTGGATGACTCTGAACCACAGTCAAAAGATGTAACAAGGTCCAAATTCCCCCTCCCAACAGAACCAAAGACACTGTAAGGGCACCTGCACAGCCATCAATCAGGACCCAGGCTGCCTCACTTAACATCCAATTCTAAAACCATCCACTAAGCAGGCCAGGCTTGAAAGCAAGGACTGCCTTAATTTAGCAAAATGTGCTTCATTACACAAAGATAAATGACTGACAAAGATCTCTTCTCTTTTTCACCTATAAGCAATCATAAATGTATGCCTCTCACATTCTCTAAAGCACCAAACAACATTCAGTGTATTATTTTCCTAACTTTTGCAGGATGCAGGGCTAAGCTCGTTAATTAATTTAGTCTTTGAAAATCAACTAAGTCTACTTACACAAGGAAATTAGCCAAAGTTTGTTTGTCTTCATTAGACTTTAGACTCAGGCCAACATGAACTGCTTAAGGAAAAAAAAAAAAAGAAAACAATAATCACCAACACCAATCCCTTGCCACACTGTGCTTGTGTTAATTAGCTTACTGAAACTAATTAAGTGCATGAAGATGCATTTATAAATAAATAAATGTTAAAAGGCTAGATGAGAGGACTCAATTATTCTTCCAAGTTCAGTGACAGACGTTAAAAGGATTCCATGTTCCCTTGCTGTCAAGTTTAGAAAGGGTATCTTTCCCATCCAAAAAATTCCACCAGACTCCAATTAAAGATACTTTTATTTGATTTTGTTCACACTCAAATAAAAAAGGACCTTTTTAATACAACCTCCTATGAAATCATAGAGGAAAATCTCCAGAATCACATAATACCTCAAACACAAACAATGGATTAAATAAGAGTTCCTCTACCTTCAAGCTATCTGCTAGTTTGCCAATGAAGCTCCGGGAAAAGAATATTTAGGGTGGGCATCATCTCACCTTATTTTAGGCATCTAAACTTTTGACTTGAAGTATAAAGTCTCTATTTAAGCTCCTCCTATAGTCAGCTCAACAGAGGTGGAATTTCTAGAGTAATAGATCCCACTTTAAGATATGCATCCAAAAATGTAACTCGTCTGCACCTGAAGTTAGGCAGAGGTTTATCTCCTCTACCATTCCCTGGTCAAATTAAATATATCCATGCACCAAGGATGGTACTCATCTCACTGGTAACAACGAAGTGTTGAGCTCCACCTCTTTACTTCTACACCAGCCAAAAGAGAACATCTTTCACAAGCATCTATTTTAAAATTGAATGAAGTATATTATGGGGGCATTTCTCTCTCAAACCATCTGTATAGGCTGCCTGGATAGCTATCTAAAACCAAGCATTTCATTTAAGACAATGGACACATAATCAAGATAAATCCCTGACTTAGAGCACAGCACCACAACACACATTTAGATTTAGCTGAGCAGGTACTGAGTGTTTAAATTGCACTTTCTTAACTCGAATAATACAAATAACCCATTTAGACTACTTTTATGAATAACATTGTTAATTTAAATTGACTTTGGCATTACTAAGGAGTATTGGCACACCAGAAAGTCTAGAGGATGAGTCTAAATATATTTGGAACAAAATCAAGCATAAAGGCTGCATAACACACACAGAGTGCATGGAACGACCTGGGGTGGCAGTAATAGTGTTAAGTCCATTAGTTGTCATTAGAAAAAATAAAACACCACAGATGTGCCAGTTCAGTCCAATCACACGAACTTGTCCTATCCAGATTACTGCTTGAAATGGTAAAGTTGTCAAATTTTAGAAAGGCTTTGAGAACACAGAGCTGTAAGATGATTTCAAGCACAGAGGTTTATTTAAAAATGCAATAAAAATACCTTACAATTTTCAGTTAGTTGAACAATCTGGGGGAAGAAAGTGAAAACCATACCTTTATATCTAGCTACAATACTGTTTGCTATCTCAGTTAAATTAGTAATATCTTTGGTAGCTTTGCAAATAGAGGAAATACTATTTCCAAACACAGATGTGGGTCCTCAAATAAGATAAACAAGACAGCTTTCAATAAAGAAACTCTATCTAGAACTAGCAGCTCGCAAAATGTTTAATGACGGGGACAATCTGCTGACATTCACAACTATAAATAAAAACTATCATTATTTGTTTAATTTTAAATGCTACAGACATATTCAGAAGTTTACGTGATTATGTTTTAAAACCTTCACCTCATATGAAATATAATAGTTAAAAGAAGAAAACTATGTGACATATAGAAACATGACAGATTGTTCAGAAATCATACTAAGTTTACGATAACCTTTTAAATGACATTTCATTCTGTAACACTTTTTTTGGGAGGGGAACTCCAAACAACAAAACCAAATCAAAGCGAAACAAAATGAAACAACACAAAACAAAAACAAACCAAAATTCTGCTGGGACAGAGAAATCTTATGTAGGTGGAGTTCATAGGCAGGTAAAATAGAAGCAATAACCAACCGACAATTTTAGTTGTAATATCTAAGGGTTGGCCTATGTTTGCAAGTCCTGTAGACGTACCTGAGCTAGTTTACATAATGACAGCAACATGAATGTGCCAGCCAGCAAGACAGCTTAGTATTGTCCAGTTACTCCCAAATTTATTCCCCTTCTTAGGCGGACATTGCTACCTCATTTAAACATTGCGCTTGCTGCAGTTGTCACCATCTCAACTCAATGGTTTAAAACAAGCCACACTATGCCTGTGAACCACAGTAGTATGTCAACTGCAACACAGAAGCATTCTAATAAGCAGATACTTACTTCTCAACTACCCACTTATAATAATGAGAAAATGCTGAACTGGCTTCCTGAACCTTCCTGAGGCAAATTCCAGTTATGTTCTCCCCCGATACAAAGGCTTCCTGGAAACTGGTCAGTTCTCTGCTCCCATTTCCTCCTGAACTATTTCATCCTTACAAAAACACTTGAATTAATGGATCTAGCCTAAGGAAGCATTTTTAAAAAATATTCATTTGAATTTAAATAATTCCTTCTATTTGAATTAATTAACTTTCCTATTCCCTAAGTACTGTGGAGCAGCATTAAGTATCTCCCTTTGACAGACTGAGAAAGTGAGAGTCACTAAAATTCAGTGACTTGCTCATAAGCAGAGAGGAGCTCCATGGTAGAGGAGGGAACTGAACCAAGAACCTGAACAAGGTAGAAATCAAATTTCCTATGAAATCAGTGTAAGTTATCCAAAACACATCCTGCAGTGGGTCCCCTGACACTCATTCATGAGCTTCAAGACACGATGTTAAAGGACACCACCAGGGACCCACCAACAATTTTCTAAAACTGTAATACTGAGTATAACCAACCAGACAGTCAACATCCTTAAATCACTATCAATCCCAATTATGAGAAGAGCTGTAAAACAGTAAAATGTCAGAGTTTCATAAGTCATCGCGTTAGCCTTCTTTATTCTTCCACTTCTCATTCTTTTCTTTTTCAAAGGACAGTAAAGCTTCCAGGATAATCCTCTAGACATCATATGTACTCTCCTTCCCAGCTCCAAGGTCTACGACTACAAAATGAAAGTTAAGATCCTCACAGTTATATAATTTCATAAGTTAGGACTTCAAGACAATAAGTGACAATGGCAATGCTAACACCTTGCAGGTGTCTACAAGCAGCTTCTCATACGTAATTATGTGCCTGTCAATTAGCCAAAAAGATTAGCCAAGGAGCTCAAAACACTGCCATTTCCTTTACAGAAATTTTAAAGGCAATCTACTTGGACACGTGGAATTACTAATGAGGATGCTTCACACAACCACCATCACTTCTTCATACTCTTTCCAGGTTTACAACTTTTTTGCTCACGGAGGATGGCATTCTGAAAGAATAGATCATGTATCTTCATTTTCAACTGGAGTTTAACTCTGGAGCACCATGCAATGGTCATACCTCTTTTAATGCACAACAGCTGATTCTCAGGTAAAACTTACATAGGAGAAGGGTCTAACTTCTCTCGTTTTCATTCTTCACTGCCTCTGACTCAGTAAGACATTATTATTATTCTCATTTCTTAGCATTCTACTTTTGGGGTGGACTCACTTTGCATTAGGGCAAAGCAGAAGTGAACAGGATCTACATCATTTGTAAACAGTAAAGAAGTCAGTACAGTAACACTATGGTACATGATCAGCAGCAGGAATTATTTGTAGACTTCAAAAGCTAATTGATGTTTCCTGACAATTGATGTTTCCAAGTGACAGGGGACAGGACAAGAGGGAATAGCCTGAAGCTCCACCAGGGGAGGTTCAGGTTGGATATCAGAAAAAAATTCTTCACAGAAAGAGTCATTGGGTACTGGAACAGGCTGCCCAGGGAGGTGGTCGAGTCGCCTTCCTGGAGGTGTTTAAGGAAAGGGTGGATGAAGTGCTTAGGGACATGGTTTAGGGAGTGTTAGGAATGGTTGGACTCGATGATCCAGTGGGTCCTTTCCAACCTGGTGATCCTGTGATTCTGTGACAAAATGACCTGGAGATTCTGGCTTTCCTCAAAGTGCTCCTGCTGCATGTTACCCTAGAGAAATCTGCTCAGTCCTATGCCCTCCCCCTGCTCTGAGAACCTCCCTTGCAATAATATTTCCTCAATAAATCAGTTTTGGAGCTTACAAACTCTGTTTCCTTAATCTAAATGGTTTGCTGATAGCCTAAATGTCTAGATTTTCCCAGGTAGTTAGCATGTTGTTTCTCTTTAACCCTCTACAGTAACTATCAGCCAATGGTACAGACTATTCCACATGTACAAGATTCTTATATCAAAAATAGATCTGAATCAGCAAGTCCCTAACCATGCCTTGAATGACAACAACAGGAACACAGTCAAGAGAAATAATTTATTGTAATATATTCAAAAGGAAATATTTTCTGTATATTTAATAAAGTCACATTTTCTATAAAACATCTCCTTAAATAAGCATCTCTATTCAATGGCATACATAACAAGAAGTAAGACAAAGGATGGTCCTAGTTTTCCATTTGATAATAAAGGTGTTTGGGACAATGTCTATACAGACCTCCTCATCTCTTCTCCATTAATTCCACGATTTTCCTGTAAGCACACCTGGTTTTCTAGAACTAATTTTGGTTTGTATAAATTCTTCCCAGAATAGAAACAATTACCGAACATAATGATTTCTCCATTAATGGACATTTTGGCAACAAAAGTGGAGAAACAATTGGCAACAATAATGGAGAAATCCTTGATTAGTTTCAGGAGAATTCTGACTAGCATAAACAGGTATTTAAACCAATGAAATTCTGAGCGCAAGTTCACTTCAAACACAGAACATTCAGCATGCTGAAGGAACATGACTGATTTAGGTACCCTGAGTAAATCAAGGGGTACCTAAAATGTTTTTATGCTTTTGCAAGAGATGGGCATATACAAAGCCCTGATATCCAAAAATACTATTCTTAATGGATAAAACATCTGTTCTTGAGATGCTAATAGCCTCCCTCCAACTTCAGCTCTAGGCTATGTCTCTCTATCCTACACATTGACTGAGCCTTAGCCCAAGATTCAAAGCCGGAGCCTAAATGAACAAGAGGACAGAATTCCTTTTGCAGCCCCTTTCCAGCCCCACTCCAGCTACAGCTCTAGGCTCTGTCTCTCTCCCAGCCCTATTCCAAGCCCCAGCCCAACGCATTACCACCAAACCGTTCTCCCCCTAAAAAAATCAAACTACCAAGGAACGTTCATCAAAAGCCAGTTTGACATTAATAACGGAGGCTTTATACAGCTTTTGCTCACTCAGCCACAAGAATACAAAGAGAAAGTGGCAGTTAACCCTTAAGTCACTGAAACAGACACTTGTTCAACCATAACGCTTCCTTTGAATTGAGAACTTGTCTACTAACATGGTTTCTCTCTCAGCACCATGAGAATTGTTAGGCTAAAAAAGTGAAAGAACAAATACTTTTGAAGGAAAGGGATCATAGTTTAGCATTTCAAATGTAGCAGAGATATACCACAAAAGGATCCTCTACATCCTGTCTCCGTAGCAGTTGAACTAGCAAGAAAACAAGTTTAGGAGTTCTTGCGAAATGGGGCATAGTATATTTTGCACATCCTTAAAGCTTGATCAAAACCAACAGGCACTCAGATATTACAAATCCTAGCCTACTTTTGGATAGGTTGCTTAACTTTTTACGACTTCCATTTTTTCAGCAATAAAAGGGAAATACTAACCCTGCTTTTTCTGACAGTAAGGCCATAAAGCTTGATTCTTTTAAACACTGTTAAAGTCTTTTGAACTCATTGTATGAGAAATGCTATATAATTAAACATTGTTATTAACCCAAAGGAGCAACTGTAACAAAAAATACTATTTATTTTATTGCCTATTGCAATTTGCATATAACTGCCCAACTCCCCAAAAGAAGCCCCTGTCCCTGTTCTGAGAAGGACTTATGCTAGTCAGTGTGTTACACAAGAAAAGCATACTCTACTCCAACACAAACATTTCAACCAGTGAAAAATTAAACATTGTTATGACCATCAGAACTTTTAACACCATTTTTAAATTACTTAATATTTTTCCCCCAAGTTTCATGTAAATTTTAAACTAGGTTTGTTTCCATTTATCTGTTAAAAAGTATTCTATACTCTTTTGATATGTTATTTAACAAATTAGAACGGTTCTTAAGTCTGTTTCATGGACACAGAAACAGACAGTAGTGGAACGCATTGCTTTGATTTGTCTACAAACAAGCCCAAAGTTGTTGTTGCTAGTTCTCAGCCAACACTGCATTGCTCTTTATTTAAATTTCAACTATTCCTAAATAAAATCATAATGTAAAGAAAAAGAAAACACAGAAAAGGTGCTGCAGCCTTAAGCAATACTGGTTAGAGCAGAATACAGACATCCTCTTTTAGCTTTTCAGAGCTCTTAAGCTCCAGGGTGCAGAAGCCTCCCCTCAGAGCGCTTATGTGCTATGCTTATGATGCTTTGTTTCATTATAAATGCTAGGACAAGAAGCTGCATAGATCTGAACAACCACAACTACTACCATTTTTTTCCCAGTGCTGCAGTCACAGTGCAGACCTCAGAGGCCAAATGTAATTCACCAAGTATGAATCTGACGAAAAAAAAATGACAGAAACACAACAGGCAAACAGGACAGACTCTTTACTGATACCTACACTACTCCCTGCCTAAGAGCCTCAGCCATAACCCAGGGGCCAGTAGTGAAAGCAAATCCCCAAAACCAATAGTCTGCTTGCCCTAGCAATCTTTTAGAAGACACTACATACACAAAATGAAATTAAGAAGAAAAGGAAAACATTTCAGTAAAGAAAAACATTTCAACTACCTTGCCATGAAGCTTGTGGACATCATATCTTATCTGAGCAAACTCACGGAGTCCAAAAGATCCTCCAACAAGATACAGCTGAAAAACAACAAAATGAAAACAAGTGTTAGGACTATTACAGAAAACAACAATTTGCATACTGACCCAATTAATTTACTAAGGGACTCCACTATTCATCCAACAGAAATACCAGGAACTGAAGAAAATAATCAAATGGAAGATATGTATAGGGGGAGAGGAAATATATGTAAAGTCAGAGACTTCCACTCTCTGGGTCTGGATTTGACAAATCTCCTCCTTCATACAAAGATAGATGCTTCATGACTCACATTTTCTAGGGACTTCCTCTCCTCTTAACTGTTCTTGTTCCTTTCCATATGGCTTCCTAACATAACTGCAGCAAAGGAACCTTTACCTCACTGCCACCTGATGTATTCTCACCCTTTTCAAACTCTATAGGGAAGTAACAATGCCACACCAACGTACTCTGATGGGTATGAAATCTAATTAAGCTTCTGAACAGAACCGCTGATTAAAGCTCTGGTTCAATGACACATTATCCATTATCACATAGGCTAGGAAATCATATCCAGTACACCTGAACTTTTATTAGTGCCTCCTTAATTGTCTTGCAATTCCCTTCACATCTGTGATGCTTATGAACAAGAATAACAAAGAGAAAAATGGGGGGCAGGAGAGTAGGGGCCCTTCATATTTACATAAAGAAATCATTAAATGATTCTGTCTTATTACAGAAGGATATCATAAAACTGCCTATGCATTTTTACCATTTAAAATGGACAGATCAAACAAAAGATCAAGTATTGTTAACAAACACCATTAATGACTCGAGAATTAGCTTAGAAATCTAGCTACTTTGTGGAAGAATCAGGCCTCTTGCTCCTGCTTTGACCTGACAGACTCCGTCTGCTGTTCTCTGTTAAGGCAGATGCACAGAAAGCCAAAAGGCTTTATCTAGAGATGTGCATCTAAGGTGGAAGCATGAGGAAGCCCTAAGGACCTGAACAAAAAAAACCCCAAACCAACCAACCCCAACACCACCCTATTTTATCACACCACATTGCTGTTACAGCCCTTCCTTATAGGCTGTTGCTGCACTGGTAACTCTTTTCTACACAATGCTGGCTGACTTCTTGCTACATATGAGGTTTGCAGCAGCATCCTTTGTCCAGGAACAGCTACAATTACATTGCAAAGGTAGCTAAAACCTCTGTTCTTTCCAAAAAATATAGTATCCAAAGCTCTAGTCAGTGAGGCCACAAAGCCATATGCATTCAATTTAAATTATGACAAAAACCCACATGATTTCCCATCAAGCAGGTAAAACTACTGACTGCTGCATGAAGGCACTCCCCACGCACACTTAGATGCTGGTATGTTACAGACTGGTACTCAGGAATTACTGCGGTCTGTTCATGGAACAGGGAAACCTTCACCAGCAGCCAGAAGCTAAAGGCTCCACAGTTTCTTTCTGGCCTTGTCCTTTTAACAAGCCTAAGAATGTCACTGAGAATTAGAAACAAATAGACGAAAATTTTGTGATAGGAACATCCAGCTGCTAGGCCACAGAACTCTGATTTCAGAAAGCTAATCAGAAACTCATCATGTGGTAGCAAGTTAACTTTCAGGAACTAGAAATCTGCTCTACCACAAACTGGATGGCACCATACTTGTATCATAACTGGTCAAGGAATTAATGATGTCCTTGCAAATATGTAATAATCAAGATACGCAACAGAAAGAAAGGTATTCATATAAAGTGAAAAAAAAAAAGTTTTCCCCATGTGTCAGTATTTTAGTAAGAAAGCATAACAGGAAACAGAAAATTAAGTATTCAAAATAGCTGAAAAGAACCTGAAAATTATTCAAGATTTAATCAATCAAAGCTGAAGATTTGTCAGCTGAAGACAGGGTAACACATAATGCTTAAAGTCTCAAGGATCAGAGTGTAATTGAATTTTAATATGGTTGACACCTCAGCATACAGTTTCATTAGCTGATCCCTTTTAACTCCTAACAAGTAAGACGTTAATTAACAGCCAATGAGTTAATTTAAAATTTTTGACTCCTAATGAACAGAAATCAGAAGTGCTATAGGCAAGCCCATGGCTGTTACAAACCACAACCTATTGCTTTTGTGTGTATTATTGCATTGTCAAATAGTAGCTATGGCAGAGCAAAAGCAACTGCACTAGAAATTGTTCAACACACAGTAGCTTAACTAAGCAGAAAGTAGCAATTTCTTGTGAAATCAGTTAAAAATTAGTCTGCCCAACAACAAACTTGCATGAAGTATTACAAGATGCAATACGAACAAGTGGAAAACTTTTATTTGGCCTGCTCATTGTAACTATTAATGTAATAGAAAGACACATTGTGGCTTACAAAACCATGCTCGAAGCTAAAAAAAGAAATATTACATTCTGTAGCTTTGATCATTCAAACCCATGTTATGTACACTCTAACTAAGGGAAATCAAGTAGAAGGTTGTTGCATGAAATAAGTCATGTGCTACTCATTTTGTCACATCAAGTTCTGTCACTTGTTTGACAGCAACCATCTATTATACAGTGCATTTTACATTTACATTATAAAGAAGTTGATACACACACACATACCTCTCAGTTCTTTGCCCTGAGACTGTAATTTTACTCAGGTCACCCTTATACTACTATAGGGGAAAAAAATTGCTTTCTGATGTATTTTTGCTTTTCATTCAGCATAAGGGTTAGTATTAAGATAAAATCATTTTCAAAAGCACAGAAAACACACAAAAATATAAATAATACGTTTACAATTTTACTTGAGCAATGATCAAAACAACCTAACATGATGTCTAAGACTTCACTGAAAAAACAGACCAGAACCAGTCATATTTAGCACTTATTTAATCAGCCAACAGCATGTCAATACAGTTAGCTGACAATCGAGCACGATTGCCTTGATCTACACAAGCCTGAGAAGCAATGGACAGCTATTCAGTCAATTAGATTTTTGAGAACTGTGTTCAAAAGCCAATAAAAGAAGGAAAAAATTAGTTTATGCAACTATAATAGCATTAGAGTTAGTAAAGGACTCAATGACTGACAATGCATCGAGTGGAAATATTAGGCTTGGTTTAAGCATTTCCTTTCTGGTTTTGCATTATGAGGGAAGATGTCCTCACTACCTTCATTTTAGTTAACTGTAGGTAAAGGGAAGAATGCATACACACAAACAGCAATGAAGCATCAAGAGTCACTAGTCAGAATAATTTATAAGTGGGATAAGACTAAAATAAAAAATTCCAGCAACATTATCAGCTTGTTTGGTTTGCATATTCTGTGTGTCTTGCATACATTTTTAGCTCTCCAATTTGTAAAACAGAGCCAATCTCTACATTCTTTGGAAAACACTCTTCAGTTATATAAGCACTACAATGGATGGATCTGCTCAACGTAAGCCAAGGGCAACAGCAAAGTTCAGTGTGTTCCATCCACTAGTGCAGACATGAGAGAAGTAGAAGCTACTCAGGATGCCACACAAATAAAACAGACTGGCAACATTCTAATTATGTCAAGCTCAAGTGCACTCTGCAGTTAACCAAAAGGGGGAAAGTAATACCACGTATAATGACAATTAAGATATGTTTTTCTTCATTCCAGTTTTAGGATCATACATTTAACTTACATCATTAAATGTTAAGGCATTAGCATCTGGAGAGTAACCAAGTTGGGAAGTTTTTTATACCTGCATGCTTTTATTGTGAGGGAACAATTCAATTTGTGTGCTTCAGAACGTAGAGAAAAAAATCTTATCATGTAGTGAACGTCACCTGTCTAGTTTCTTGAACGTATTCAGCGGACTGAAGAAATAACAATTCTCGCTTTTTTCTTTACACCAAAGCAAACAGCTTAACAGCACTACTAGCACAACGCCCCCCGTAGAGATCTCCCATTGGATTATTCCTTTATGTTTCAGTGACTACACAAAAAAACCCAACCCTACAATGTTGTAATTCAATCATGCATGCATGGAAGACTTGCATGTTGCAAAACAAAATGAAAGATAGGATGTGACATAAGAGCACCATCTGTCACATACACTCAGCAACCTCAATGAATGTTTTATGAAAAAAAATGACACAAAATTCTCTTCTATAACATTCTTTTTAAAATCCTATTTGTTCACTTCTCCATTGGGAAGTATGTTATGCAATCAGTTATGGATGGCATCAGACTGATCCCTTGAACTGCATCTTAGGATGCAAAATACTTGTATTTGTCACCAACTACAGTGAGATGTCCACTGAGGACTCCTAACAGCAGAAGAACTTGGGACTCACAGCAGATCCCTATTTTTTTTTTTTTTTTTGTCTTCTGCATAAAGCAGCCATCTTCAGTTCCTCGGGTCAACAAAATAAACTATTCTTCTAGCAGCACCAGAGGTGTTATAGGCATCCCTGTTGTTAGAGAAATCCACTACTGCTATAGCACCAAGTGTGAAAGCCAGTTTACAAATTGCTTTTGTCACAAATTCCTAAATTAACCAAATCACTGCATTCAGTGCTCGCAACACAGACTATGCAGTGGCAGAAAATGTTTTGATACATATCACTGAAGAAGAAAAATGATAATTTTCTAACCTCTTCTTCAAGACTGCTGTTGCAAAGCCCTCCAGCTATTCATCATGAGCTTTAAAACTAGAACAGTCACATGAACGATTTTATTTTACTTAGCAGTGTTCACAGTATAAAGGTTTTCGGGGCTTCCTTTGTAAAGAACTTTTGTATATGCAGTGCAGGACTGGTGAAAGATGGCAATCTGACAGCCCGGAAGACTGAAGTCTTTTATTTGTTCCTTAAGGAAAGTAGCAGGGCAAACTGCCAGTCGCAGAGAAGACCCAAGCAAGTCATCTTAACCTGAAGCGCCCCCCTCTGCCAGCTCTAACTCTCAAGAAATTATTTCCAACAGCGATTACAGCTGGAAGAGAGGAAAACAGCAGTCTTCTCAGACACCTGCTAAATTCTCTCCCACCCTTGATGGGAACAGAATTGGGTCTACCTTTTTTTTGCGTCAGCAACAAATTTAAATCATTCTTAGTTCAGATTAGTGGCATCCTTGGGGGAAAAACAAAACCCAAAACTATGCATCCCATTTAAAAGCATGACAAAGTAAGATAATGCACTGATGTAATGTGTATACCAGAATTCACAAATTGCAGAAGGACTTAACTACATTACATTAAAAAACAGATGGAATATGCCAGTAGATGACCTCATAGATACCATGCTGGCAACCCGGGACAGCAGCTGGTATAAACTGGAGCCAATCCTAACTAAGTGATAAAACAGAAGAGTACATTTTACACAGCATGTAGAACTCTGTAGAGTATTAAACTTGACCCAAGGTATCAGGTTAATTGGCTCAGTTTAGAGTATGTTCAAAGCAACGATTTTGAAGACTGGAAATACGAATGGATACAGGCCAAAGTACAACAAAAATTCTCTGTGTTCTTTCAGTGCTACTATTATCTTAGAAAGAAAACAAAACCTTTGTTTACTAAAATGTCCATTTCATAACAGGCTGGAAAGCACAGAAAAATGCATTTAATAGAAACCAATCTAAGAACAATGAAAAAAAGATAGAAACCCATATGTTCCTCAGCATAAGCATTAGTGAAAAAAAGGCATTTTCAGCCACAGCACTGTCATTTTGCATTACATACATTGCTTGGGCTGGTCAGATGACAGGGGAATTTCACCCAGCAGCTGCAGCTGTTTGCAAACCAAGCCTGCTGTGGCAGCCAAGCTGCAGTTTCTGAACTCCATCTTCTCTTTTTCATAAGCTTCAAAAAGCCAAAATTTCAATTAATTATTAAAATTATCATTCTCTTTACTCACAGGTTCAAATGTAGCCAAGGTACACTACAATGAGAAACTGCTTACATCTCATGGCAACCTGGTGTTCTTGTGATGTGTTAGGCCCAGATCAAAACAGCAATAAACTGAAAACTGCAATAAAGCATAAAAAGAAACCAATACAAGTCAAGCAATATTTCCCTATCAACAACACTGAACAGGGGATGAAGATGAAACATACTATAGTGTAAATACTAATCTTACATCTTTACCTTCACTATCCCCCAAAGAAGGTACAAGCTTTGAGCAGGACTAAACACACAAAGTGAGAATAGGCAAGTCTGTACTTATGTTCCTGTTCTGAAGCTCAACACAGAACCTCAGTTGCCCTGAGTACCAAATTAGTCCATTCTAACAGCATTAAACAATTCAAATACACCCTTTACATTCTGAAATTAAATGGAAGGGAAATCTGAAGTACTAAAGAGTGCCTATTTGTTAGCGTAACATGTATTTGGAAAACAGAATTCAAAGATTAAGAATCAAAAGAAAAGCTTAGGACATTGATTCAAAAGCAGAGCTCAAAAATTTTACGGTCTGACAGTCAACTGAAAGATGCAAGTCAACTAATTCAGACTGCACAAACTGGAGTCCACAGTAGCCCATTCAGCTTGAACACGCTGACTTCCACTCCAGCACAAACAGTTCCAGGGGGTGGTTTTGTCTGCAACAGTTCCACACTCTGCTGTGGATTCAAACACACACAGATGAAGAGGAGATGCAAAGCAGAAGCACAGAGGAAGCTGAAGACATATCTCACCACTATAAGCTTAGAGACCAAATATTTATAATACAAATCACTGAAGCATAAAAGCGACACTGTGATTTGCTGACTGGGATCAACCATTTCAAAATTCTAAAACCAGGTTTGTAGTTGTTGCTTTTCTAGGCTACAAATGTAATACTTGTGACTTTTACAGACAATCAAAATTTATCTACAATTATTAGAAGTCACAATGCTCTTCTCATGGGAAAATGTTAAATTTGATTCATCCCTCAAAAGCACATTAGCATTTAAATCAACTGTTCTGCATATGTCAAATGTTATTGTAAAGTTACGTGCAGTAACAGATATTAAAGTCCTGCAATTTAATATTATGAATTGGTAAAGGCGATAATGTGAATGACGTTAACAACAATACTGACATATCTAAAAGCAAAAAATGCCAACTGCAGTAATCAGTAATCCTTTTTCAAACAATATCAGAACCATCCGGACATCTGCTGGAAGAGTAGCACAGCGAGCTGTAGGCAATCTAAGAGACTCCTGGAATGCATGGAAGACAACTTTTAAAGTCAGATAATGACTCCCAGGGTAGATGCGATACCTGGTGATCACCAATGCAAGTAAGCTATTTGGGGACATCAAGGTTGGAGGCTGCCTGCGATGTAGCAATCACACACTGGTAGAGTTCAAGGTCGTGAAGTATATGGATCAAATGAAGAGTAAAGTCAGGATCCTGAATTTCAGGAGAGCAAAGTTCCAGCTCCCCAAGGAGTCAGTTGATAGGACCCCTTGGGAAACTGCCCTTAGGGAGAAGGGAGCAGAACAGAGCTGGCAGGTCTTTAAGGACATTTTCCATAGAGCACAAGGGGTCTCAATCCCCAGGGGCAAGAAGTCTGGCAAGAACGGCAAAAGACCAGCATGGTTGAGTCGCGATCTGTGGCTCAAACTAAAGGGCAAGGAAATGCATAGGCAGTGGAAGCAGGGTCAGGTATCCTGGGAAGAGTGTAGGGACACTACCCGGCTGTGAAGGTATAAGGTCAGGAAGGCAACGGCCTGGCTGGAGCTGAACTTGGCAAGGGATGCAAAGAATAACAAGAAGGGCTTCTACAGGTATGTAAACCAGAAATGAAAAGTTAAAGATAGTGTACCTGCCCTGATGAGTAAGACTGTCAAGCTGGCAAGAACAGATGAGAAGGCTTAAGCACTCAACAACTTTTTTACCTCAGCCTTCACTAGGAACCTCTCTTCTCACACCTCTCGAGAGGATGGGCTGCAAGATGTAGACTGGGAGAGCAAAGTCTCCTCCCACTGTAAGAGAACATCCGGTTCATGACCACTTGAGGAACCTAGATGTACATAAGTCTAAGGGACTGGATGAGATTCATCCAAGGGTTCTGAGGGAATTGGCAGATGTGCTTGCCAAGCCACTCTCCATGATATTTGAAAAGTCATGGCAGTCAGGAGAAGTCCCTGGTGACTGGAAAAAGGAAAATATTGCACCCATTTTTAAAAAGTGTAGAAAGAAGGCCGAGGAAACTACCAACCTGTAAGCCTCACCTCAGTGCCTAGGAAGATCATGGAACAGATCCTCCTAGAAGCTAACCTAAAGCACAGGAGGACAGGGAGGTGATTCAAGACACTCAGCATGGCTTCACCAATGGCAAGTCCTGCCTGACCAATCTAGTGGCTTTCTATGATGGGGTGACCACATCAGTGGACACAGGAAGACCCATGGATGTCATCTATCTGAACTTCTCTAAGGCCTTTAACACAGTCCCCCACAATACCCTTCTCTCTAAAGCAGAGAGATATGGATTTGATAGATGAACTGCTCAGTGGATACGAAATTGGTTGGATGGTCACACTCAGAGGGTATTGGTCAATAGTTCAACGTCCAGATAGAGATCAGTGATGAATGGTGTTCCTCAGGGGTCTGCTCTGGGACTGGTGTTGTTTAGCATCTTCATCAATGACAGAAGATTTAATTGAGTGCACCCTCAGTAAGTTTGTGGATGACACCAAGCTGAGTGGTGAGGTTAATGCCCCTGAGGGACTGGATGCCATCCAGAGGGACCTTGACAAGCTGGAGAAGCGTGCTTGTGAAAACCTCAAGAGGTTCAACAAGGCCAAGTGCAAGGTCCTGCACATAGGTCAGGGCAACCCTCAGTATGGATACAGGCTGGGAGATGAAGAGATTGAGAGCAGCCCAGTGGAGAAGAACCTGGGGGTCCTGGCGGATGAGAAGCTGGACATTGCACTTGTAGCCCAGAAGGCCAACTGCATCCTAGGCTGCATCAAAAGAAGCAAGGCCAGGAGGTCAAGGAAGATGATTCTACCCTTCTACTGTGCTCTGGTGAGACCCCACATGGAATAGTGCATCCAGCTCTAGAGCCCTCAGCACAGGAGGGACGTGGACCTGTTGGAGTGGGTCCAGAAGAGGGCCACAAAAATGGTCAAAGGCCTAGAACAGCTCCCCTGTGAAGAAAGGCTGAGTTGGGGTGGTTCACCTTGCAGAAGACTCCAAGGACACCTTACAGCTGCCTTTCAGTACTCAAAGGGGGCTTATAAGAAAGACGGGGAAACACTTTTTAGTAGGGCCTGTAGCAACAGAACAACGGGTAATGGTTTTAAACTAAAAGAGGAAAGCTGTATTTGAAAAAATATTGGGAAACTTAGTTACTTAAGCACATTTAAATTATGAAACAGTTTCTCTACCTATTAACTCTGTAAAGCTTTCACCTTCAGTGACTCACAGCACAATAAAATACCATTTCATAATATTAGTAAAACATTTCTGTCATGGTTTCCAGATGACCCCAACTTCATCAGTGAACAAAACTAACCCACAGACACATAATTTCATGTCCTGAGGTCTGGGAAAGGTGTTTTGTTTGTCAAAAAGCTTGAGAGACAACTGGTTCATTAACAAGAGCCTGAGATGCCACTGACCTTCTCTAACGGTGTCTGGAAGCACTGACCATGTTGATGCAGCATTATTAGGGACTCCGTCTAATCTGACCTTTTTTCTTGTCGTGTACATGACATGCACTCTTGGCAACTCTCAATAGTGTTTATCAAAGTAAACTTGCACTGTTCCAGGCAGCAATGTAGATGGCATTGTAGTACAATCTGTGTGCATAAACATTAATAGAAATATATTTTAGAAATATGCTTATTCACAGAAGTCTTTCACTGTTCCAAGCTATCTCCATCTTCTCTTTTGGCAACACTCAGCACAGCACGTATACCACCTTGTACGTGATAGGGGAAAGGCATCAAGGGCAGAAATCCCACTGACAACCTCTTCGCTTCAGCAACAACACAGTCTCAGACTAGCTTTGGAGCACCTTACAGCTAAGAGTGGAATTGCATCTATCCATTCATTTTGCAATTTAGAGAATACGAAGAATCCTTGTCCATAATCAGATAGAGACAGAATGACAAACGCAAGTTTTGGGAAGTGGTGCAAGCATATGAAATAACTTTTTCTAACATATTGTTTTAAAATTGTTACTGCTTTGCAATTTGAAATCCATACATGTTTCCTCGATGACCTAGAATCACCATTTGTACCTGCCTGAAAACATACCTTCCAGCAACCTTCAAACATTCCAACCGCACCAGAGAAATAACCTCATATGCTCAGTCTCTCATAAGGATGGTACAACACTGGATCCACTAGCTGTAATACCAAAGAACCTTGCTCTCTCAAGGTCTGACAAAAGCATCACAGCAGCAATAGGATATTGATAGACACATCCCTTTTGGTCAGGTAGAGTTGACTGTGGAATATAAAGTACCAGTGATTGAAGCTATTTTTCTATAACAGAACCAAGTATCCTGAAGACCTCTTAGGCTTCATGTGACAAGGAGAGAGTTCCCATTATCATGATAGGAAATGGAGATGTCAATATAACCAACAAAGACGTTTAAGTTACCATAGAAGTGTCACAGCCCTCCACCACAGCATCAAATTCTACAGATACAGCTGTAAGGTTGCTAGAGCCCAACTCAACATCTACGCAGATGTTGCCATCTTTACCAGTGCTTCAGAACCACTCACCCTGTAGCACTCAAGCTGTTAAGATATTCCGTGCCAGGTTACATCACTCTTTCCTGCATGGTTACCGTTTTATGCCATGCAGAGATACCTTATCTGCAAAGTTCACAGAGTTAAAGGAAACAATCACAAATTGCAGTTTCCTGCAGGTTTAATTCCCACCTCCTATGGTTTTGTTGGTGCTTACAAAGAAACACTCTTATCTTCTGAGAAAGTATGCCTGAAAACTGTGATTTACACATCTTACTCTGAAACCTGTTGTCAGGTTGAGGTTTCAAGATCAATGAAGAAAATTCCTCCTGTACTGAAACATTCTAACAGCCCCAAGCCCAAAAGAACAAAGGATCAAGATACACTAAAAAGTAAGGAATATTTTAAACATATATTTGTGTGTGCATGTGTATAATGAGACGATCATGCATCTTTGAATTATGATCTCTTTAACCTTCAAGCCTTTAGAAAAAGTTGCACAGGGATTTTTTCATTCAAATATGCAGTGTAAAAAGCGAAGCTATGAAAGCTGTTCAATTTTTTTTGTAAAAAAGCCAACATGGTACTGATGAAAAGTCCAGCAGCCCTAAGTCCAGTATCTATCTAGTGAAAAGAAATATGTACAAGATGTAAGAATCAAACAGAAACCTTCAGTTTCAGCATTATCAACACATTCAGTAGAACTTAAAGGGTTACAAAGGCATGCTCCTCCTGATTCTCTGCACAGATTCATGTCTCTTTTGCTGTAATTGATCTTCTAGCACAATTCTGTTCAGGTTCAGAAATGCTTTCAGAGTTCAATAGATAGCTTGGGAACTGACAAGAATTGCATGAATTTTCTTTTTCTTACTCCTTGGGAAGGCTTTGGGCAGCAACACAGAAACACTCTGAAGTATTCACACGGGAGAATAATTTTAAGGCAGGGAGATATGGAAAGAAATACAATAGAATATTTCTCTATATAGTATTGTCTCTGGAGGAAAGAGCTCTGTGATAACAGAAATTGAATGAAACAAGGCAGTACAAAAGTCTCAAAAATTCCTGCTATGACCTATAGCAAATCATGCAAAACCCCTAGGAGGGCTGAAAGGACAACCACAGGTCCACTTCGGCCTGGGAAACTGAAGTCCCAGCTCCAGTACTGAAGAACTACTGAGAAAAATCTATGTCATCACTGCCAGATGGCTGTTTAATCTCTCAATCCCCCTAAAAAAGTATTATGAGTGCTCTTTCCTAACAAAGAGTAATATTTTCCTAATATCTGATCTAAAGCTCATTTATTTTGGTACTTCTTTCTCAAGCTATGAAAAGCAATCATATCCATGTACAATGTACAGAACTTCTCAGACTTTTCTAAAATAGACTAAGCCAACTCCTACAGGCATTCCATAAAGGTGGAATGACTGCTCTATCTTTTATGTTGCTGTCCTCTAGACATTATGGTTTGACTTCATCATCTGTACAATGGCATCACAAAGCTGCAAAATTACTCCAGCTGAGTACATTGACTAGACTGGAAGAGTCCTGTTCCATGTGTTAGTTTACTTTTCTTTTGACAAGCTTCTGTGTCTTGTGAAAAAACAGAAACATCACTACAACACTACAGCCCCCATTATTTCTGCAGGATCCACCCTACCTAAGACATCTTTCAATTTGGAAGGCACCTGATAACTACATATTGTAGTATTTTTACAAACTTTTGAGAACACGAAGGGTAAGAAATATATCTTTGCCATACTTTCTTCAAAGTGCAATTCTCACAGGGAAGATAACATAGAAAGCTTTATCAACATCAAGATCTTGTCTACCAGTTACATCTCCTCACCTACTACACCAGTTAACCTATCAAATATCAAACCTTGTATATTTATTATCGGAAAACAATGGTAACTTTTTACCCAACCAGGTCACCACCTCTACACATCTATAATTTAATCACTTAATATTCTCTCCAAGTCTTTTATGGAGTTAAAATTGAGCTGGAGAGTACTAAATTGCCTGGGCTCCCACTACTTTGAAAGCAAAGAGGGAAACCTCAAATAATTACACAAACAACAGGACTGTGACCTAAAACAATATCCAACCTTAAGCATCTAAGAAAGGTGTTATTAAACTAAAGAATAATGTCAGACCACCAAAAAAAAGTCACAAAAAATTAGAACACAAAATAAATTCAGTCTAAGCATGAAAGCAGCAAAGTTCTGGATATCCTTTTAGGTACACATGCATGCAGCAGGATATCTAAACAGCCGCTACACTATGTTTGATCACTTTATGAAAGGTGTTATGTGAAGAATTTGTCTGCAATATCAGGGAGTAGAATTGCTGATGCAAATTATTCACACAGTTATGGTGCTAAACTCGAACTCTACCAAGCGCCACTGTCCTTCTTTGGACCACTCCATTGTTCTAAGACACGTTGCTGAATATTTGAGGAGGATGATGCTAATTCCTCTAGTAGTATCACACAAATGTTGGGCTTATCCTTTGCCCTACTCTTTATCCACATCGAAATTTGCTTACTTTTTCTAAACCAACTGTATAGATGGAAAATGAGACACAAATTGCATAAACAGACTACCTGAGTCAAGTCACTGCCCCGGCTGCTGCTTTTATCTTTCTTCCTGAGTTTTTATCTGTAAGTGCACCCAAGTTGATTAATCTTTCCTCTTATGTGCACAGCTACTTAGGCAAGTGCAATCAATCAGGCTGTCTTATAATTTTGTTCTATTCCATTGACTTTACTGGTCTTCTCTAAACTCAACTATTCTGAATAGTCACGCCTCACATATGGCTTTGAGAGCAACTAATTAAAACCCATCAATCCATTTATGTTAAATTCCTTCCATTTACTGAGATATACAAATTACCAAATCAAAACCACTCTTTGGTTTGATGCCGTGAAAAAGCCAAACTCAATAATCAATGCCAATTTGATTATTAAGCAGGTATTCTTTTAACAAATGGTGCCAGGATACACAGGGGGTAACCCACCTAATGTGCCCGACTATTGAGGCTGGTTACATGACTTTTATAGTGGTTAAGCATACATATCCATATAGACTCCTGGAAACATGTTACATATCCACCTTTCCCAGGAACTCATTATCATAGTTTATCACCCACTCTTGTATGCACATCACAGTTTCTTTGCATCTTCAGAAGCCTCTGATGGCCTTCATCTTATCTCCTTCCTCACTGTGTCCTCTTGGTGAGCTCAGGTCCGTCCTTTGGTCCTGCTGCAGAACTACCTTTGCAATATTTGATTTGTTCCTTGTTTCAACAAGTAAACAAGCTAAACTCCTGTTACAATCACATTCTTTCTAAGTTCAAGCTGGCCAAGATTTGACTCTTTTTATTCCTATTATTGCTTAAGCTAATTCATTCCCTTAACACAATGATTTATTCCTTCCTTCACTGCCCATGGCAGGAGGTTTGGAACTGGATGATCTTTAAGGTCCCTTCCAATCCAAACTATTCTATGATTCTAATCCATTTCCTTAACATAATGATTTATTCCTTTCTTCACTGTCCACAGCAGGAGGGTTGGAACTGGATGATCTTTAAGGTCCCTTCCAACGCAATCTATTATATGATTCTATGATTCTAATTCACTCCCTTAACATAATGATTTATTCCTTCCTTCAGGTTGAAGAGCTAAAGGAAGTCAGACATGAAAGCAGCCTTTTGAAGGAAAACCACTGAGATGCACTTGCCTGACTTTCAGTCTGGAACACAGAATCATAGAACCACTAGGTTGGAAAAGACCTCTTAGATCATCGAGTCTAACCATTCCTATCTGCGGCTATACCATGTCCCTGAGCACCTCATCTACCCACCTTTTAAATCCCTCCAGGGATGGGGACTCAACCACCTCCCTGGGCAGCCTCTGCCAGTGTTCGATGACCCTTTCTGTGAATCTTCTTTTTTCCTGATATCCTGTTCGAACCTCTCCTGGCGCAGCTTGAGGCCATCCCGCCTTGTCTTGTCCCCTGTCACTCGGGAGAAGAGGATAGCACCCACCGTCCCTCTCTACACCCTCTTCCTAACCCTCTCCCTGACCGCCACGGCCGACCCTGCGGGTGGAGCAGGGCGCACGGCCCAGGCCCTCCAAGTCCCCCTCCTACTTCCAGCATAACCTCGGCTGCCGCTCCGGCCGAGCCTCCCGCAGCGTTCCGGGCCGTGCCCGCCGCCGACACCCCGCTCACCAACAGAGGGACCCCGAAGGTCATGGTGCGGCCCCTCCACAGCTTACGGAGCCTCTCCATGCGCCTCCTCCCCGCGGGTGCCGGGCGGCGCTTCCGGCGGTGCCAGGTCCGCACGCCGCAGCGTTCCCCCCGCCGCCACGCGCCCGGGAAACGGGGTTCCGGGCGTCGGCTCGGGCTGGGTGGGTCTGGGCACAAAAGCACTTTGGGTTAAAGGCTGTGATATGAAAAGCAGTTGCTATTACAGAAAGTGGGATAGTTTTGATTTAAGCTGAAGTAGAGTTAGGTTTCATCTAAGTAATTGTGGTTTTTGAAAGTCAGACAGAATGTCCCTCTGGTAGAGTGTTTTCTTTAAAATGATATTTTTCCAGGCACTGTCCATGCTTTGAAGAGAAGAACCGTAGAACCACAGCACCATAGAACCATAGAACCATAGAATAGTTTGTGTTGGAAGGGAACTTAAAGCCCATCCAGTTCCAACCCCCCTGCCATGGGCAGGGGCACCTCCCACCAGACCAGGCTGCCCAAGGCCCCATCCAGCCTGGCCTTGAACACCTCCAGGGATGAAGCATCCACAGCTTCCCTGGGCAGCCTGTGCCAGTGCCTCACCACTCTTATGGTGAATAAATTCTTCCTTATGTCTAGAAATTCCTCCTTATGTCTAGGAAGATAGTGTTTTGTGTGCAGTGTGCTCTGTACTGAACAGATGTGTCTGCTTCTGTGATCACCTCTGTTTGGAATCTTAACTAATCTGAAAGCCAAGGTCAAGTAGAGAGCTGGAGGCAGCTCCAAATTAGCAAGCGTTTTCTGAACATGTCAGTAAGGCACCACACATCTACAAACTAAAATGAGAGGAAAATCAAACATATATAATAAGAAGATATGCTGATGTTGTTGCAATCTGTTGGCCACTAACTTGTTCTGAGAGCCTTGCCAGCCTAGAGGCAAATAAACAGAAATGAAGAATAAAAAGTTAACATAGCATAAAATGACTGCTTCTTGGGCACCTAAATAACATGAAGGCAACAGGGATCTGAATTCCAGAAATGCAAACACTTAGCTGGGAGCAATGAGAGCAAGAGAACAGGTCTGTGTCTATCCCTGTGCTGTGCTGAGGCTACAATGAGCTCATCACAGAGCACAGGCTCAGAGCTGGGCATCTAGCTCACCCAGGGCCTCTGGAAGTACAACTGTCCCTTTTAAAACTTCATAAACTTTTGAGAGATATAGGCCTCAAATCACAAACTCAGGAAGAGGAAACCAACTGTCAGAAAAACCCCAGTAAGAATAATCTGAAATTAAGAGACTTGATGTTAAAGATACAGATGTGCCGAGAAGAGAGTTTATTACTTTCCTCTTTCTTCTCATGCTAACTTCCAGAAACAGTTTGTATTGTAACTCTAATATTCCAACATTAGGCTAACCTCACCTTCAGTCTTACTGTCTCGCCTGAGTACTATTAGCCTTCTGCTCAAGATATCACCCACCGCTGCTGATGCCCATATGCAAAGTCTGTGCCTTTTCACTCCAAGTTTTTAAAGGGCACCGAAAGCCCTGCCAGTAAGAAGGCTTAAGAGTTTGTGCCAGTGCGATGGAGTGCTCTAGTTAAGATCCATAAGCTGCTGGTTTGTTTTCATTGATAGCTGTTGGTATCTTAAATTTTTCCACTGTGTTATGCTCTAAAACAGCAAGAGAAAGCAAATGTTTAACTAAATATAAATGTGATATAATTAAAGAATAGCAACAAAAAATTTGTAATAGTTGGAAGAATAAGAAAACAAGAATGCTGTGCCAGAGATGAACAGTAGACCTTTAAAATGTCTTCATGTTTGATAATCTAAAATGCTGTTAAGTTACAGAGGTAAAGCTATGATCAGTATATGTTTTATTTGCACAGTGTCCCTTTGTTTTTGTCATTGTTGGTCAGTCACCTTGAACAGAGAGGAGTGAGGAGAAATGCTTTTGAAGATTGTAATATATTCTGGTTTTGATTTACAACAGAGGTTTGATGCCTCCTTGATGTGACCCCTACTACCATAAACAGACAGACAAACACAGAAGCAGATAAACAAACACCTGTTTTCAATGACATTGACAGCTTGCCCCAAATGTTTTTCCCAACACTTCGAGGACATATTCATGTCCCCAAGGAAGCTGAATGCAGCTTTCTTGTCCAGGTTACCATAAAGTCAGTTAAGCATGTTTTACTTCGTGAAAGGGTTTTCTGTGTGAAACGTGCCTCTGGAGCCCTAATTCTCTCCGAGATGTGTACACGGTGCTTTATCTAGAGCTCAGGTGCAGAGCACAAACATGAGGGTGATGGCTGACTGGCTTTTGTCACATCAGGAACTAGGTGTTTCTACAGGGAAACTGTGGTTTCCCTGGCCTCAACAAAAGCTCTGGGAAAGCCTCTTCTCACTTTCCTCCAGAGATGGATCTAAAAAGATATTTTAAAAATCACTGCACATAATGTGCTGCTGGCTATTGGCAGGCACCCTGGGAATTTCAGACAAATGAAGCTTGTGCTTCTGGTTTAGAATGCAATGACCATGACCGCAGGGGAATAGCGAGTGCAACAGTACATTGTGTTACATGGTTTCTGGGAAGCAAGATAGAGAACAGGATGGAAATCTTATTAAACATCCCTGGGCAAGCCAAGGTAATCAAGATTTGTGCTGGACTGGACACCAAGAGCTGCAGAATCATTCACAATGCAGTATTGGCTGTGAGTAGCCAAGGTTAATAAGGAACATGACTTTAGTTCAGTACAGAACTTGTAGTAATTTGTTCAGAGGATGAAAATGAGAGGCATGTTGTGAAGGTTTTGTTGCCCAAACATGCATCGCTTCAGGAGGAGGTAGAGTGAGGCCATCCTGTGAGTTATATTTCCACCCAACAGATCTCTCCAAAGCCTCCTGCTTCACTAATAGCATGCACGTGTAGCAAAACATTAAGCACTGTTTGTGCAGACATGGTGTACACCATAGCCAAGACCTTCAGCCCTGAAAGCACACACGTCCATATACCTGAGTGAAAGAAACAGCTGGTTGGACTTAGCATGCTATTGTGACCAGCAGGAGGAAACAATAACCCAACTTAAGGGCTTGTAGTTCTTTCTGGGTAGAGAGTGGAACTCCTGACTTGGTAGTAGCATTTCTAAAATGGCAACCCCCTCCCAACACTACACCTGCTATATTTTCATCTTACTTTGTGTAGCCAAGAGGAGTTTCAAAAGAGAGAGGGAGGCTGGATTTCCCCTTTTATTCTCTCCTACACCTTCTGATTAGAACTCCCTAGTGAGGTAATTGCATGGAAACGTTGCTGTACTTGTCCTTTCCTCCTTCTTTGCTTTCTCGTCAGTTGTCAGATTAAGCATAAATATGTCCAGAAACCAGATTCTTGTCAAGAGCCAGCCTGGAGAGGCCGGTGAACCAGCTGCACCCAATGGAAGGCACCATGGTGGCCCATGCATTGGAGAGGTCATCCATGCTTTCCAGATGTGGCCCTATGTTTCCCACTCCACCTCCAATAAGGGAGGAGAAGGAAACAGATTGACATTCTTTGGGTTCACCATGCACTTTTTATCTTCTCAGGTTGGCTCAAAAATAGGCTGGGGAAGGGTGTTTCTAGAGCCACATTTTAGATCTGTGAGTGCAGGATGAAAAGCTGTAGGAAATACTGACCTTCCAAACAGATTCTCTCTCCTCCTCCTTGTGCTCAGGAGGGCCATTCCCCCAAGGACAAACAGCAAATATCAGCTAGGAGAGAGTTCCCCAGGGAATCTAAGGGTAAAAAGAAAACCAGTAACACTGCCTAGAATTACGGGAACTGAGAGGGGTCGGTGCCAAAAAGCACCGATATGGTCAACAGTCATCTCTGCACCTACTCAGTAGCTGCCTGTAAGCCCTAGCCCCATCCTCTTTTTTACCCCAAAGAAAAGCCACGGTAACACATTCATTCAACTGGTGTTGTAGAACAGCAGCACCTTTCATTTGTCCTTCACATGAGTTAGAAACCTGGTAATTACAAAAGGGATGGGTCTGAGTGGAGATTGTTGCTGGTCTAAGAGATGAGAAGGTTGAGTTTCTGGCTCTGCTTCCTTCACTGGGTATAGACAGGAGATTTGTCTTAGGGGAATGGCAAACCCAGCTAAAATAGAGAGGAGGCTGCCAGAGTCACATGGGTGAGGGAAGAGATAAAAAGGTAGAAGAGTTCCAGAGAAGGAACCTCACAGTATGGTTCTCTCCTGTCCATACCCAAGCTCTTATGCCCAAGACAGACAGCAGTTCTCCATGGATCGAGGAGCATGGAGACCCTGGGAGGAGAATCCAGTTTAGTTGCCATGGTCCTCAGTTCAGCATTAGGGTTCCCAGTAATTTTGCGAAGCAACTGTAGCGGCAGCCCTTGGAAAAGGGACAGAAGCTTCACCTCCTTAGTAGAAAGGATCTTCCTTCCCTTGTGTTGTCCATTGAAGAAGAGAAGAGAGAAACTAAGGTGTGCAAAAAGGTGTGAGAAAGAAATAGTACAAGAGAGAGGACGATGTTATCTGAGGGCATACTGGGCACAGTTTAGACTCGAGTATGTCTACATGTTCGCGATATGCCTGAGGCTGAGGGGGCTGCAGAGGTGGAGGGGGACTCCTCATCTGTTGTGTCCCCCTGCTCCTCCTTGTGGAGACCGAGACTGATGTGGCTCTGCAGGGCTGCTGGAGTCAGCCACTCCTTGGGGAGGCAGCTCTGGAGGAAGGGTATGCATGAGCTGAAGTAGGCCAGGCGGTTCACCCAGCGAGGGATCTCTTTCCCGCACAGTATCTGTGGAGCAAATCAGAAAGGACCATGGTTAATAGTACCAAAACACATACATGGTGGCAATGTCATCCCCCTCTGCACTACCACCTCAGCAGGGTGAATTTCCTGTTGTGCAGAAGAGAGCTGTTGAAATGTAGGGAGCATCTTCTGCAGTCCGAAACAGCTGTAAATGCAAATGACTACGCAACTGCTTGACACACTCAGAAAGCCCTGCCAGCCATAGCCCTTGCCAGCATCATAGCAGAGACTGGGGAAAAGAGTTCTTGGCTCTCAATGATTTTGGCCACTGTTCTCCAGGCAGCTCATGGGTAAAAGGACAGATCTGCTTGTGCTTCTCAACCAAGACAATGACACTCCTTTTCCAAGCAGCTAAAAAAATTTGGAAAAATATTTAGGCTGTTGCTGGCCAGACCTCAAGTAGGCCAGAAGCTGAGCCTGACTGGGTGGATGGAGATGCCTAAGAAGCTGTTCTTGCTGCTCACTTTTCTTCTTTGAATCTGTCAAGTTACAGTATCTGGGGGAGCCTTTTCCTATCCTAGCACATCACCCTTTAATTTCTCCTCATACGGTACTTCCTAAATGTGAGAAAGCAAGCAACAAACAGGAAAATACTAGCTTCTCACTAGGCCTCTATTTCTTCATAAATGTTCCTGGCACTGATTTGCATTACACTCTGCTAACACAGATATTGTTTTACTAGGTCATCTTATATTCAGCCCAATGAAACAACCTGCTGCATATGACAGATACTTTCTTCCATGGTATTTGACCACATCTACATAGAGGTGCCATATTTTTGTAAGTATATCTGGCTTAGGCCATATAAGGAAGGTTTCCCTTTATATTTTACCATTTCCCTTACCAGACACAGAAGAGGCACATGGAACTGATTAGACGGGGTGCCTCAGGATTTATACTGTCTTTATACCGTCTTTATTTATACTATCTTTATTTATACTACTACTACTATTTATTTATACTGTTTTTATTTATACTACTGTCTTTAGTACTACTGTCTTTAGTAAATATACTGCCTGTGTGGCCCTACGTGAGTATACTAGAGCCTAAAGTTTGTGGCAGGTAAAGTAGTCAGTACCTGAATTCTCCTTCCCTCCAAGAGCTGTCTGCCATGTAGCAATACAGTCAGGGAGGAAACACCATGCTCCAGACCTTGTCCCAAAATTTATGTGGATTAGTGGTTCTTACTGCACCTTCTGCCAATACTTAATTCCTTAGCTCTTCCTGCCACCTTCTTCCCATCCAAAACTGCACTTAATTTAGTATTACTGCAAAAACTAAGAGGGCATTTGTCGGTGATCAACTAAGGAGATTATTTGATGTCTGTTATTGACAATGGAAGTGCAGTGCTTAGTGATTTCAAGAGATTTTCAGGAACCACAACTGGAGCAGTTACTATTGGATGGGCTATGCCACATTATAGTTCTTATGGACCTTCATATATATGGCCTGGGCAGAACGACCTAAACCGCACTCCAACAATCACCTTGAGAATAAGGGAATTAGCTTGTTCCAAGAGCATAGAATTTCTGATGGTGTGTGGAGAAGTGTGGAGAAGGCAGCAAAACTGTGGCTATTTTGACTATGCTAATTTTGACTGTGCTAATTGGACTATGGAATTCACTTCATTTTGACATACACTGTTTAAAAATCAATGTGTGAAACTGAAGACATTATTATTAGGTATCAGAGAACGAGCAGAGCCATTTAGCTGCTAAAATTACTTGGGAGCATAGACAGTTCTTTACCTAATACACCCCAAGGACTTTCATTTCAGTTCTTACCAGTGCTGCATTCTACTTAACCTCAGATACAGCTATATGAATCTGTATTTTTTGAAATTTTTTGTGTGTGGACAAATACTTCATTAGCAATTCTTTATCTCCTTCCAGATTCCTGGTTTCCATTGCTAGAGTCATTGCCTGAGCCTGTAGGCAGATGACCTCTCCACCTGTATTTAAGGTTCATTCATAGGTAATTTGCTGATCCAGTTGTTTTTCTCACCAGACACATCTGATCATTTTCACGAGAATACTGCTGAATTTTTAAAAATACATGTTCTACTTGAACATTGAACCTGAGCCAAAGCCAAAAGATGCAGCACAACTGCATCTAGACTTTGTAGCATTTCTCTTTCTTCCTCTCCAGGAACTTAGGCAAAATATTGCCAGCATAGACAGTGACTGAGTTTAGGCTCCTTGTGATGTATGTGTGCATGTGAGTTTAGCTTTCAAGCAGTCCTAAGTCTTAATAAAGATTTTGCCCCAGATAATAATAGAAAAACAAAAGCAGGGTATGATTCTTTAGACAATTATGTGAAACAACCAAACAGCACAAGGTCATACTATGGTTTTCACCTCTTGCCATAAAGGATATAGTGCTGGAGCATCCAGCAGTACTTAGCTAATCAGAAAACATTAAATAAACCTGACCAATGAGATTAAGCCAACTGATTTTAAATAAACCAGAATGAGCAAGATGAACTGGGAGTTTTCCAGTTGTCTATGAAGCCACAGAAAAATCTACTGCAGCTCTTCAGGGCAATTCTCAGTTAAAAACTACAGACTGGAACAATAAACTCACAGAACCCTGTTACCATCCATTGTTTCCGCTAGCAGAACTCTTTTTTGGGTGTTTTTAGAATTTAGGATTTTACAGGCTTTTTTTCTTCCTTGACAAACAACTGGAGTTTCCTCTTTTGAAGGGGGTAAAATTCTCTGTGATGGGTCACATACTTGTTTGGTCAGGGTCAGTAAATAAATGTTATTAGTCAGAAGTTGCTAGCCCTGACAATCATATCAAATTGTCCTGCTACAATCCCATCAGGAAATTTAACATACCTGTAGTGGAATCTTAGCTTGACATTGGACAAGAAAGTAGCTGAGCCTTTTGCTGTATAGGTGGCTGGGGAAGGAACTTTAAAGAAACAGTTATAGAAAGGCTACACCTATGTAAGATATAAATCCGAGATGTAAGCTCAGGTCTAGTTATAACTTATCTGAGTCACGTAAGTGTTTGGGATGGGAAACCCTGCAGAGTACATGAAAGGCTGGACTATTAGCAGCTGAACATGTCAGCCCATGTAGGGCTTCCCTAAGCTTTGCAGACCTCCTGCAAACAGTGCCCAGTTGTCATTGCCAAGCATAGCACATCCTAATCTTTTTCACACTGTCAAGTCTCTGAACATGTGAGTTGTTCTCAGCTCACAGAGGCAGCCAGTCCCTGCCACAAACTGGAATCCAGCATTTGGGACAGCAAGCACAGCTTCCGATTGCTCGTGGAGAGACCAGTCCCTGTTTCAGGCAGAACTGCAGGTGCTTGCAGCTTCCACTGAGTGGCACCTCGTGACAGAGCGCCAAGTCTCCATAGCTGCAGCTTCTTCTGGAAGCTCTGCCTAAGAGCTGCGAATGACCCAGCTGGCATCTGCAGAGTCAATTGGAAACAGCAGATCAGACATCTGTGGCTGAAGCCAAACACACGGGAGAAATGGGTCCTGACAGTTTGGGTGCTATTTCTAGGCAGCTGTCAAATCCATACCAAGATTTCAACATATCGAGAAACAACCATATTGGGATACAAAAGAATCCTCTGAGCATCTTCAGCTGTTTCATTTTGCACTAAACAGTCACTGATTAAAATGTACAAACTGCCCTGAGAGTAAGGACTGCACCCCACCCCTCTTCCCTCTTCTAAGTACCCCAAGAACTAGGCATCACTGGTCATCAAGGCCTTAACACTTCCCTGTAAAGCTTTATTGTGGGCAAGGGAACAGCCTAGCAGTTGGGAAACATGGGTTTAAATGCCATCCAGCAATGGAAGAAGCTGAGTTTTCTGTTTTCTAGAGGGCAATGCTATCGATGTGCTGCATTTTGTGAAGGCTTTGGGTATATGGGCATATGGTAGACATTATCTGAGATGTTCTGTAGGGCTGAGCCCCTTTCAAAATAAAGTGAAGAGCAGATTAGTTATAGATCAAGCTTTTGAATGCAATAGGTTCTGTGTTGTGCTAGATGATGCAACTGGGGCAATTCAGGCCATGCACAGAGGTATAACTCAAGGCACTTAAGAAATTTTTTTTAAGTGACTCCTCCCAAAGGCACCATGTAGTGTTCCAATCCATGAAAATCGAGATGAGCAGAGGAAACAGTCCTCAAACAACGCATCCTAATTACTTCAATTCTTGTCTTTAAACTGAGGCTTGGAGTGTTCAGCACTGAACATCTGTGACACCACCGAATGCCACTTCCACTTAGCATCCACATGGGGCATGTATGCATTTAAGCTATTGTACCATATTCCCCTTGGTGTGTCTTTGAGAATGCAAAGGGCTTTTACTGGTGCCTGAGGACTCTAAACCACACCCCATCGCAGTTTAAGATCAAAGCCTCTAAAGCCCAAGGGAAATCTTTCCAGTTTTTGCATGAACTGGCTCCTACGAGGCCTAGACAGTACGGATAAGCACAGATGATGCTTATCAGAATTTCAGAATAAGGCCATTAAATACAAAGTGGAACATCTGCACAGGCAAAGCTTGTAAACTCTACTAGGGCAGTCAAAAAACACACATAGAAAGAGAAGCATGGCAACACAATGAAATTAGTACTTGCACACATCTGGAACATATCGTTAACCCAATGCACAGGGACGTCTTTTTTACCACCTTGCAAAAACTAAACTGTTAGTAAGTGCCCCATGCTGGCAGAAATAAGGGAGTCTAAGTGCATCAGTGAGGAACATACTTCTGGCTCTGCACTCCTGATCAGCCGATGCACATGGGGTATACACTGAAAATAACATTCTTGAAAAAGGAACTGAGATGCAGCCTTTGCAACACAAACGGTTTCACCTTGGCAGAGCTGGCATGCTAGGATCAATTGCTTGAAGCAGATTTATTGTATAGCTACTGTGTAAAAAAATGACAATTTCTACTCTAGGGAATATAACTAGACTATGGAAATCAACAGAATAGATGAGGTGACATGGCTGTGAAGCTGCATGCAATATGCATTCAGCAGAGCCAGGGATGGCCTGCATCTTGCAGAGGAAAGAGTATGACTTAGAAACTGTAGATGTGGTTGAACAAGCTCAGTAATGAGGTTGCATTCAAGGAGGTAGTATCCCAAGTCAAAAGGAGGAAGGGAAAAAACCTTTTAAATTTATTTAAGCCCACATTCTCCTGTGCAATCCCTTTTTGTTCCACAGCAGGCAGGGCACTGCTGCTCCTCTCCAGGACTGTGGGCTTTTCTCCCATGTAAGGCAGAGGAAGCATCTGCAGTGTCTGCCTGAGATTAGCCAGGGCTGAGGAAAGGGAAAAGCACTGAAAAGAGGAACGAATATCCAGAGTCTTCCTCGCCTTATGTTGCTGGTTGGAATGTGTCGGTTACCTCTGTGGTTCTGTGGTGGAAGGACAGAGTTAGCTCTATGCGTGAGTCCGCATGCAGAGAGATGCCAACAACAGAGATAATGGAGTAAGATAGCTCTGGTTTATAGCACATCTGCACTCACAGCAATGTTTCAGCTTCACTGGCCAGGCTATACCGGTGGAGAGACATGGTAGCTGCAAATGTGACATCTTGATGAACCACATTCAGAGCTCAATTATGAGCAGCATCACTGATTAGTTATGCACCAACACTGGAGTATGGCAATATCCTCTTTGAGCATGAAGATCCTTGTAACCAGCACTTACACATACCGCCAGCAGCTGCAGGATGACAAGGTAGGCAGCAAGTGGCCTTATAACAGATGACCATTTGGGGAATACTAAATATAATTAAGTCTGCACTTGTTAGTGGCATTTAAAATATTGACTCCCCCACCAAATAAGTGAGCAATTGCAATTCATTCTTATTATCATGATGGCATGAAGAGGAACTGCCTTCTCCTAGCAGGTGCTATTTCAAGACCAGTGGCTAAGAACTGTCACCTACTAGGGACACCCTTTCCTGCATTATGGACATGCTGGACATGACCACACCAACCCATACACACTGGGCGATGGACATCAAGAGCATCTATTTTTTCCTGAATAGCTAACCAAACAAATCCTGTGTTTCAGTCTCAAGCTCTGTTTCCTTATATTAGTGAGTATCAGGTTACAGCAGATGGAGATAAAATAGAAGAGACAATACAGGAACTCATAAGAACAGGGAAAGACCTTCTGTCTGGCAGCGTTGGCAGGACTCCTAAGTAAAAGCTTCCAGCCTCAAAAGCCTATCAACAGACTTAGACAGCTCATTTACGCTATGACGCTTTTCATTTATCAACAGGCAGTGGTGAAAAGGACAGGGATTTTCCTTGCCATCTTCATGTGTGGAAAGGAGGCATCTGTTCCAGGCATTTGCACACACGAAGATGCAAAGGCTTCATGATAGTGTGACTAGAGATGAGTTCCAGGACAGTATAAACTAACTTAGCTCCAAGGTGTTGTGTATACTTATAACAGTTAAGGGGTTTTGGTTTGGTAAGGCAGATGCAAAAAGCAGATAAAATAAAATAGATGGTCAAAACACCTACATTTACGTCAGCCCAGAGAGCTTAAGGTTTTGGGGTTTGTTTTTTTTCAAATTTACTCTTAAAATATCTCCACATTTAATCTTTTTTGCTAGATAGATCACATTAAAGGGAAAACCTGAAATAACCCCAGAGGCACATGTGGAAAAATCAGACCTATTTCAGAAAATGGAAATGATGTGCTGAAAGCTTGCATTTGGGGAGGTGCATGTGATTTCTCTTGCCACCTCATACTATTCCCCTGCACAAGTGGATAGATAAGAGAAACAACAGGGGCTAAGAGCTGAAAGATGCACATAAGGGTTATCCCACTAATCATTTTTTGTTGGGCTAGAGAACTCATTTAGGATAGAAAGGCTAGAAAGGTTCATGATGGAAAAATAATTTTATACTTTTATAGTGCCCTTCATTCTAAAGGCTTCCCAAATACTTCATAAATTTCAACTAATATATAGTCTACACCTAGAAATCTCATTTTACCACTGCAGAGAAGCTACATCTGAAATACAATACAGTAATTTAATAACCGTGTGCAGTGAAAAGTTTGCATAGTTACGGGCAGAAACAAGAAAAAAATGACATCCATCTGAAACTATGAGAATAATTTACGGGCACAGGATGTCTTTATTAACAAGCTGCTTCTAAACTTATGTGGCAGTTAAAATCCAGAAAATAAACACAGCCTGTTCCACATAGAGCTAACAACATTCAAAATCTGCTGCAGTGAAGCATGTCTTTCCATCAGCTTCAGTGACAACTTGCTCAGATACCAGGAAATAAAGCTTTGCTAATGTTCTTTCATGCCCTGTGGTTATTTTATTTGTTTGTTTGTTCATTTCATTCTCTTCTTTCTGTCTGTCAGGAGCACTGTGTCCCCTGCTATTAGAAGAATTGCACATAGGCTTTTGCCAACCAACACACCTGTGTACTTCTCTGCAACAGAGGCAACTGAAAAGCAATTGTTGAACAAGGGAAACATGGGTGTTACTTGTATACTTAGGATCTCCTGAAGGCTGGTTTGCAAAAGCATCTGCTGCTTTTGACTGTGACTCACATGCCACCTGAAGCTCCCCTCTCTGGTGTTTAATACTTTTTCTCTGATAGCTTTCAGGCTAAGGAGAGCCTCCTAGGTTTTTTTATGTCATTATGATAAGAACTCACATGTGCCTGAGGATGAACCTGAAAAGCTTTAGGCTTGATTTATTCACTGATGATTAAAGAACTCCACCTATTTGGTCTTTGATTCATCAAACCTGCCTTTTTCAAAGAATTTACTAGAAGTCAGGGTCCACTGAGGAAAGCAGGGTTCTAATATGTTTGTTATATGTTGTCAGCTTTGTCTCGGTTGAAAGAGGTCAGGTGAATAGCCACAGAGAAAAGAATAAGCACTGAGTAACATCTCCTGTCACGTCAGTATAGCTCCACATCCTCTACCAGTAAAGTAAGATCCCTTTGTTCTACCTAAGTTCCAACCACATTGACAAAGGACAACCAAGACAGCCACACCATCAGGGAAGTGTGCATCAGACATAGCTCTGATGCACACTTATGAGAGCCAATTATGGAGATATCTTAATGCTGTACTTCACTTACAAGAGATGCATATTTCCTGATGTCACACTGATAAACAATGACAAAGCCTCTCTCTCTACTGTGAATAGGGCAGATCTTTACCAAAAATACAAAGAAAAGGGAAAAGAAGCCCTAGCATTCAGCCTAGAAGTGACCCACATGTAAGCAAGCCTCATTGCACCAGGATCAACCCCAGTCTCCCAAGGAGACTCAGATTGTGTATCTTCACCAAGCATTTCCATCCAATCTGCCATGCAGGTTTCATAATATCGCTGTGGTGTCAACATCAGTAGTGGGTATACCATATGCCTATTTCAGTACTCTGTAACCGTCAGGTTGCAGGATTCACTGGGCAGAGTCCATCTGTTAGTCTTTAAGGTATTTCCTATTGGAGACTATCTTTTTAGGTTGATTTGAGAGAGTCCTGCTGACTTCAGGTCACTGGGAGTTATTTACCTCCTAGGTTGAGTATTGCAGCGCTGCAGCTCTAAGCATATGGCTGTAAAGCATTTGAGTGTGACAAGGTCCATAATCCCTATGCTGTAGGAGCCAGCCTTATCGAGGATGCTAAAGAGTTTTCCTAGTCAGACCTAAGCCACCTCTGATGCTTGGGAGACTTTCTTCCCCTCCTGTGTCGATAAAGAAGGGGCCAACCTCACTTCATTAACCTCCAGGTCTATTTTCCAAGGCCCCTTCAGCCCAACAAGATCTCTCCTTGGAAACTTTTACAAATTTTACAACTTCAAAATGAACTTCTAAAACAACAAGCATACAAATTCTGATTTAGGCCTCTCTCTTCTCCTGCTGATATGTATTGTCTCCCTGTTTATGTAAATAATAAAGTAGGACAGTTTCCACAGGAGAGGCTGAGAGACTCCCAGCTTCAAAACATCTTGTGTCTCTTATTCTGGGAATTTTTTTTCTGAAAAAATAAAATAAATAAACATAAATAAACCTCTAGTGCAACTTTCTCTCCCACACCTCAGCAAACATCTCTCTGTACAGGAAAGCTCTCAGATACTCGTGGATGAGTACGCCTCACCAGCTAAAAGTTCTGATTGAACCCACAAAATGTTCTAGCAAAATTTTTGATGAAACTGTCAGATCTCTCTAAAAAGCACTGCTTCTGATGACTAGGTTTACTCCAAAAATCCTATTTCAACTCTAACAATTAATTCAAATTTTAGCCGTTTACCAAGATGGCAACTCTAAGCACTGTCCTCTGGATCTATTACTTTGGATCGAGAAATGCTGAGAAATAAGGAAACAGATTGTTTAATATTTAAAGGAAGAAAGTGGTGAAAAGGATCAGTGGGTACAAAAGGAAGCTGGACAATGAGATACCAATCTGTTTTCCTCAAGGTTTTTTAATCCCTCAAATCCAAATGACCTTAAAGAGCCTTTTGAAGAATGATTTTTTGTGGATGTGAACCATGTGCACTAACTTCAGTGTTGGCTTTAGTCTTTTTTTAATAGCTTTCTTTGGGTATAAGAGAAAGTCATAATAATTTAGAAAGCAAATAGGGATACTTAACTATGCTTCACCATCCCTCACTCGTGCAACCAAATTCTGCTTTCAAGTGACTCTGCAGCATTCATATCAGATCACTCAGGTTTTTCTGAGCACAGTTGTACAGGGGGTTGCTGCATTCTCTGACTATATTTTAAAAAAATGGAAACTGATCCTACTAGCACAGACTCAGGCTTCTCTTGCCTGCCTTCTCCTTAAAGCAAAAAAAAACCAAAACGGTAGGGTAGTTTTAGAGCAGCTGCAAAACAGACAAATAGCTCCAGGCTGGGAAACTGCTACAAAATACAGAGAGTTTTGACATTTTCTGGTACTTAAGATAAATTACACATACAAATCAGACTGAAATTATTTCCCTTTCAGAAAGATGGAGGAAAGACATGACAAAAGAAGAAAAGCTGTCACTGTTGTCCTCAGGTAAAGTTCCAGGATCAACAATTTTTAAGGTGAATCAAATCATTACCTCTCAATTAATCTTTTAATTATGCAGAGCACCAACTTCACATCCTATCAAAAGGGTCCGTAAGACCCACTGCCTTTATTACAATTCCACCACTGGTAAGATTATTGGGGAATAGAAGAGGCTATCTTCCCTGGTGCTCAGAAGTCACATTTCTTTGATAAGTGTGTCCTATACTAAGGTGCTGAAGAGTTTTCTTAAACAGGGATCATTCCGGTTGCTTTGCAGTAATCATGTGGATAAAGGGAGAAAAGTGGTTTCTTTGAGACATTCCACTTCTCTTCCAGTTCTGGTGCTGATTCGGGGTGTTTTTCTCCCTTCTTGTGGAGGTTTGCCCTATTCTGAGACATGCTGTACCAACTGTCATCACTCTGGTAAGAACACTGCTCCATAGCTTATCTTAGATCAGAAACTTCAGAAGCATAAAAAAATTGCTGGTGGGAAGTCAAATGAGTCATCTTCTGTTTGTGAATGGGCTAAGCAGCAGAAGCTTTTTCAGAGTCTTTAATCTGTAGCAACATGATATGATCCTTGTATTGAATGCTGAGGAATATCACCAGGCTGGAGAAGAACCGTGAAGCAGAAAACCTCCATCCTCCCTGTGATGCCCTAGTTACTTCTATCTTCTCTAAAGAAGCTGTCCTCAAGCACTGTATACTCCCTGTATGCCTACAGCAGGGCTTGTATTCTTATATTAGAACCCCTAGTGGTCAATCTTTCCCCTTTACACACATTTGGGAGTATAAGCTGTGCCAAAATATACTTTTGCCTTGCCTGGTGTCTGTTTTCCACAAGTCCAAATTGTATCGTAGACCTGCAGGACAATCATGAGATATGCTCTTGCACTGGAAAGAGCCCTCTGATAGCAATTTCACAATTCTCTGTTTCTACATGCACCTACCCTTATCTATGCCCAAAGAATGGTCTTGGTGACCAACTGTGCAAATGCGTGTCTTTCTTGGCACCTCATGGCACACTTCCTAGTGGCCCACTGCTGCAGTCACAACTGCTACTGGGACCACAAACCCAGCCCAAGAACTACTTTGGATTTTTCCTGAAAGCACAAACATTTCCTCTTCCTTTATGTATGCTTTACGGAATTTATAACTTCTGTCCTTTTGATATCTCGCATCTCCTTGTTCTGAAAAATCAGGAAATTCAACAAATCACATTGGAAAGAACTGATTATTTTAAGCCTTTCTTCTTTGTTTTAAAAAGTTTTTCTAATGTTAAAAAGCCAGTATTTTTTCTATCTGGCAGCATTCAAATAGCCTCTTTCCTCAGCCAGGACAACTCGTAAAGAACACATATATTTTGCAATTCTTTCAAGAGCCATTTGAACGTATTGCTGTAAGTATACATGAGGGACTGCTAGGAACATAGTGACTAAATAACAGATAATCATACAGGAGGACTTCGCTCAATATTGATGTGGTCCTAACTGAATTCCCCATCCATGCATAACCTTAGCAGAATGCTGAAATCCCCGCTGTTTGCCAGCAGTATTACCGGCCTGGAGTACTGACACACAGAAAGGGACAGAAGCTCAGAGCAGGATGGGAAGTTTAGGCTGTGCTGCTGCTGACCTGGCTGATTTTTCTTTGCAGAAATTGCAGGTGTCAGACCCCCCAAAGGATTGCCCATCCTCCTAGATTGTTTCTTCAGACAGCATTGTACTGATACAACTTGATTTCTAGGGCAGTCAAAATAAAACAATATGAAAGGAATAAGCTTCTTGTAGGTAAATTGTTAATCCCACTGTGATGAACATCTTCATTTTAACCCACAAACAATTTGCTTAAGTGGTTTATAAACATAGGTACCATGGGACTATGTTGCAGTAGCAAAGTGACTGAAGCAACCCTAACTAGATTTTCACTGCATATCTGAAGCTGTCTTCACCTTCCCACACTGATACAGATTGTGAAGGTGAAGGGAGACGAAAAGGTGTACTAAGTGGTGTGTGCACCAGCTACCTTAAATTGAGTCTGGGCACATGCACAGGAGGTGCATTTGTTTTCTCTCTCGTGACTACCCACTAGGAAGTTCTGCCCTGCTTTACATCAGAACTTCTTTCAAAACTGTAATGAAGATGGTGCACGGCACTTACTAGGCAGAGCCTTACGCTGTTGGGTAGTTCTTTACTTCCTGAATAACCCAGAGTTCCTGAATAAAGAAGAATTTCTCAGGAAATGCACAGGAAGACACTCCTGATCATGCAGCAGGTTCACTGAATCTCTCACTGAGAAAGCTGCCATGAAATGGCATTGGAGAAGATGAAGTCTGAACTACTGCTGAAACCAGTGCATTCTCTGTTTTCTTTCCACAGAAGCTGCTTTGTGAGTAGAACCAGCCATACCTCCTTGATCCAGTAGCTGCTCATTAGAAGTCCATAGGGAACTGGCAAAGTGGAGAGGAATCGAAGTCTTGAGCAAGTATGAATATGCTTGGCAGTCTGCAGCAGGGAGTAAGGAAAATTCAGAGCTAAATGCCAGTGGGAGAGTAACAAAGCGCCTTGCAGCTCATGAGTGTGGGCAGGAAGATCAGATAACTCAGAAGAGATGTGTGGCATTGTGGTGAGAGGATCAATGCCAGAGCAGCACACAATTAAGCTGCAATAGCAGTGCAAAGGGAGCTTTTTCAGAGGTAGATAGCAAGTCAAAGGCATGCCCAATTGTTGAATAGAGTTTATCTATTTGTGCTGGACTTGGCACAGTCCTGGGATTTTTCAAGATGCATGGCCAAATGGCACAGTCATGAGCATAGGTCTGGACATGACCCTAACCGTTAGCAGTCAGTCTGCATCATCTACTTACACCACAAAATGTGCAGCTGTTAAAGATAGCAGTTACCAGTTATCATGGTGAAACCTGAAGCATCATACATATGAATTAGACAGAAAAATCATTCATAAACAGATGTAGGCAGAGTATTTTTTGATTTGTGTTCTATTTGCTGAGAAAACACTGATAAAGAACAAGAAAACAAAAACTTTGAAAGTCCATCTCCTGTGGCTTCAGCAGTCCTCCTGAGGATGGGGAACCTGGCTTATGGGTCTTAGAAACTGGACACACAGATGTTGTCTCATGGTGTGATCCTGAGAAGCTGATCTGGGAGGGAGAGCCAGCCTTATACCTCCTTCCCATTCCCTCTGCACAATCATGACCTCAGCCAGCAGGACATGTGGCTGCATCTGCCCGCAGTCCATGTCACCAGATGGTATCTTCCCAACCCATGGCGCAGCCACAGGGGCAACATCTGTATGGATGCTAATTAGCAAGCCCACAGTCAGATGAGGAAATTAAGGTGGTCAAGCACAGCTACCTTGCACATGGCTGTACAGCCGGATCTCAAGGCCTGCCAAACAGATTTGTGTAAACAGATATTGACTCATACATCACTATGCAGCTATAAAGCTCTGATTTTACACGCTGATACAGAACAATACAATCCATAAACCAGTTAATTAACCTTGACAAATAAGAGAGATGTCCTCAAAAGATTTCAGAGCCCTTATCAAAGGCACAAAGCAACTCAGCATACAAGGAGGGATACTTAGGCACAAAGCAGGGATGTGACTTGCCTGGCATTACCCAGGAGGGTATCAACAACCATCTCCTGAGCTCACCACAACTGCTTATGCCCATGAGCATAAAGACCTAAAGAGCTGTAGGGAGAAGAGCTGGTCATTTCCTCTTTCACGATAAAAATTTAGCCTTCACCCTGACCCCTCTCTGTGATGAAAGGGCATTGTGGTACTAGTAGCATCACCTTTTGGATGGGCTACAGCAAGAGAGACCAAGAATTTTTACTCACTTCAAATCCTTGACTGCTTTTCATGTAGCTTGAGCTAAATCCTGGTTTCAGTAAAAAATTTTGTTCTACGTCTTTTCTTTTAATTCTTTGAATACCTTTTCCCAGTTTCCTGACTTTAACTGCCACATAACGTGGCAATTCATAAGCAGATGCTAATTATTACTATTATTGCTGCTTCATAGATGAAAGACTGAAAGAAAGGGCAATACAAACACTAAAGAGATTAATCTCAGAATTGGTTTTAGGACACAAATATCAGTTCTGTTTTCTGCTCTCTATGGTGACACATATCTACACAGTCTTGAAAGCCAGTCATCACGTAGTCAGCATGTTCTGCATATTATCAGGCTGTACAAGATAGGCACTAATGCATCGATTTTTGGTTTGTTGAGTTTTAATGGGAACTAGAGCAAGGAAAAAAAAAAAAGCCCTAAGGCTGTAAAGTTAAACAAGCATTCAGATGTTGGGAAGGGAGACTAGAACTGTCACTGCTTTCAGTTCAAGCAGGTGCTGTCTCAAAAAATTTTAAGCAGTCTTTCCTCCAAGCGGTCAGAAGTATCCCAAGGTAAGATGTGCCACTTCTCACCTATCTCCAAAACACAGTCACTGCCAAATTACCATGTTTACCAGAAAGGATGGAAACATCTGTCATAAGGCAGACATATGTATTTCTAATGATGCTGACTGAGGCGCATTGAATGGCTAGGATTTTTGCTTAGTGTCCTAACACCAACTATTTCTTTAGGAATTTCAGCTCCCACTTTCTGTATCTTGATGCTAGAGACTATCCAGGGCCTTGGCCTGAAGTATGCCTCCTTTGGTTTTGCATTTGTAATACTTTAGATAGGGACCATAAACATAGGCATGTGCGAAGAGCAACAGCAATAAGAAATCCTGCTTGCCTATGAAGAGTTTATTTAAACTGACCTAAATTCTGAATAAATTCTGCTCCTGGGAGCAGAAGTGTCAGAACTAGCCATTTAGGCTTTTGTTTTATTATCTGGACAGATTATGGGGCAGTGAACAAGCACATACAATGCACTGAGAAAGCTCTTGCAGGAAAACTTAACCTTGAATTCCACTCCTGTAAAGATGTCCACTGAAGGTTTAAAATCATTACACACTGTCCTATTGCTACAGGCTCTGCTAAAATGTTTTTCCTCATCTTTCTTATAAGCCCCATCTCTTCATAGAGGAGGTGTTCTAGGCCTTTGTGGCCCTCCTCTGGACCCACTGCAATAGGTCCATGCCCCTTCTGTGTTGAGGGCTCCAGAGCTGGACATGATATTCCAAGTGCGGTCTCATCAGAGCAGAGAGGGGCAGATTCACAACCACTTCTGGAATGCTGCAAATTTTTATTTGCAGAACACTGATAAGCCATTTTTATTCCTCTGCAGATCATGTGGGGTTATTTGTGCCTGTTATTAAAATGATACACACACGCATGCTATCCAGGTCTATCCTTCCAGTTTCTGCTCAGTGCCTATTCAGTGAGCCAAAATGCAGGCACTCCTAATTTCCCACACAGTTCAGACCAAATGTGATAAACTTGCTGCATCTCCACCTCCTGATCCTATCCCTTGCAACAGTGAAGGACTTCCAAAAACCATTAGGGGCAGATACAGGAGATTTGGCTATGGGCTTTGGCCTGGCAGGCTGTGCTGACCCAGTTCCCTTTCTGTAAGCACTACTATAGATCTGAAGCAGAAAAAAATCATTAAAAAAAAAAAAAAAATATGTCTGTGCCCACCTCAGCCAGAGCAGCAGAGAAGTGATTGCAATTCTTGTGCATCAGGTGGTATGCGTTGCCTTTGTACTCCTTGCCCAGCTCTTCCATAATCTTATCCACATCCTCTTCTGTGAAGTCTGTAGTGCCCAAGGCAATAGATTCTCTGGTTAAAAACAAAACACACAACAGGAAACATGGAAAGATACAGTGAAGAGTGCAATACATACCCAGGGAAAAGGCAGTAATGAGACATTGGCAAGAAGGACAGGCTTAGAACATGGACACGCGTATCTGGGGCTATCCGAGCCTCTCACTAGACAAATGGCACAGTGGTATACTCAGCTTATCCACAAAGCAAGTCACAGTACAGGCAACAGCCCCTAGACCTTCCTGCTCACATCAGGGAACTCTCAGCTCTGGGAGTCCTCTCCTACTCTGCCCATCGTCCCATGATAGATATTTCCAGTAGGACAAAGGAGATGTTCTTTTCATGATTATGAGGGTTTCCATGGGTTGGGCCAGGCAGGAGCAGACTGAAAACTTTACGCAGAAAATTATTGTTTCTCCTAATATTCACATAATAGCACTCATTATTCTAAAAGTCTCCAGCAACCCTCAATGTAAATTGGTGTTCTGGGAAGGTCAAGCCCCACTTGGCATGGGCAGTTCCTTGACCCACAGCCTCACAGTCTGAGCACCTTGAACAACGAATTAGTGCAGCATCCTCTCAGGCTCCTCTAGCAGCTGGCCTGCCCTTTGCGACAGAGTAGCAATAAACACAAGGCATGACTTCTGATGCTCTGTGCAGTATCCATAGATAGATGATACTCATGAAAAATGTTTTGGGTTTCCTGCTCTGCGCCGGGTCTTTGTAACACACAGTCATTCCCATTCTTGCTGAGAGGTGAAACAGGGAGCACAGAAAACAAAAACAATGGGAAAAGAACACTGCATTCATTTGTAAGTATGCTTTTAAACCCTTCCAAACACAGTTATGCACTGTTCCCTGTACATGCACAGGTGCACATGCTCTTTTATCTACCTCCAAACCCCCTGCAGGGCTGCCTTTGAACCAGGGTCACGTAAAAGACGTAGTGAGGGTGCTTATGAAAAGAGGGAAAGGGGGACCAGAGGAGAGGACTTCGCTGCTCCCTCTATACCAATGGCTAAGGAGGGGAGACAGGAAAGGTAGAAAAGGTCCCTTACTTGAATTTAAAGGTCTCGCCAAGTTCTACTGCACTGCCAGGTGTGATCTCGAAAATCCCACTGAAAGGGTAGGGATGCCCTCCATAGGCAAACTCTGACAAAGAAAGAAACAGACTGTGAGTAATTGAATGAACACAATGTCAGGAAAAATCTATGGCAGCTGTCTGCACAGCTCAGCATCAGCACCAGGGGCTGGACTATTGCCAACATCAGTTTCAACCAGAATCTGAAAGCCATTTTATCTGTCCGGCTACCTATCAGCCTGAGGATGCCTTCACAGCCTCTCTCCTTGCTAGCACTTCTGCTTTCCCACAGTGCCAGGAAAACTCCCTGAGTCTGTCTCTGTGCCCACTCACGTGACTTCCTTTCAGTGGAAACTTCTGTGGTGGAGGCACCTAGAAATACTACAAGAGACTGGTGGTGGTGGTATTGAGCTGGAAGAAGTCTTTTCCAGAGGAGAGGAAAAGAAGTCGTCTTCTTTTTCCATACTTGTACAAGTTATAGAGGCTGCAGTTACATGCTGAAAATAAGAAAGACTACATGTTTTTTGACAGAACTGCACAAATTCCTGGTGGAGTCCACAACAGACTCTAAAAAGACTAGATGAGATTTTCACTCCTGAAAACATCCCTTGCCAGAAAGCTGTGTTTGAGGTGCTTTTCCACATCAGGCTAACCATACAGTTTTCCCCGTTTTCTGCAGGTAGTAAAAAAGAAGTTCTTCATACCTCTGCCGTAGATCTCGATGCCAGAGTGGAAGACACCAATCCCCAAGGTGGAGGTGTATTCATTTATCCAGTACTACAGTAAAACAAAAGCCACATTTGGAAGCATTAGTGGGAAAGGAACACACTGTCTTGGTCTAGGATATATCCCCCATGTCCCATCCTTGGGGCAAATTCTCTTAAGGACAAGAGTGATTTTGAAATTATCTTGAGACAAGCAAATTGAGACTCTTTACAGACCAACAGAAGTGGCCACTGTGTTTATACAGCTGACTGGGATTAGGTCTTAAAACAAATGCTCATCTAATCCTTTCCACATAAGGCATTTGCCTGTAGTCCCTGATGTAACTGGACCTGAACCTGCATAAATCCAGGTGCTATAGGATGTGTGATTATTTATCTGTCTTCTCACTTAAATAGCTGACACTGAGCCAGTTTTGCCAGTTCACTTGTCTAGTCTGATCTTCAAAATCTTGAGCTAAAGAATCCCCAGATATTTTCTGCATACCATTTTATGTCACCTTCCAATCTACTTTTTATTAGGTTTTTTTTAGGCAATGACATATTTGAGACAGAGCTGCATTCCTCCCATAGGTCAGAGGAACACCATTTAGTAGTTACCTATATGACACTGGTAACTGCTTTATAGAAAAAAAGAAGCTCCCAGCATACCAGTCAACATTTTGCTTAAAGGCACCCTATAATATCAAGCATCGTTTCTAGAAGGGACAATGGCTTGCTGTTCCAAAATTAGGTCCAAGGTGACCACAACTTCACTCAAGTCAAAGACAAATTTTCAAGAGGAGCTGTTAAGTGACTTCATTGCTCTGGAGTCCAGCACTCCCCTGGTACATTTAGAGCAGATGAAGACTGCAGTCCAGTGCATGCAAGCAACACTTCTCCATGAAGCACTGTTCCACCATACCATGAAGGGCAGTGCAGACACCCAAACAAGTCTCAGCTGAACTAATTCTGGAGCAGAAAGCTGTGTGGCCATGTCAGGGCAATGCTGCATTGGAGATAATTAGCTCGCTGGGTACCAGTATTTATTAGGTCAGCTGCAGATCTGTGCTGCTACAAAAATTATGTTTCCAGGCAATGGGTGGAACTGCTCCTGCCTGCTGAATTTACAATTCACTTATGGCTACTGTGCAGTGAAGATGCATCTCTAGTAACTCAGGGCAACTGAATTCTTATTTTAAACAAACGCTGCAAGAAAAGTGAATGTTGTACACTTGTCTCCATGCAATGACACAACAAGTTCATTTGGCTAAAATCCTCCTTTGGCTGTGGTAGCTGCTTCTGGTGGAGCCAGAATAAGCTGCACCTTTAATGGTGTCTGGTGTCACTGAGCTGCCACGGTATGAGTGAGAATCCCTCTGCTGTCAGGTAAGCAGAGATCTGGCATAGTCCATCTACTTCCTTCACACTGCTTGCTTTTGTATTTTTGATTATTGCTGTAGCTGGCTAAATCACCTAGAAACACTTTCTGGGAGACCATTGCTACTGTGGAAAAACACCGTAGCTTTAATATGAAATGTGCAGTCCCAAGCTTGACTTAATGTATGGCCAGTCTTGATACCATAAACCATGTCACACAAAATGCTTGCCTCTGACAGTACAGCAGTTCTCTTTCCCTCCAGAAAATGCTGTAATGCTTCTTGTTCTGTGTGAGTTTTGGTATCACAAATTATGTATTACTGCAGGAGAGCATCGAACAACCTGATCCCAGCTGAACATCTGCCCACTGCTCTTTTCAGACCTTGTATAACCTCCGTTAACTCTTCACTTAACTTATGCAGCCTCTTGTATATAGGATATATCAGAGCATTGGGCTAGAGCCAGGTCAGGTAGGTCTCAACCTCTGCCAGCTGAGACAGCGCATCAGCAGTGAACCCTCTGTTGAACACCATGCCTGGTATTTAGGGACATGATGTGCCCTTGTCTTCTGCTGCCCTTCTCCTCAGTTCTCTGAGCAGGAATATCTCTACTCTGATCTGAGGTGGAGGCTACGTATGCTGCCAGCCACATCTGCCTGTGTGACATCAGACCAAAGCCTGTCCCCCATGGACACATAGCCCTCGTTTCAGTTCTTTGAGTTCCCAAATCTTATGGAATAACTCCTCAGACAGTCTCAGATAGTCTCAGTAAGTTTCACAGAAATACTGGTTTCTAGTCTCACTGTAACAGCTCCCAGAGGGTATGGTAAGTAGGTTGTCTTCTTCCCTCGGGCTGAGCTATTGTCTCACAGCAACAATGCAAGCACAACATGCCCAGGTCATACCAGCTGCTTTGCTTAGAGAAGCAACTTACAGAAAGAGAAGGGAGACTTTTTAAATTAGAACTGCTCTTGCCAGTTATCAAAGTCAGGGCTATCTGCAGAGGTTGGCCTGCACCAGGCTTTGTATTTCATACAAGAAAGTTAAACTGGAAGCCATTTTCAGCAATAGCTTTTTCTTCTTCCATGTTCAAGTTTACGATGGATCCAAACAACAAATAAGCAAACAAGCAGGAAAAATGCAAAAACCTTTCCTTGATTAACATGTTAGAGTAATGCACTGAGACCTGGTCACCTCATATGTCCAAAGCACTGTCAGATCACAAGCCCACCCTGTCCCACAACCACTCTTACTCCCAGGACACAGACAATCCTCGAAACCCACCCTACCCAACTCTGGGCTCCAAGAGCCATGCTGTAGGACAGTTCATGAAACACAAGTGATGAGGAGGTTCCACCAGAGATAAAGGAGAGAGAAGCAAAAGTGTTTCTCTGGCTGATGCCAGGTGTTGCAGGATTACAATCATCACATGGACCCTGCGGTATTTAAATGGTGTGTTTTTCAGTATGAATTAATTACTTTAATGAACAATTATAGACCAAACTGCAACAACCTCAGCCACACCTGCATTTGAACTGAACATAAGCTGTACTGGTTTAGTACTTTCTTTCAAGGAAAAGATCTGATTTACTTCTTGATTCACTGCAAATAAAATTTTTCAGTATAATCTGTTAGCAGGAACAAAATGTAAAGCAGCTCTGAATCACGACTGTCACTGTCCTCATCTCACCCCTATCTCCAGGGTGTTCCAAAATCTGCCTCCAGTGTGTGACTGAACACGCAGTGAATGCCTCACAGCACTTTAGTTTCGCCCACGGCTTGTCTCAGGAGGAAGCTGCGCTAAAGGGAACATGTCAGTCACTTGCTGAGCTGGAAGAGAGAATCCAAGACAGATTTGAAACCGGGTTTGTACACACATGCACACGAGCTGGCCTCATTTTCCAAGGGGTTTGCCATTCTGAACATAAGAACAGCATCAACAGTCAGCAAATACTCATCTCTGGAGTAAATTGGCTATTGCTTAGAGTAGAAACAAAAATCTGCAGCCTGTTTTGAGTCAGATGGATAAGGCAGGGAATGAAATACAGCAGTATCTTAAAGAGAACTGCTATTCATGCCTGCATTGCATTCTGCCTGCAAAAACATGCTGGAAACCCTACACAAAGGGACTTGGAGCGTTCTGTCTCATTTCCATCTTCAGCAAAGACAGAGAACAGCTCAGAAGTGAAGAGAGGCAGGGAGGAAAACAAACCAGACTGCAACTGTTCCACAAAAGCAGCAGATAGCCCAGGACTGAAAATTCAAACCCAGAGAGGAACCTCTGCGTTTACTGCCCACAGTGTATCAGTCAAGAGCTTTTAATGCAGGTCCCTGGCAAAGTTCAATTTGAAATTCCCCAGTTTTTATTCAAGCCTTCCCTGATTTCCTGATTGGTTTGGTTCAGAGATCAAAGTGTCTGGTGAGATAGTTTAGATTCTGGGAGATACTCTGAGTCAGTTGTTGTGTTATTGTCTTCGTTTATCCACCCTTCATACAGAGGCGGAAGTGAAAGTATCACCAGAACAGCAAACTATGCTCTAACTTTCCTGAAAGGAAAGAGATGGAAAAGCTTCATTACATTGTTATGCTTCTGATAGTTCTAGGGTGGAGAAGCAGATGGTGTCATACTAGCAAATTATGTCATCCTGGGACTTTTTGGAGCAGGATTTCCTGGGAACTCCTACCAGAAACATGGGTTTCCAGACAAGAGAGGCCCTTCTGTTTGTGTAACTACTAACTTCCACTATAGATTAATATCATACTATAGTAGTGAAGTTTCTGCCACTGACTTTCTCTTTACCTCCCTACTTCTGACCAGTATTTTCCATAGTGCATCAACAAAATCTTTCCTGTATAACTGTGCTGAGCAGCTTAACTAACCAGCTCCCTAGAGGGTGGAGACAAGACCACCTCTGTGGCCATCTCTGACATTATGTTCTCTGAGCATCCAGCGCACTAGGCAATATTCCATTTATCACCCTAGTACAGACTTGATATTTCACTCCACCTCATCCATCCCCTGCTGAACAAACGCTAGCCCATCCTTTCTTGTGAGCTGTATAAATACATAGAAAAGAAATCCGCTGGAACTTGCTAAACAAATCTGGTTTCAGCAAACAGTTGTAAACTCTGAATCTTCAAAGGAAGTGTAGATCCTTGCTATGCTTTTCTGCTTTTCTTTAGTTATCACACACAATCGTTGCCTGAGCCAGAATGCCAGGCTACATTGGGGTTTTGTTCTGACCTAACTTGGTTGCTCTGATGTCTGTGCATGTCCACACATACTACTTCAAAAAAAACATCTTTACCAAGGATGGGTGCAGATGATGAACCAGTAACTAATTCAACCATGTCTCCTCTCAAAGCACCATCTGCACATAATTTGGTAGGTTTAGTCCCTTTTCCCTGGCAAAACTTTGTTTCTAGGAGCAAGAGAATAACAGTAAAGAGGAACCAGAGCTACAGATGATATTCTAACATTGCTAGTGAACAAGGACCATGTTAAGGGATTGAAGTAAATGGCCAAATCACCTCACCCTCTGCTAGTCTTCAGATCATGGAGCACTCCTGGCAGGATAGGTCCAGTAGCAGACTGTCTGCCCTACCACCTAGGCCTGATTTTAATCCTTTCCTCTTTGACAGTCAAGTCACACACCATAACATTAAGTTCTTTGTAAAGATGATGTCTTCTCTCTGTAGGAGAGAGCTTGCTAACCACAGAAGAGACCCTTGGCTCAACAAATTCACATGGAGGACACCTGGGGCTCCAGATACTAACTAGTGTGCTCCATGAAAGGATTCAGACTTGCAAGGAGCATCTCTGCATACCTCTGCCTTTATTACATACACTGTGTAAAACCTTTTCCCAGAGGCATAGTCCTGGGCTTGGCAGTGCTTGGCCCCTGCAGTCAACTTATCTAAGCAGCCTCATGAAAACATGCAGAGTAGTGTGTGCACTACTAACTTGCAGGTCTCAAGAGAAACAGTTTTCCGGGCGTGGTCACTGGCATATCTGCAACCCAACTCCCTGAACTGATTAGAGCTTGAGGAACTACAGGGTTCTTCCAGGAGAGCATCCAAATGCTGAGAAATCTGCAGCTTCAAAGCAGCCAGAGACCTTGATTTAGATCTGGTGAAGCAGGGATACAGGGATAAAAAGGAGCCCATTCAAGGACCCCACTTCAGACTTGGACTGGAACACTTCAGGCTTCGACTGGGACAGGAGAACTGGCTGGAGAACAGACATCTGAGGAGCAGAGTCATATTGCAGAAAGAAAAAAAAAAAAAAAACAAGGTATCTCTTGGCACGCAACTGACTCCACTCTGCTGCATTTTGAATGAAAGGAACTTCTGCAGAGGACAGTTCTCCACCCTCCAAGTTAATACACTCTAATAGACTGGGAATTCCCTGGGAAATGTCAGCCTGAAATTAACAATTTATACCGCTAAACATATTCTCTCTTTCTCTCATGAAAAGCCACAAATGCTAAGAGACTACACACAAGACAAGATGCTCAACTGCACCCTTGAGAGGGATGACAGACCAAGCCTCTGTAGGACTGTGACAGCCACATCTATCTCAGCAGCTCTTCTATTTCAGCCAGATTCTGCTCTGCAAAGGATCTTTTAGTCTCAGGTTGGGCTAAATACATTCCTTAGTTGTCTCTTCAGGAGCAATTTCTTTGGAGGGTGTTGTGGTTTTTCAGACATTATGGTATGCTTCTGAATTGCCTGATGCATGAGCCAACACAAAAATCTTTGCAATCATGAAGCATAAAGAGCTTAATTCAGTGGCTTCTAAAATACTGCGGATTAAAAACTGATGACGATGATAAGGGAGAATTGGAAATCTACTTAAGCTTCGATGTTGTAATGCAATGTGATTTTACTGGACAGAAGTAAATATTAGCGGGACAGAAGAATATATTAATCATGCTGTAGAAAGGAAACTATGCATTTCAGCAGTTAACATTTGGATGCATTTGGAATATTTTAAATCAAAAATAATAAACAAGATTTAGCTGTGAGAAAGGGATACCTCCTGTGTTTCCACTTAGAACTCTATCCTACAAAAGGGCAGACACAGTCCTAGCTCAATACACAGGTATTACTTCAAGTCTCACAGTTTTCTACTTTCTCCACTACTGTTCCACTTTCTACCCTGTTGCACGGATAGGAGGCATTGTCCTGAGCAGAGCTTCCTTCCTGCATCCAGGTCGGAAGGATGTTTACTATGGTGTATCTTTTGCCTCAGGCCATACACACGTGTAACCTGCTATGCAGAATGAAGCTGATCCAGCGTACTCTGCAGTAAATACAGTTGACTCTTGTTGGAGGCAGAGAACACTCATCCAGCCTATGTTTCATCCAGCCTACGCTTCATCCAGCCTATGTTTCAGAGCCCTACCAATGGAAAGATAGGACAACTAGCTGCCTAAATTAAGCAACAATTTTCTTTCTCCACAGAATTAACATCCCTGTCTCTTCTGTTTGCAAGTTCACAGAGAAGCCAACAGAATTTAATCCACCACTCCAAGGGTTTGTCACACTAGTCATGACACCAATGGCCCAGCCTGGGTGTCTGCGTATACAACATGGTATTTGTAGTAAATTTTTTGTGCCATATGAGAAGCAATATGGGATTTCTCCAACTTCCACCTGCTTCTCTTAACCTCAGTGCCGACTGTGCCCAAAGGAGTCAGCTGAAGGGGCTAGAGTGGAACTGAAGGCATCAAGCAGAAACCATTGAGGAGGAGTTGCTCGAGATGGATGAAGCATGTGCCAGCACTGAGATCATGTCCTAGACAATAATCTCATAGCAGTCCTGCAGAACTATCCATGCTATTGCATATTCATATGCAGTGTCTCCTTAGTTTTGACAACGGTCATGTACAATCTTAATCTCAAGTATGAAGTAAAGAAAAACAAAAAAGAGCATCCATTTGCAAGATTAGACTGAAGTGTATTTACTCAGGGAACATGCCTGAGATACTTGGATGTGTTATAAACTTAGAAAACTTAAAAAGTCTTTGCTTTATATGCATTCACATTGACAAATTGAGAGGTATTCATAAAGAACAGCAGCAAAATGATCAGAAATGATGAGACTGACTTATAAGAGAATTAATTCAGAAGAGTTAATAGCTTGGCAAAGCAATGACTACAGATGACAAATTTGCAAACATTTGAAGGGCTGACATGAATTATAGAAGACTTCCTAAGAACAATACAAAAGAATTCAAGTAGGAGTAACATATTCATCTCAAAAAGAAGAAGGACTTTGGCTAAGTGTTTAGAAGTTTCCTGGCAGTAAGAAAGCACATGAAAACGTTTGTATGACTGAAAGCCAGATATCAAGAAAGTCTTAGTGGGCGTGTGCAGGATAGACTATTGAATGGTCTGAAATACTTTTCTCTGTTAATGGCTAGGAGGCTGTTAACATCCTCTGTTGAGCATATTTCAAACCCTGCACACCTACGCACATTGTAAGCACTCAGCCGAGTCTTCAGAGCATGTCAGGAAGTAGGCTTCCCATCAAAGAGGATTCAGGTGTCTTGAAAAAAAAAAACATAGGGACATAATTACCCTACACACCAGTTCACCAGGAGGTATCTGAAGCACAGTGCAGACACTTTGACTCTGGAACTAGCATGGCCCTGACATGCCTGATAGGGTCAGCAATATGGCCTCTTCCTTCATCTTGGGAAAGATGTAACTACGAACTGTAATAATAAATAGGGCTGTTGAATGATTTCTCAGATATGGCATAATGGCTAGCTAGGCCCTGCACAGACCAAGAAACATGAACATCACCTTCTTCCTGTTAGTAAGTTCCTTGCTGTCTTCTGTGGACATCTACTAGTCTTCTTCTCCAAAGGCAGATTTCTTGGGATCTTTTCTCAGGTTTCTAATGAGAACATCCAAAAAACTAATGTCTTTCAAGGTACAGCATAGTTTGAAACACAATCCTTTGGAACACACTCTACTATGCTGTCTCCATTCATAGATAATTCAGGAACAAAATACTGCTCAGCAAGATCCAGTTAAGAGGTACAGTCATCAGAGCCATTGGGAGAGAAAACTAATGCCTATGACAAACATAATCTGTCTGTTTATCCTGTTAACAAGGGGCAGAACTCCATGGCTTGGTGGACTAGAGCATCTGTTCTTCTTCCTGAGTGGTGTTTCTTTCATTTGTCTTCTGACACTTGTTCAGACCTGCCAGGTGATCCAAACGTACTCAGTCCTCTTTTCACATCATAAGGGTTTGTTACCTACCAAGATCAGTCTGTCTCTTCTCCAAATTGTATCTAGTTAGTGGTAGGGGAAGAGAGAATCATTTCCAAATTGCCAAGCTCTGACCATCCTGAAGGGATGTGGTGCAACAGACTGACAATAAAGCCCCTGTTGTCAGAGATGTGACCTTGAAAATTTTGATTGGCTGCATACAAGCCACTTTCAACTTTATTTTGGCAGTAACATTCCCTTAAGTGCTGCCATATGAAGGCATACTGTGACGATATAAAACAGGAATGGGGAGAAGAACCCTCAGAGATGACTACCAAGTGGAAGGAATTAGGAATCAAGCTTGACTTGGAGCTAGAAATTTCTGTAAAGATGAAAGGATTAAGAACCAAAAAGAAACAGCAAGGGGAGAGAGAGAGCAGGTTCATCACCATCTGGCTCTTTGTCTATCCCTGGAGAGGTAAGCCTCTGATGTTATACCAGAGGGGAAAGTCACTCAGCAATTGCTGTTCTGGAAAACATGAGGTTGAGAATTGTTCCTATGCATGGCAGAGAAGGCATCTGTTGAGGTAAACACTTTCTATAAATTTAAAGACATACTCAAAGGCTGTTTTGGATTTTTTTATGATCTCAGGCCAGGTGATTCAACAACACACTGCTTCTCTACTTTGCAAAATTTCAAAATATATTACAAGCATCAATTTTTTAAGCCGCACACCATTTACATGAATTGGGAAGACAGTTCATTTCAGAGGTACAGGAAGGAAATAGCAGCATGTAGATTGTGCTATGGCTATCAAGACACAGCAAACCAAGAGCAGAGATGAACTCAACATTCTAGCTCAAACATTAACAATCCAACACCACTGCCATACTTCCCAACACAAAGAGGTGAACTACAGGACCATCTTGACGTTTGTTGAAGTGGAAACGAGTGAGGCTGATCTACCACAGTTTCTCTTCTGAAAAGGGATATCTCAGTGGTTTCTTTTGCCAAAGATACTATAGCCTACCGAAAAACTAACAACAGAATTGACAAACAGAATTAATGAAGAATATGGAGGAGGCGTTTTAACAGTTTCAGCTGTGATTTTTCAGCTTGAACTGTCTTCTGAGGAGTTATAGCCTCGAAAGTCAAACCTCTTATTGACAACGCTCTACTCATATCTGCATTGCAAGATTATTCATTAACTCTTTCACCAAGGACAGCCCTCTAGATACACAGGACAGGGACATCTACTCTCTTTGTACCAAGAAAGTATAAGAAACTAGTTAAAACAACTCTGACTTCTGCAAGTTCCTACATGGATCACTATTTGGAGAAGACTGAAGTAACAAAAAAGTCATTGTAACTACAGCCATCACAAAGAGATAAGAAGTGCCTTTATGATGTCACAGAAGGACCAAAATGAATTCCACAGGAAATGGAATAAATAGTTCCTTTTGTTCTATTACATTAATGCAGAGCAAAATATATATTATTTTGAACCTGTTGTGCAGAGACCGAAAGGAGACAGCAGATTACTTCAAAGGAATCTGCTGGCTGGCAGACTTACATTTGTTAGAAAAAAGCTGACATCTTCAGTGGGGGGGAAAAAAATAAAGAAAAAGAAAAATAAGACAAACTTCAAGGGAAAGAAAATTATTGTCCAAAAGAAAGCAGAGAAGAAATCTTGGATTCAAAGGATGTTCACACATCTATAGACAAACCGATGAAAGATAGTCCCATGGCTATGATGCCAAGCAAGGACTTGAGAGGTTCATATTCCCTGCTCTGCTATGGACATACTACAGATTTACTGTGGACCAGGTCAAAAACTAAAATTTCATCAGCATGTTACTACATTCTAATTCAAAACTGCGAACCTCCAATTTTTTCTTTGAATTCGTATTTAACTTGAAGTGTTTAACACCATCAGTATCAGTGATCTGAGTGGAAGACCTTCCCATGCCACTACAGCTAAAACAGGTGGGGTCCATACCCAGAAAATGAGAATCCCCAATAGAGATGTGGATTCCAGCTCTCTTTTCCAAGACTGGTCATTTGCTGGTGAAAGTCCATGGACATAGGCCTCACCCTGGGGTTCCCCATGGCAGCAATAGCAACTCATAGCCTGGAGTTAAACCAGCCCACAAGTGAATCTGGATGTCCATGCAAGTGCTATGTTAGGCCAAAATCCAGTCCAGCACTTACATGTCATATAGGTGTGTAAATTCTCACTCTTGACTCATTTTCACTCACTTGCCAAAAACAGTTGTGCCTGTCCTGTGAGCCAACAGCAGCAGCATCAGAAAAAGAGTGGGGTGAGGACTCCTTGCATCTAAGGCTTTGGTGGCATATATTCAAAATACCTCATGGTGCCCGTGACAGATACTGGATGCATGCCATTAACATTAGTCTGCTACTGCAAAAAATATATCAATATTTATCTCTAAGCTTCTCAGAAGGGAATCTCTTCCCCAGAATGGATGAGGGAAACCCTTTCACAATGTTAGCTGAGATTTTTTCCCTGGAGAGGTTCCAGGGGCCAAGTCTGGCTGGCAGTATGCCTAACCAGCTTAGCTGAGAAAAATCCTGGGAAATACACATTCCTGCAGCTAGTGATTTGTCCTTTCTTTTTGTCCCCACAGTCCTTTGTCCTGTCATGAATAAAACTCAACAAATACAATGCCAATTTCGCACTGTCTTGTGTCTCTGCAATATCTTTTCTTGCAAGAAAAACTGTATGTGTGCATTTTTGCCACAATTATACACTCTCCCTACTGTACCTGCACAATAACTGAAGAATCACATTTGCAGTGATGTCTCCAGATTAGAATTTGAGGGATAAAACAGAAAGCAAAGGACTTGAGTATAGCAATGATGAAATACTCTTGTGCCATGAAGATTCAAATATACTCTCCTCCAAAAAACTCAGTCTCTGCTGATCAGAAGACGAAAAAAGAGTAGAGCAAGGAGCATTTTCTTGAGAACAGAACTGTCTAAAGAAAGGGTAGTTGTATAACCTAACACAACACCAAATTGTGTTGTTGGAAGAATTATCTTCTACAAACCACAAAACTGATATAAAAATAGCGATCAGGGAAGTTCAGATAGAAAATCTTTTATAATCCATGACCCAAGGCCTCCCATGCTGGATGATTTTAGCACTGTTTAAATGACCAAAATACTAATCACTGATAGCTTTGGAAATGAATAACAATTTCTGATTATCAGCATTTGACAAACTGCTTTAAGGACATTGTTACCCCCCACAATGAAGACACAACAAAATGACTAATATGCACTGCGTGCCATGATGGCTGAGAAAATATTAGAAGCTACGGGAGTATCTTAAATAACTCTAGTGTAATGTGCTCTACTCTGGCTTATTTGGGGGCTACAGGGTATCTTTTACTTCCTCCCTCTCCTCAAAGTATTCCCACTGTCTTAATTTTATGAGCAGCATTGGACATGGAGCTCTGCAATATCATTTGATGGCCATTCCTCGCTGAAAGACAGAGATGGTGGTTAGCGGCGGTGCCTGGCAACAGGTCATCAGCATTTAGTACTGTGAAGATACATTTTTGGGAGAAAACCATTTCAGATTAAAATGTGGGTGTTTATCCCTTCAAAGGAACAGCCTCTGTGCTTGCTTCTCCCGAGAGTCACACACCCTTGCACAGTGAGACACAAACATATGAGTGCAGCTTCTTTGGTAAGCACTAAGTTATCCTTTCTTTCTTCTCCTTCCTTCACGTCCTAAACAGCTCAGCATGTAGGAGACCAGTGTTGCACTAGCATTCAGGCTGCCCTATATGTTTCCCTTCTGCTGGGCACAATTTTACACTTGTGCTAAAGCAAATCTTCTGAGCCAGTCGACTGTGTGCGCTGTGTATCCAGAAATAGACCTGAAATGACCCTAGTGGTTCAGCCAACTGTCTTCTTCATGGACATGCATCTTGCGTTGTCTCCAGATATGGAACATGCCCAGTGAGATCAGGTATTAAAGGTGAAAAAGGAAGATAAGAAAATAACTTTACTAAGATCAAGGAGGATAACTTGCCTTATGTAGCAGCTTTCTCTGGAAATATTCCTACCCCCTCTTCTCCATTTGTATTTATTTCTATAGAAAGCCATTAAATATTGGAACTACATCTTAGCTTCTATTTATTTTAGTGAAAAGAGAAATGGTTATATATTTGTACTACGGCATGCAAATGCTATTGTCCATCAGATCCTTCAGAGACCTGCCAAAAAATTCTCCTGCATGCAGAGTAGACATCTAATTTGAACTGTGGCCAGGCTAATGTAGAAAAAAAGAGGTAAGCTCTGTAAATGCCTCGTCTAGCTCACATCTTCTAATATCAAAGCATCTGCTCTGAGATTAAACTATCCCTCTTGTTTGGCTCTTTTAAGAACCTTCTATATGCCCAGATGTCAAGGAAAACAAGGCCTTACTCAGCCCTAGCTGAGCCCACCACCTTTCTCAAAAGCAGATTGTAACTCATTTCTAGGAATGAAGCAGCACATTCCATGTACACCCCCATTTTGATTAGTACCAAAAATAAAAGCCTTTGCTCTTAATAAGACACTATGCATTTAAGTCATATTCTATATTCACCCAAAAATGCTTCCCAGGGAACCAAAGACCTAAAAAAATCACCACACACTTTCCAGAGTGATACACAGGGCAACAGAACAAGAGCAGCATTCCATACAATTGGGGTCAGCTTAGATATGGACATAACTCGCACAAGAGATGAAGGATATTGTACAACAGGTGTGGATCTCGGTTCCCCTGAGTTACTTTTCTTTGAGTTCACTCATGCAAGCCAGGGAATAAAAATTATTATAAATCTATAAATTAAGCTAATTATTCTGCAGTCCAAGAGAAAAGAAAGACATCCATTCCTATATAACGGAGAAGTATTTCAACACTCCAGCAATGAAAGTCATGCCAGTGATGCATCATGTAAGTGATGAATGGACAGGTCTGAGACCATTTAGTTTCCACTCTATATATCTGCGTTCTCCCAAGTTAGATGGATGCATGCAAGAGGTAAACAGATTCATCAAACAAACAAGATCAGCAGCCCAGCCTAATATATTTCATCTTACGTGAAACTTTCATTTGCTTTATGAACTATGAGTTTCGTAGCATTTATATAATTCATTTTACTGTGCTTCACTTTAAAACCTCAAAAAATCTTGCTCTCCCTCTCTTACTGGAAGAGATTAGAAAGGGATTAAAAAAATCAGTCAGTATAAAACTTTATAGAAGGAGCAAAGTTGTATTTGACTGGGCATTATAACCAAAGGAATGTTTGCATCAGTGGGAGATCTCATCTTGAAAAGGGTTATGGTCACCAGATGGAGTTAATAAACAAATCACCATTTGCATGCATCCTATCAGATCTAGATGAAACGTAGCTCGTAATCTCTTTGGAGCCAGAACTCTCTCATGTTCCCACTTATACAGTGTCTTCATCATATATGGTTGAATCCCATTTCATGGCTGGGACTCATAGTTGGTATCACAGATAATATTAGCCACCAATGCGTCTTTTTCTTTTCTTTGTAAAAACACACCATGCTAATGTAAGCTTCATTTTAGTTTTGTGTAATCCTATAGCCATGGTTGCTATGTCACTTGATCACTAAAAGCATCGGGGTTTGGGCACTCGTATTTGCAAATACCTTCTTTACTTCCCCTTCCAACTCCATCCTAGCAAGGCACAAACTCTTTCATCTGTGTGATCAGATGGCAATACACAACAGATGTGAGCAAGACCAGCCTGATGCTGAATTGCTGTGTTGGTGCCTGTTCTAAAGAAAAACACTCCCTCCAACAAGAAGAATACCAACTAGGTTCAGCAGAGAGATGGGACAGAGAATGACATGCTTCATATCACAAACAAGCCTTTGGAAGGTGGTTGGAGTAAACATAAATCAGTCTTGAGTTTTAAAGCTTTAAGATAGATTACCCAAGCTTTGGAAGCACATAAGTGCTCTGTTTTCTTTGGAGTCTGGAACTGCTTGGCACTGTAGCACACAAACCTTAGTTTAAGTATAGTCACATAAAATATTTAGACAACATAAACCCACAAATTAGGGGTGGGAAAATCCCAAGGTATACAGCAAAGAGCACTGTAGACAGAGGGCTCTCTTACTTATTATTCCTCATGCAAATTTTCTCAGGATCCACTGCTTTCTAAAGCAGATGAAAACATTGTCGCTTTTTGTTTCTAGATAGACCTAAAAAAGGTAAGAATGGCCTCTCCAGTAACATTTAGCTATTCCTTCAGTCCTTCCTCCAACATGTCAGAAAAGAAAAGTCTGTAGGGCTGAGCGATAACAAACCTGTGAAAGGAGAACCCAGATCTGACACTGTTGTTGCAGAGAAAATAACTCAATCTTTGCATCAGAACTTTCTTTTTTGTACCAGAAAAAAATAGGTGAGATTCCCAATTCCCATGCCTGAATGTCCCACTTTTATTTTTGTAGAAGTAGTAGGAAGAACGAGGAAATCAGAAGAGGTTCTGTTTAAAGTTGACATGGATGACTATAATACCTACAGACAGAATTGGCCTTGGAGGATCCCAGGGGCATAACGACACTTACCCAAGATTTCCAGAGGAACTTATGGTACAGGGTAGCTGGATTTCTAATGATTGTGGGCAGCCTCTCATACAAAACATCTCTGGGACTTGAGCAACCAGAACTCAGCAACTGTAATGCTACTCTTCAAACAGAGGTCCATGTGAAAGCAAGGGAATTTCAAGTCTGCAAGCCTGAGGTCTACACTGGATTATTTAGCAAAAGTGATAACAAAAGATAGCATTAACAGACAATATGACCTCTTCGGTAAGGGTCAACATGACTTCTATGAGGGGAGGTCCTGTGACAGCCATCTCTTGTTGTTCTTTGAAGAAATGAGTGATTTCATTGGCATAGTTAACTTATATGAAAAAATGGTTTTGATTACACTCTTCAGAAAACATCTTTAAGGATGTAACAGTCACGAGACAAAGATATACTAGGGTTCTGCATGTGGCATGAAAAAAAGTGGAAGGAATTGACTATTGTGTCAGACCCAAAACCTATCAAAAGGAAGGAAGCAAGCAAGAAAGAAAGAAAGAAAGAAGGAAAAAGGGCTTGGCTTTTCACCACAAGGCAGTAGCCCTGCAAACTCCCTGGCAAGGCAGTTTGTTGATACAAAAGTTTACAATTATTCAAGAGAACTGAATGGGAGACAGAACCATCAAGAATTAGTAAAGGCACAGAGGTCAAGCTCAGAGCTGAAAATGTTTGGAAGCTGTGAAAGTATTAGAAGGAAATGTCATATATGCTCATGATGGTCTCTCTCCAGTAGTGACCAGAAGCAGGCACTGAGGGAAGAGTATATTGGATTAGATGGATTCTTGGTCTGAGCCAGTTTTGCTATCCTTCTGTTCATGTATTCTTCTGCATGAAGAGGAATTAAAACATTGAAAGGAAGCCTTGGAAATCAGTTCTCCCACCACAGCACAGTGATTTTTTTTTTAAAAAAAAATGTAACAGACAGGTTTTATTTCCCAGAAGAGAGGGGAAAATGAAGAGGGGTGTTATTCCAAACACCCATCTGAAAAACTCTAGGCAAGCCACTGGACGAGAATATGCCCCATGATTTGATAGTCAGAATTGAGTTTAAGCAAAGGTTTTGAGATTGCATTTTAATTGCCCAATTAGCTTTTGCGTGCAAAAGGGATTCTCTTGCATTTATCCACACCCAGCAGGGCAAAAATCCAAAGCTTTCTGCCTGCTGTGGATTTGCTCTTCCAATTCATTAGGATTAATTTCTTCACCACCCACACAATTCTCTCAATCTATTCCTCCCCTCCTGCCCAGTTGCCACCTGTCAAAGTTGTAAAGATGATTGGTGCTCCTTAAAAGCAGCATAGAGCATCTTTATCCATCTATTTACTGACAGATGCTTCCCCCCTCCTTTGCAAGACTAGTTCTTTCCAAAAGCCTGCAGTCTGTCAGGCTGTCCCCGGAGTACATATGTGCATGCAGTGTTTAAAGACATCACCTCCTGTAACCCTAGCGTATAATGTAACTGTGTTCCTATGCCCCCAGAAGCCAAGGTAGCATTTTATTATGACAAGTCCCAAGTAAAACACAAGATTTTCAAACCTGTTTGCCATCAAATCAAATTACAACCTGTGTAAACTGGCCAGCATAAAGACTTCAGGCTGGCTCAGACCAATTGTTTTCTTTCTAAAAGTAGAGGATAAATTTTGGTAGATTAACATGCATGCAATCGTCTTGTCAAGTAATTGAGCCAAAATAGGACTGACTGCTTCTCCTTACCTCTTCCTGTCTCAGTCTGAGGCTTATACAGAGCCATGGGAAACAGGGGGGCATTAATCTTTCATGCTCTGGCTCATTGACCCCTGTTTGCTAAGGGACATCTTTCCAAAAAGTCTCTTGAATTATATTATCAGAGCTGCTCTGTAAATTAATTGGTTTAGGAAGAACCATCTCTGATTCTGTTGGTGCCACTGTACAATAGGAAATCCTAGGTGTTTTCTTTCAAATTGGAAATCATGATAGCGCCAGAAAGCCTGCTCTTTCATTTCAAAAAGGCTGAGCACTGGAAGAGTGCTTCTGACCCACAGTTCCCTCCAGGAAGCTATCTGAACTCCATCAAAGGGGACCACAGGTAAACTGGGGAGCTTTGCTTTGAAACATCTATCACAGTTCTTAAAAATAAATCAGAGCATTGGCATCAGCAGCAGCAGCTGGGTGAGAGGAAGAACAGTCTCACAAACATAACTCCACATCAAAACCCAAATGATGGCATAGCAACAAGACACCTAATCATGGAATATCTCAAGTTGGAAAGGACTCATAAGGCTCATGGAGTCCAACTCCCTGCTCTTCGCAGGACTACCTAGAACTAAACCATAATGACTAAAAGCATCATCCAGACACTCCTTGGATGCTGACAGGCTTAGTGCTGTGACTTCTCTGGGGAGCGTGTTCCAGTGACTGACTACCCTGTCAGTGAAGAACTTCTTCCTAATGTCCAATCTGAATTTCCCCTGATGCAGCTTCATTCTATTTCCTCACATCCTAGAATCAGACAAGTCAGCTTCTCTGCATGCCAGCACCTCAGCTGTAGAATAGGAATAACAGCCTTTTCCTACTCCAGAGAAACAATGGGAAGTAGACTAGAGAAGAATGAGATAGGATCATGCACTGGGGTGGAGAAGGCTAAGCAAATCTCTTGTGCATCCTCTTGTTCCAGTGCTGGCTATGTCAATACAACACAGAGAGACTCAAATTTGCTTTAAACTGGCAAGTACCATCAGCAGCCTCTGGAGCACAGAGCTGCTCAGTGGGTGCTAATGTTTCCTGGCAAGAAGCATGGCACGCAGCCTGCTCATGCTGAGTTATTTTCTTACCCGTTGTTTCTGCATCCTCAATCCCTTGAACAATATCCATTGCGCAGCACTATGCATGTCTGGAATTTGCATACTGTCATCTTGAGTTGCTTGGGCTTCCCTGACAAATGAATAGCAAATCGAGTGCTATCTTTCCATTCCCCTTCCTTCACTCTCCCTTTGCTTTTTTACAAGCTGAAGTAAAAAGCTCCCTCTGAACCAGTTTTCAGTTGTCACAAAGCCAGCAGTTTTCTCCAAATAAGTCTGGGTGCTAATGACAGAAGTAGCAGCTGGCGCTATATTTTTCATCTGCTACATGTGGTCAAAGGGCAGTAAAAGCCAAGGCCAGGAGCAGGTGAGGGGGCTGACTGCAGAACCTTCTGACTCTCCCTGGGCAGGCTTTTGGTGAGGAATGGATGGGGCCACCACCTCCTGATTGACAGAAAGGCCAGGGACAGCCACTGAGGCAGTGGGAGAGGGGCTGCAACGGGGCACATGCTTACACAGGCACAGGTCTGGTGGGTTCTGCCCTTCAGCCCACCGCACACAAACCCTGCTGCTGCCTCCCATGCAACTAGGAGTCACAACCACCCAGGTAGTTACCTCTCATGCCAAAAACCAGCTAGGGTTTCAACCTCCCAAGCAGCCCATAAGCTCTTTCCCATCTTACAGGCAAGACAACGCAAGGCAAAGAGATTGAAGTGTCTTGGTAGAAGTGTGACTGAGGTGGGAACTAGGACTACAACTTAGAGGTTCTTTCTTTTTCAACATCCAGTGCTTTACTTGAAATGGAGGTTTACTTGTTCTTGGCTAAGGTCCAAGGACATGTTTTGTTGGCAGCATTACACAGTCTATTTAGAGCTTCTTGATTCCCACACTTTCAAAGCACTTGTACTTTTCATAAAACATTGTGGCGTCATTGAACGTAATGTTATGTTTGAACTGAAAGGAGGAAAAAAACACCTCCATCTATTATTACACAAAAATAAGAGTTAGTCTCCTACAATCATGCTATCTTAGTAGAAAATTAAATCAGAGTGACATTGACCCTAGTTGTACTAGTTTTTATTGATCTATCATCAGTTTACTGAGACAAAAAATCATCCTGCCAGATCCACCATCATTTCTTTTACTCTGCATGAAGGTATCATGGAAGAGAAGGAGGGGTGAAGGAGAATATAGAAGTACCTTAGGACCTAATCATGTCATGGGAACACTAAAGAGCACATTTTAAGTCACATGTATAATCCCATTTTAATGGGTTCACTTACCTGCATCACTCAAGACTTCCCACAGTAGGATTTTAAGTGGTGGCAGGAAAGTGTAATACTGCCTCCACTTGTCAGCTTTAGCAGAAACATGCCTTTACAGGAGAGAGCCTACAGGGTACTCCAGAAAACTTTTGCAAAGGGCACAGAGGCTGGCATTGCTTAGTGAGAGCTACCACCGAGAAGTGCAAGCTGCAGGATTTGTGAGATAGCCTAGTGAAGGTATCTTATGCCACATTGCTAAGAGAGACTTCAGGACCTTTCTTTTTATTTGCGTGATCCTGAGAATATGAGATTATTTAAAATGCCGCTTCTGCAGACAGGCAGAAGGAATCAAATTTATTCCTTGTAAAAAGTGCCCTACAGAGGAGTGGAAAGTAACCAGGATTTCAGGTTTTCATATCTGTTTCAATATACGTTATCAAAACTAATCCAGAAATCAAGTGTTGGTGCCATTCCATTTCCACAAGAATAGTCCCAGCTAGCAGAAGCCGAGGTTCAGGTTTTTGTGCCTGAATATTCCCAACAGTAAGAAGTAACTCAGGACTTGATGCAAGCTAAGTGATTTTCTTCTTCTTTCATGCCTACTCTCTGGATTGTCTTTATTCAATTTCTGTCGTTTAAATTAACCTACAGTCTGAATACAGAGAGCAGGCAAGCCCTAGAGCCCCACAACACCTCATGTGTGTAGATCAATGATAAGCAGCTGCACACGCAAGAGGGGCACAACAGCCAGTCAACAGTCACAGGAAATCAGATTTCTTTCAATGGAACTAAATACTTAGATGTTTTTCCCGGTGGCTGCTGATAATGGGCAATATACCTATATGGCAGTAGTATTACAGTTCTAAACATATCCAATGCTACAGCACCAGTTCTATTGCATGATCCATGACACAAGCTCAGCTTTCTCTTCTGGTTTCCTGGTTCACTCATTTATTGTACCTGCTAGCACCAGCTCATATGGTGTGCAGCTCAGGTGAGATGACTATCACTTCTGAGTGCTTAAGTTCTTCGACAGAATGACAACTTTACAAATAATGACTGAAAAGGCACTAAAATCTTTCTGACAACTGAAAAAACAGTTCTCCATGCTTTCTTCATGGGCAATTCAGATGCTTGACAGAGAGGATATTGTGATGATTAATAATTAACTGTCTGGAGACACTGAGGGTCCAAGGACAGATGCCTACCATCTGCGAGCTCTGGGAGCTCAGGCTGCACTTTGTAGGAGGGAGGGAGGGGAGGTGGTAGGGTCAGAAGGTGACAAGCTTGGTGTGTTCCTAGAAGTCAGCAGCCTTTTCAAACACTTCACCTTTTGTCTCTCAACACAGACAGTATTATGCCACAGTTCTCCATGTGGCTTTCACTACCCTAGTCACTGAGAGACCAGAGCAGCAACGATCCCTGCCAATTCCTAGTGACAATTCACCTAAATGAGATGCATCATTAGAAGCTACGTTCATGTATTTAATAGGCTTTACCATCAGCTTTAATGAGACATCTCCAAGACCTCAAAAGAAGTAACAGACAGCTGGAAACATGCTTCAAAGTCCTGTGGGTATGAAAAGAAGAATTCAAGTTCAGAGGTACCAAGCACAGTTCTTTTACCATCTGTTGTGTTAGAGACTATAAAATCGTCCTTTACACTAACTTTAAAATCTCCATCTGCATAAATTTGTTTGATCCAGCAACAGCTTTAACTGTATCAAAATTATCCAAAAGAGCAGGTGTAAAATGCGCTGAACTGCACATCTCAAAGTAATCACACATTACAAAGGGAATCATTGAAGCATTTCAACAACATGCCTATTACAAACAGCACTTAAAAAGCCACGTGTGGATGTGTGAGCCTCCTAGCATAACTTTACTGCAGAGATAGATTTCAAAGATAGGGTGTCAGTTTTACTCCATCTTGCTTCCTGCTTTCTTGCCTTTTTCTCTGAAGTAGAGGGTGTTTTAAAGAGTGTTAAAAAAGTTCAAGTTCTGGTTGGTCCTATAGGGTTGAAGACTGCAAAAGGGAGAAGTATAGGGAGTATTACCTTCCCCATCTCCCTTTTCTCTTGCCTCCTGATGCAGCTCCCAGACGAAGTGTTTCCTCCCATTAGCTCTGGCTGAGTACTAGGAACAGTAAAGTATGCTCAGTAGTCAGGTGGATATGTAACCAATCCAATTAACAGGGTGCTGGGACAAATACCTTCCTGTCCTCGCTTGCCCACCTCCCAACCCCAACCCAGGATATCCTATCTGCTTGCCTGGCTTTGCCAAGGCCTTTGGCCACCATGGTGCAGAGCATATCCTGCCAGCAGCACTCTGCCTGAGGGAATTGACCCAGACAATAAATACAGCTGAATTTTTCATGGATCCATGTGGTTTGCATTTGTTTATCCTTCCAGAGGCTTTTGCTCGGCAGAAGTCATAGCTCTTCCACTTATATTATGAGACCCATAGAGAAAAAAAGTATTTGTAGTACTTCTTTTCTTTGGGTCTCATGAACATCTGAGCTTAAAATGGACTGATTTTATTTGTCCCTCCCTTTCTCTTTTGTTTCTTCTTGTCTTACACTGGAATTAATCTGCTCTGTTGAAACAGAATTAATCTGCTCTGTTGAAACAGAGCAGATCTGCTCTGTTCAGTGCAGCCCATTCCTCACTACACTGACCCCCAATATTCTCACAGTAGCAAGCACAAGAGGAACAGTAATCCAGCAGCAGAAAACAGAAGAGGTCTATTCCATAACCCAAAGAACTGCCAAAGAGAAGAAAGGCAGCTGCCTTGCATAATGAGCAACCATAAAACTTAGGATGAACACGGGTGCAGCAAATAGCCCTGCAATCAAGAACAATGAATGTTAGAACTGGAGACAGATGGTGGGTGGATTTTAGCTGGGAACGTGAATTTTTAGCTCTGGTCTCTGCAGATTTGGAAACCTCCAGCATTACCTTCCCAACTTTCCACAATGCCTCCATCATAATGTTACTCTAAAGATGCCTTAGCCTGTGTATTCTTAGTGCTGGGGCAGACTCAGAAAAAAGGCTGCACAAGTAATTGACTCTCCAGGTTAGGCAGAAAGTTAAGGAGGAAAGAGCAGAAGAGATCCTCTCAGGGCAACAAAGCCTGACCTCTGCCTAAAAATGCCCTGAATGGGAACTAAGCAGGGACGAAACAAAGAGGAGGTAAGAGCAAGATTGGCCTCTACTTACCAGAAGCAGCAAATGCTTTCTGCTTGTACCTGATAACCAGGGTCCAGACACTTGTCCAGCAGGCTTCAAGCCAACTTTCTAACCACCTCAGCCTGCCAGAGGTAAATTGATTCTCCACCTGCCTCAGAGGAAGGCTATCCAGTCACTCTCTTACAGTGTATCTGGAGTCAGGCCTTCTTCGTCCTTTATGGTGAAGAAGTTTTCTTTCATATAAAGAAAAGATTCCAACATGTAGTATAAACATAAAAGATAAACTACATGTTCTGTGGGCAGGAAAACAAGTGTGAGTAACACTGTAGCTTGGCTCCAGCCTGGAAACCCTCTTGAAACAGCTAGGGTCCACTAGAAATATCCACTCTTCTGCTAAGTGAATATTTCAAAGACAAAATAAATGTTTTGACACAAGAGACCCAGAACAACCCAATCCAGAGTTTTCTGCTGCCTGGTTCTATGGCAGACCTGCATGAAGGGGCAGTTGTGTTTAAGTCCCTTGGGGTTTTTAACCAGGTCTCTGTCACTCCAGATGTATCAGCACACTAGATGGTAGAAGTCACATGCAGAACTACTATTAATTCTCCCTCGCCACTTGACTAGCACTTATGTCAGAACCTCTAGGCATGTCATGACATCTCAAATCCCTAAATCATGCAAGACATCTCTACAAAGTTGATAGCTATGAAACAAGATCCAGACCTGGACCTTTCCTAAGAGGAAGTCGACAGTCAGATAGATATCCTAAAGTGGCCCTTGACATCTGTGAATAGGCAGCTGAACAGAGCCTTTAATTTACCAGATAAGTGATTTGCTAAGAAAATATCTTAGTCCTGCCTGGAAATACTTAGAACACAGGCCTCTTTTATTATGCAACTAGAAGAAGCCTGCTGAGGCTCTTGCCCCAATTACTGCCCAAGAGTGCAGGTTAATGACAGAGGTAATGACTTATCAGATTAGTCCCATGCTTAACATCTTTGTCCTCTCTTCTTGTACTCTCACATTCACCATGCTAATCCAGAGCTGGGAGAAACTACAAATACACAGCAATTATAAAAATAATCTGTTCCAAGAAGTCCAAACAGAGCAAGACACTCGGAGGAGCCAGGGACAGATGTCTAGGAGAACATCATGTACATAGAAAAATCTAACCTATGGCAAAGCCTATAATTCTCTCTAGAAGGCAACATTGGGGGTCTTCATGCATTCTAAAGCCTAAGGCTGCAATGAGCATCTAGGAAGATTATTTTTTGCATCAATATCCAGTACAAATCAATCACTAGCAGAAGATATCGAAGAGAACATAAAAGAGATTGATAGCTCTTAATGAGTTTAAATAAGACTGCATGGAAAGAACAGTAAGATCCATGTTGAAGGTTTAGCAAACCATATTATCAACAGAGCTTATGCTGTGCCACGTCCTTCGTCTCTCCAAGATGTGGATCTATCAGTAGCCACATGGCATTTGACATGCTGACCCACATGACGAAGGCACTTACTAAACAGGATGAAATGCTTTTAACATTCCTGGCATCTGACATCTGCTTCTGTAGGTAAGAATTCCTATCTATCAGAGATCATTTGTAACCCACTGCATTTCTTCTTCACTTATCATTGCTTTTCCAGACACCTTAAGGTTCATTGCTGAAAATAAGTTACCAGTTAAAACAATTTTTCACTCTTTGGACACGGCCTCGCAGATTCACAGGTTCATTAGATAAAACTCTGAAGTAAGGAGATATCTACTTTCACTTCTCTAGATCTTACTTACTTGAGAACATCCAGTGTTTACGTAGAATGGTATCAAATATTTTTGTCTTTCCTAGCAGGTTGAAACTGTTTGCTAGAGAAAAAATCGTCAGACTTGTGACTTTTGTTTTTTTCTTCCCCAGCAGAAATATAGGTTTATGTATTGATTGATCTCCCGCTATCCCCAGTCTCATCTATGTGATCTTGGAATAATGACAGGAACAAGAGAGACTGAAACAAACAGAGAATTAGAATAAGGGAAACCCAGGCCACTGACATAGCTTTTGGCCTTAGCACACGCATTTAAATTCAGTCTATTGCACTAACGCAGAACTAGATACCTTCCCATCACCATACTCAGAAATGGATCTGACAGCTGTTCCAACTTAGCAGCTCTGTTTTTATCACTAATGCTCAGCTCTCCCCAGCAGAAGCTCCCACTGCATGCATAACTGGTCCCTGTGGGCTGCCTCAATAGGCAGCTGGATGACCAGCTGAGCCATCACACCAGAGCAGCTTAACCAATAAATCAGGGATGAGGTATAAAAGGCAGAAGAGTCTGCTTTGCTGCTGCCAGCATAAATTTATTTGGTAGGAGAGTGACAGTCTCCAGGACTGTCAACACATCAGCTTTGATTAATACTACCAGAGTTCTGTTTGGGTTTTGTTTGTTTTAAAGGTTAGCCAAGTGACATTAGGAACCTTGACAGCCTAATGAGCCAGAAGCTAAATCTTGCTGACAGAAGTGTCATGTTCTAAAAGAAGTCTGCCTTGCTGTCTGAGAAAACCCCAAAAAGCACTGGAGAAAGTTCACTGGAAACCAGCTTCCATATGGTTTCAAGGGGAAACAATCATTTCCCTCAGAGTTGCTCAGAAACAGGCCAGAAGACTGTGACTTTGCCTGTAGATGGTGTTAAAGTATAACTTCCCGCGGCAGCAGAACTTTACTGTATCTCTAGGCTAGACCTGACCTTGGGCTTACACCTGAAATCCTACACATAAGAATCCTGACTGCAAGAGTTCAGACTGCCTTGAAATGAGTACTTTAGAGACACTAAACAGGAATTGACTCAAGAGCACTGATGTGGGAACTGAGCAAACTGCAGGACCTGTGAAGCTTTACTCTTGAAGCAGAGTTCACACATTTTTTATGTCTTGTCAGCTTTCCTAAATTCTCCTCACTCATAAGGGTTTGTTCTATTTGCTGATGTAAAGGACAGCAAGTTGTGGAGCAATTTTCCTAGCACATGCAGAACTAGTAGAAGTGAGAACTTCCACATTACCCTAGATGAGTCAGTTCAAGTCAGTCCACTGGGCAATAGAGTTCTGGTTCAATGAGCTTGTTGATGAGATGAATGCCATAGCTAGAGATAGCAATGCTCTGTGCACAGTCAAGAGACAGCTCTTAAAATATCTCATGCCTAAGCACAGAGTAGTCAGCTAAGGAACAGTGGTGCTGGAGAAGATCAGCAGTAACACAGACAGGTAGCCAGCTTGTCACCCTGACAACATGAAAACAGACTATTCTTCTGATGTCATCTCCAGGCTGTTGCTAAGACAACAAAAATCAATTTCTTATGCATAAATGGGCACTCTTCATCACTGGACTTATTAACCGAGGCCACACCACTTACTTTTTATCTTCTTAATTGGTTTAGATCAGATGCCATGTTTGAGTTCCTTCTTCCTGAAGGAATGGACTCAGCTGCAGCTCACTGTATTAGGCTTTTTATCTTTTCTTCCTCCGACGGATTTCCTTGCTCCAAAGATACAAGAGAGAAGGGATGTCTAGTTGCATTTCATCATTTTCTCACAGGCTTAAACGAGGCACTGACGACAACACAGTGCCCTGTGTCACCAAACTGCTTACGTTTTCCATCTGCTTCCAAGTTCAAGCAGGGCAAGGCAGCAATCTCACTCTATGACTGGCCTGCCTGAGGTCAGCCTGTTGTCACTCAAATTAAGTTGATGCAGTCTGGGAAGAAAAGAGAAGCAGAAAGCCTAGTTTTCCTCACCCGCACACCCTGCCAGGATGGTCAACCTGATTTATTTGAAGACTCTAATGCACTGCCATCAGATTTGCCATAATGCCTTTTTTTTTCCCCGATTATTGTATTTGGTTTTTTAAGTGAAGTACATTTGCGCTGGGAAATCACTCAATTCTTTAGTTTGGAAAAGACCTTTAAGACCATCGAGCCCAACCATAAACCTAACGCTGCGAAGTCCACCACTAAACCACCCTAAGTGCCACATCTACACGTCTTTTAAATACCTCCAGCAACAGTGACTCAACCACTTCCCTGGACAGCCTCTTCCAATGCTTGACAGCCCTTTCTGTGAAATAATATTTCCTAACATTTTCTCTCCTCCTATCACTTGTTACTTGGGAGAAGAGACCAACACCCGCCTCACTACAACCTCTTTTCAGGTAGTTGTAGAGAGCAAAAAGATCTCCCCTCAGCCTCATTTTTTCCTGACTGAATAATCCCAGTTCTCTCAGACATTCTTCATAACACTTGTGCTTCAGACACTTCATCAGCTTTGTTGCTTTTCTCTGGACACCATCCAGCACCAAAATGTCTTTCTTGTAGTGAGCAGTCCAAAACTGAACACAGTATTCAAGGTGCAACCTCATCAGTGCTGAGTACAGGGGGACGACCACTTCTCTAGTCCTGCTAGTCACACTATTTCTGACACAGGCCAAGATGCTATTGGCCTCCTTGGCTACCTGGGCACACAGCCAGCTATCAACCAACATCCCCAGGTCCTTTTCTACCAGGCCATCCATCTCCAAGTCTATAGCATTGCATGGGATTGTTGTGGCCCAAGTGCAGGGCCCAACACTTGGCCTTGTTAAACCCTGTATCGTTGTCTTCATCACACAGATACAGACTGTCCAGATCCCTCTGTAGAGCCTTCCTTTCCTGAAGCAGATCAACAGTCCCACCCAACTTGGTGTCATCTGCAAACTTAATGAGGGTGCGCTTGATCCCGTCATCTGGACCACTGATGAAGATATTAAACAGAATTGGCCCAAATCCAGCTGTGGGGAACACCGCATGTGACTGGCTGCCAACGGGATTTAACCCAATTCACCACAATTCTTTGGGCCTGGCCATCCAGCCAGTTTTGTTCCCAGCAAAGAGTACACCTGTCCAAGTCGTGAGCAGCCTGTTTTTCCAGGATAAGGCTGTGGGGAAATGTTGCATCCAAGAAAAGTGAAGCAGTCTGGACAGCCCTCTCAGGTCTTGGGCTCAGGTCTCCGCTGACATGCAATTAGAGCAGCTTTCTCTGCATCCTGTCTCATTCACAACAGTGGTCTATCCGGTGACTCTGGCCTTTAGCCAGAAGTTTTCCCAGCGAGTTTTTGGGTCCATAATAACAAGTGTCATAGCATGACATCACTGTTACCGATTTTGTAGTGGGACCATTACTTTACCTGAGTGATTATGAACCCCAGATCTATTGTGCGTAAGTGTAGTTTACCAGTCTAAACTCAGTCCTATAAAAAAAAAACCCAACAAAACAACAAATCTCCAAAACCAAACAGCACAGAAGGCCAACTAAAAGCTCTAGGAAGGCACAGAATACAAGCATCTGAGATCCACCTCATCCTTCACACTATTACCTGTACTGAGCACTAGGTTCAACTACTCTTAGAAACAAAGACAGTATAGCACTAACGTAGGATGTGTTTATAGCACTGTGGGGAACCCATTACTACACATCAGGCAACTGCTGTCTCAACATTCTGCTTTTTGCCCAGTACGGTATACTTGATACAGTTTGAAGACAGCAGAATGAATAAGGCACTGTATAAGCAAAGACCCAGTGACAAAGTAAAATTCCAAGGCCAAAATCTTCCCCTTTTCCCTCAGGAATTTAAGTTTACATCTGACCTTACCCCAACAACAAGACTGTGAAGAAAATAAAACACCACAGATATTCCTTAGCCAGGGCTTATTAATGGAAGAGGGAATTCTTATGAGCTTTAAGAGTGGCCATAGAATAAATAAGAATATGACACATCCTTCCAAGAACATCACAAACTTTTGAGTCAACAGTGTGTTTTGGAGAACTGATATGATTCAGATTTGGCAAATAGTTTTGGCTAGAGATGACTGGCAAATATTTTAAGGAAGAGTCAAAACATTTCATTTAGTGTGTTTTAAAAAGTGGTGATTTTGTTTGAGAACAATTCTCTCTCTATAGATGTATTAGGAATTGCCAGAATTTAATTAAAATCTCCCAGTGGCAAAATTTTGCATTTTGCTTTCCATTTGTTTAATATATTCAGCTTGGCCAGCATATGAAGGAGGAAAAATAAAGAAGAGATCCTAATGACTATCACTTAATCTTTCAAGACCACAAGTTTCTCTATTGACATAGAGCATCTCTTCAGTTCATTACAGCAAGAAACTCCACAGCAATCAACCTACTTGATAAAAAAGTCTCCGTGTCCTCCATGGGGCTTCCTGGAATACCAAATAGAGTCATGCAATGCCTCACTTCTCCACACATAGCAGTGCACAAAGGACTAACAAATAGTGCAGATAGAGGACCACCACCTGCAACAGGATTTCTTACTTTGCTGACTAAGCAAGCTGAGAGCATCTGAGACCTCTGCTAACAGTAATCACAAATGTCTTGACATTTTTCCTAGTAACTAGACTTATTCTTTCCTCCAGAAAGATAATGACATGTTCCATGATCTAGTCAGTGCTTAAAACAATCATTTCACAAAATGAAGTGCTCTGCTTGCAATCCTACTTCTAAAATAGACTCAAAGGCTTCTTATGTACTGAAGCTAGAGGTTCAAAACACCTTTATTCCTTCTGTCTTAAAGCATTTAATTATAGTGGCCAAGGGTCATACTCTGTCTTTTCCACTTTCATAGGAAGCCAAAAAAGGATGCTAGAGTAATGTATGTGCTGGTTTTCAATGGTACACACAGGTCATGACCTCCAAGTGACACTCAAGCAATGAATATTAAAGAAAAATTCTGAAAAAGACAGAGCTAAAAAATGCAAGAGGAAAAACTTCCATCTCTATAGTACTATTTTGTATCAGGGAAGTTGGCTTAAAGCACTAAAGTTGGCTTAAAGTGCTAGAGTTTTACACATTTCTTCTGTGGCCATACAGACCCCCTAGCTTTATGCTTTTCCTCATAGATAGCTGGTGTGTCCTCTTCGTGCAGGGACTCTCATTATCCTTTTCTCAGAACACATGAAATAAGCAAAACCCGATTTTCACATTATCCCAGGGTCCACCATAGAATCCCATATAGAGGTTCTCACACCACAACTGCTTGCCCAAAACTTCTCCCTCCTGGGACTGACATAAAAGCCAGACTGCTTCTTGTAACAGTAGGAAACAACCTCATTGGAGGTATTCTACCTGCCTAAGCCACTTGCAGGCTGTGATTATCTTTTGATCAGCCTCTGCTGGGAGACCACAAGCTGATTTGCTACATAGATCATGGTCAACGTTTCTTGGTGGTACAACTGAAACTACTACTTTGTCACGGAGGAAAATAAACTCACTACAAACCCTTATGTTTTGTAAGACCAACCTTCTTCGTTCTCTTCTTCCCCAGAGTGCTGCCCTCTGTGCAGATGCAGCCTCCTAGGATGCTCTGTTCCATCACACCAATAAAATACAGGAGTGAGATTCACGTTCCTGGAACTCTTAGAAACTATACGCATGACTATAAGCTTTTGCATCCTCGGCCCAAAATGCCACCCCTACTTCAATGCAGGCTGCTTGCTGTAGTATCAGAAACATGAAACAGGGGCCTTTACCACTGCTGTGGAGATGAGAATGCTATTGTGCTTGATTTCCTGTCAGGGCCACTTGGATGATCCATTCAGTGGTGTGATGGAGAAATCAAATCAATGACACCATTATCTACTGATCAGTGAATCAAGAGAGATCCCAGTCAGTGCCCTGCAGGGCCACCCTTTGCCATCAGCCATTGGCCTTCAGCCATTTAGCTGGCAAATTATATAAATTATATAAAGAACTGAAAGAACAGAGGAGGACCATTAAAATAATCACATTTTGGCTACCTCTCTGAGGCTGGAAGTGACAGGGAAAAGCCTCAGAGCTAGTGCATCTATAGTGACCTGAATCTTATTTCCCACTCATTCATTTCAGAGAGGATGACAAGTAATGACAGTGGAGTCAATGGAATAACAGCGGCTGAAGAAGAGACTCACCCTCTCATATAAACAGACCCTACATCATTGATCCCTGGCTCCCTGCTGACCGGGGCTCTCCTCCTCTGCTGGACATCTCAGGGGCTCATTTTGCTCAGCATAAAGAGTAAGCAAAAATACCAGTAGATCAAAATGACAATTTTGTATGTTATCAGCTGCAAACACAGTGGAAGTTCAGGACAACCATATCTGTAATAAAAGAGAGACAGCAGTGATATGAATATCTTTGCTTTTAATTTGATAGCATGAATGTGCTATGCAATAAGCCGAAAATATTATGAGAGCCCCCAATTTGAATCACTGCCAAGCAGACTATTTTATAGTGGAATGTGTTTATCATGCTTGTTAAAGATTTAAATCTAAGCACTAATTACAGTTACTCTTCTCTCTGATTTAAGTAAGCAACATTTATTAATGTACAGAGATTAAGTGAACTATTCCAAACTAAGCCACAAATATTTAAAGCAATGAGGAAACAGGATGATATCCTGGCTGAAGAAAGTCAACTCTCTGATCTAAGTAAGACCTGATCCACGATAAATAGATTATTGAGGCAAGTAAAAGAGAACTGGAAGTTATGAAAGGGAATTTGATTTATCCCTCTGAAGGCAAAGTGATAACTGACTAGTCAGAGCAAACTCTGTCATAGATTTTACAGACCTCGTTATTTTATGCAGTTCTCCAAACAGCTGTTGCCTTAGAGTAAGTCCCCATGAGAGCTGGTTTCAGATTGGCAAAGAGATTCATCCATGATCAAACCCCTGATTCATGTTGTTATTCCGTGTTCACACTTACATCTTAGTTCACACAAATCAGAGTTCAGTATCCTGCATATTCACTCTTTGAAATGTCCTAGCTGAATTGCAATGTTATGCCCTGTCTGTTTTGCAAGTGTACAAGTTTGTACAAGGTCTTTAGCGGCAGATAAAACAGGATATAATTACTCTGCCTACTGGGGGTGAGGGAAGTTGCTTTTGATTATGATATTCTGAACACTTGAAATAACCTGTGATTTTTGCTCAATTCTTTTATACTGGAGAAAATAAGTCTACAAATAGATCCACCTGCTTCAGCTATTTGTGCAAAACACCTCATTAAACAGAAGTTCTTTTTTCCTAAAGAAGCCTAGTACACATCCAATGAATAAAAGGATAAATGGCTATAATCTTTGAATACACAAGACTATAGAGAATGGGTATTTCTTAGCTGTGCAAAGCTCATAATTGAACTTCTGCCCTAGAGGTAAGTTTTCCTGCAGTGTAAGTGCTTCCAGATGCCATACAGGGGTCATGTTCCTTGTGAGGAAAGCAGAGCTTTCCATCCAGTTAATTGTTTTCCCCAGCTGCCTTTTTTTTTTTCCCCATTGAGACTAGTTCTCCAACAATCATTCAAGTAAATATGCTCATTTCCCAGTTCCCCCGCAATTCCCCACCACAGTGTAACAAAGTGCAGATTTTGTATGGCTACATTCCAAGCTCCATGGTGTTAAAATCAGCAGCAATGGAAAAGCATGTAGCTTCAATAATCATAATGTAGAATTTGAACTAGAGGTGGCTCAGTGGTATAGTGAAACAAATGCCATATGAAAATGGAATGGTTTCTATGTACAGAGCATTAATGTGTGGTTAACCCATAGAGTTAGTACTCACACATGAAGCTTTTTGTGGCTTGCTAGGCAGCAAAAATTACTCAGTCTGAATTTAACTGATGACCTCAATTCAGTTCACTGTGTCTGAGTATCCATCTCGGAACACAGTGACCATGAGCAGCAAGCCCCTCCTCCCATAATTCCTTTGGGCTTCATCTTTGGTGTCAAACACATGAAAATAAAGGCAAAGACCATGTCCATCCAATATTCAGATCTCTTAAGCTCAGTAGCATAATACTTGCTGATTTAGGACAGCTCAACAGTGGCTGAGAGAGGACGGTTCAGAACACAGCCTGCTGCAGAACAAACTAAAAAACTGCAAGGAAGACAGTGAATATAATAAAGGGCAACCCAACCCCTTTATCTTCCTCAAAGTATTAAGGAGAAACTCTTGTGTATGCATTGGCAATGCCAGTTCCTTGTTACCAAGCACTAGCTACCACTTGCTTGGGTCACTAGACCTGTGTGAAGACCAGCTGGGGGAGTTCACGGTTCAGGCCACCAAGCAACTGACCACTAAATACTCAAGACCCAAGTCTAGGGAAGGATTTTACACCAACTTGCACAACTTTACTATTAGCTCTGGAAGAGGCAGCTTCAAGCCAATGCAGTAGTGCTTTCCACATTGTTCTTCAATACAGATAGAGTTCTACCTAAACAGCCCTTAATGCTCCTTCTTCCCTCAGGAAACAATCTAGCTTTTTTATCCAACAAAAGATCGCTTAATTTTTTTGTAAGAAGAGGTTTAACATTTACAGCAACCCACTCCTAATCTATTTAGTGTCTATTCTCTGGATTCCCCACACTACTCTGTGGGCTTCCTGTTGAAAGTTGTCACTGGCTGATAACAAAAAGCAACTGCATGCCATAATCTTAAACGTCTGGAGCTAAATATTTAGAGCTCTGTCAGCACCTGGGCCTCATAAGGTTATATTATTCCCAACAAAGTTCAATAAATTTGTGGAAGATCTGAAAACCACATTTTTTTAACCATTAGTTCATAAACAAAAAAAATGGAAGGCACATCCATCATCATCATCAAAGTGTTCCTCATCTGAACATATCTCTCCTAAGCTTCTGTTAGACCAGAAAGCAAACAAGTTGTGGCAAACATTCTTCTCTTTGGGGGCTTGTACCAAGGCTAGGATTTGGATCTTCTGATTTGTTAGCACAGATAATTCCCACTTGCATTTCCCCTTGCAAAAGAAGGGCTAGGAAAGCCACTTGCTGCACTGTGAACTTTCAGGAAACACTGCCAAACAGTATATATTTGTGCCCTTCCCTGTGCTGAAACTTCACCAGTTCAGACAATTTCTTATTCCTGCTGTTGCAATTAACCTTCAGAGAAAATTATTAACTACAGTCCTGAAGGGACTGATCCAGATTATTAGCCTGGAAACTATGTCCTTACTGAAATTCTACAATTGTTTCTCCTCCCTGGATGAAATCCTGACCCCTTTCCTACAGCCTGGCAATACTTGCTCACTCAAAATTAAAGGCCAATTAGCTGTAACAAAAAGAGAGATGATCACATCTCCTTCCTTAATTGGGACATGGGAAATTACAAAGTCCTCCTATGACCCAGTGCTGTTCCTGAAAGATCCTGCAGAAAGTCAGGCACAGTTTTGCCTGTAATCTGACCCAATATGATCAACATTTCAAATGAAAAAGCCAGGATCAGCATCATCTCTGACATTCAGAACATGACATGCTTGGACAAGGAGTTTGCAGGAGTGGGGATCAGCCTCCCCAGGGATCTGTGCTTGGCTCATCTTCACACGATGATTGCCTCCAAGCACGAACTCCCACCTGGCCTGACTTCCACCCACCCCCTCCCAAATCCTCCCAAAGAAAAGAGTCAGTACTGTTTCACACTCACCATGTCATAAACATTCAGAATCACTGGTTCATTTGCCATTGTTGATTGCAGTAGAGGCTGGATTAAAACCTTTCAGTCCCTGACAGACGTGTGTTGCTGCCACCAGCTTATGTTTTTACCCTGAGACTGATAGAAGAAAATGTCTCATCCTACAGTTTCCAAAGGAAGGAGCACGGAAGGAGGAGGAAAGGAGGAAATAGTTGCAAGACTGGGAGGGCTGGGGGTAAAGTTGGTTGCAGGGAGGCAGGAAGGTTTGGGCTGGTTTTGATGGTTGTATAGGATTTATTTTACCCCTCCACAGTGCGACAGATTCGATATTTCTTTCTAACTCTGTAGCGCACCTCGGGGTCTGTAGACTTATACAACACTGCAACCATGCACCATCCAGGCTTGTAAATCCTGATCCACCGAAGCCAAACAGACTCTGAGCCCAGAGATAAGCCCCCTTCTGGCTCGTGAGAGAGGAGGGTGGTAGCGTGCCTGCATGTATCTCTCGGCGTCCTTCTCGGCAGAGCAGCGTGCCGCTACAGCACAGGGCTGCCAGCAATACACAATAAACCGGGGCACCAAGGCACGAAGCGGGTCCGGAGCGGAGCTCTGATGTCCCTTCCGCGGGCCCGACGGCACCCCGCGCTCTAGCCCTGGCACTCCAGCAGCCGGGAGCTGTCCGCGGTGCTGGGGTTCGGGCCGCCGGGGAGCTGTCCGCGGTGCTGGATCTCGGGCCGCCGGGGAGCTGTCCGCGGTGCTGGAGCTCACCCAGCGCTCAGGCGCTCCGGGAAGGGCTCTCCGCCTCTGGCAGGACATCGCGTAGAGGCTGTGCCAAAGAGGCTCCAGCGAGGGGCTCGGCCGTGGGAGAAGGAAGAGGAATGAGCTGGCTGCCCCCGGAGCAGAGGAGAGATGCTGCAACCCCCATCCTGCCCACAGCCGTGCAAGCAGACCTGGAGGCGGCGCCGAAGTTAGAGGGCAGTTCTCCGCGGGAGATAGCGTGGGATTACCCGCTGCCGGGGATGGAGGAAGGAAGATGCCGAGCCGGGATGATGTTTCCAGGAATGGTGCAGGATCGGGTCTGGGCACCCCCAGCTATGTGTTCTCTGCTGTCCGCCAGGGTCAGTCCTTATTTCGGGATCAGTTCTTCCCGAGCAGGGCAGATCCTATTGACTGACAGCCTGGGGTACCTACTCCGTCCTCTACTGGTTGGATGCAGTTTTGCATGGCACAAGCCAGGAGGGCGGGGAAGGGACGGAGCGACTGGGCAGGGTGAGTAATGCGAGTAGTTTTTCTCTGGCAGCGGCAGGGTCTCGAGTTTCTTTCGTCCTGGAACTACTTCGCCCTCCTGTTAGGCCCAGAAGCTCTGCACTGTCTTGCCAACAAACACTCGTCTTTGAACTGGATGCGAGAGTTCATTATAAAATCCACTGCGGTAAATTCATCTTCATTTTGCTCCTCCTCTTTCTTTAAAGGGAGCGCAGGGTCTGTGATGGTGCTGAGAAAGGGTGCAGCCGTGGCGGGGGGAGAGAGGGAGAGAGAGATGGAGGAACGGGCTTTCCTGCACCAGGAGGTTTGCTGTGGCGTGGGAATCATCAGTCTGACCTTAAATGTTCAGGTTCAGACAGCACAGACTTTCTGAAGCCGGGAAAAAAAAAAAAAAAAAAAGAAAAAGAAAAAAAAAAAAGAAGCCGGGATGACCTCATCTGAGTTGGAGGCATAGCTGAAGCTCTCTGCCAGCTCACAGCCAATCAGATCTAAATGAAAATTGCAGGGAGCCCATTACATCAGCAAAGCCCAGCATGCCCCAGTCATTTGTAGTACTGTCTTCAGCTGCATGGAACCATCCCGTCTGGGAGAAGTCTCACCTCCCTTTGTCAAGAGAAGACCAAGACCATAGAGGTGTAGTCTTATAAATGAATTATTATGGAGCATGCAAGAGGGTTTGTGGTGGAGGTAGGCAGCATGAAAGGAAAGCGAGTCCATGTTTTGCATAGGTAAGTGCTAGCATGACAGACTCAGACATAAAACTTCTCTACCACACAGTGCCAAAGGAGACCCAGAACTACTTTGCCCCAACGGTGTGCACTTCCATTTTGAAAAGGCAAAGGAATAGCTTGGGCCTTGGCATGCAGTATGGCAGGGACCCAAGCACATCTGGGCTAGTCATTCCATGGGTGAGCTAGGAAATTCCACACTCATGTCATAGTAGCTGAGCCAGTACCCAGCCCACCAACTCCACCTTCCCTATTACATGCTTTTAACACACTGATTCAGCAGCCTGGGCCTGCAAGAGCAGTTTGTTCAGGTGAAAAAAGATGCCTGCTCCTTCACCCTAGGATCTCAGAGTCCAGATACTGCTAAAAGGACAGACTGATTCCCTATCATCATCTTAAAGACTGTGAAGCAATGAAAAGCTCCATCTGTAAGTGACTAAGCACCATCATTCATGCCCTAATTTATAAAACAACCCCCCTACTGAATCCTACAGGGCTACTGCTGATCTGTAGAAGATACCCTGAGATTGCGGCTTTTGGGTGTCTCCTGCTCTGGTGGTGGCGATTGCTGATTTCTCTCCTCCTTGGAAGGAGAGGGAATAGCTTCTATTAGACCAACTGATGTAATTGGAAAAGAAAAGCAGTACACAAGCTCTTCCCACACTTGTCCACACGCTCACTTGCTAAATTAACTCTAATGTCTGCTGTGCCCAGAGTTCACTAAAATAAATTAAGAGGCTTAAAACAGATCTACATTGCAGGGACAAACATCTCTAAGTACTTAGGATTTGGGAAAGTGACAGGCAGTCACAAGATTAAATGTTTTGTCTTATGAATATTTCTAAAGTAATTACTGAAGGGCGGGGAACATGGGACACTCAACCTATTAATTGAGACCAGAATTCCACTCGTAAATTTTAGAGACAGAAGAAGAAATTAAATTTAAAGTTAAAAGCTTCTCTTTAAACACATCTTCTTGCTTTAAGGGATCAAAGGCAGTCTAAAGGTGCATTTGTTATTTAAAGGACTTTTGCTGTAGGGCAAACAGTAAGTGTCACTTGCTCATTAAGACCTGGTTTCACTGCCCCTAACTTGAAATTCACCCCCTACTAACTGTGAAAGCTACATTACAAGCGTTGCTCCAGACTCCCTGAATGTTCATAGAAAGGAGTTATCATGGCAACTTAGCCTCATGAGTGTTCCAGTGATCCCTTTCATTTCCTTTTTCTGCCCCATCCTCTAGGAGAGTTACTGTAACTCCAGACAGAGAAGGGATCAGTCCGACTACAAGTGTCCTAACATTAATGTGTGCTGATCCAAGAAGCTAGATGCTGCTTAACCCTGAGTGTGTTTAAGCTGCCTCACTCTTGGACCAAGACAATCTTTGTCCCTCTGCAGAGAATGCCCAAAACTACTCCAATCAAGCCACTGTGGTTTTTCACTCCTGTTGCAGTCTGAGAGAGACCCAGAAAATCAGCATGATGGCATATAATACCTTCAGTTAACTTGGTCTGCCTGATGTGCTCTGATCCCTCCTACCATGTGTTGGCAGCTGAACAAAGAATCCAGAGATAAAGGCCAAGCTACTTCAAAAACCACACTGCTCGGGCCACTGAGAGGTTGTTGCCCAGAAAGGTCATGCTGCAGTCTTGCTGGTAGGGAGAACAGGGGCCAAATGGTACCTTGGACTCACCTCAGAACCCTAAGCACCCGCAAACTCAGTGCCATTAGCAGTGCACCCACCATCCTGGGAGAAAGGAGGACTCAAACCCAAGTGATGTCCTTGCATTTCTCTCTCTCTCTCTCTCTCCCTTTCCTCCCTTTTCTCTCCCTTTCTTTTCCCTTAACACAGATTTTGCATGCCAATGGCAATCTTATTCCGAAGAATGTCTGTACAAATAAATTCCTTTTAGATCAACCATTTGGCATCATTTTGCCTTCATTTAGCCTAATGGGTACTGAACCCATAAATTTTACCGGAGTCTTACCCCAGTGACTGCCCAGGCTGGGTTGTGACAAATCTGAATATCAGAAAAACATGATCACTGTAATCCAACAGATCAAAGAGTAAAGGAATGTCTGTTAATAAAGAGGAAAATCTAGCAGAATTTGGAGATGGAATTCAATAGATTATTTTTTCCCCTCACTCCTACCACCCCCAAATTTGCCTAAACCTGCTGTGGTACAAATAACACAATTGGGCTACCAATGTTTTTGAATACCGCTGTTTTTGAATACTTATGTCTTTAACATAAGCTGAAATCCATATCAAACAAAACCAGCAATGGCTTCCCATCACACCCATATTCCTTTAGCTTAGTTTGAGGTCAGGCTTGGCAATGACAAACTAATTGAAAGAGCACTGCACAAAGGCAACTCACGGCAGCCCACATTTTCTGCCTATTTTTGTTCACTTCAAGAGAGTGGTTCCAGGTTTAGTCACCATTTGTAGTCTTTCACAAAATACCTATATGCTAAGCTCTTTCAAATCTAAATGCAGGGAGATTCTAGCTAATGGTGCCAAAACAAAAAGCTGCTTGTTTGTACAGAACTACAGAAAACCAAAGCTTCAGATTAAATGCATTTGTTACTTAGGAAGGTAGAAGCTATGTCTTGGAAACATATTAGTCAGAAGTGGATTGTTTAAATTTGTTTTTCCCATCACTTATTAGCAATCCTGTAACAGAGAAGTCAGATCAACATCTGAACAGCAAACAAAACATGTGAACCTATCCAGCCAAAAGGGCAAGGAAAAAACACTTCTGCTTGCAACAGTGATAGAGAAAGTTCTGCTGACAGGTAGGGTACAAAGACTGGGAGAGGCACACAGGCTTCTTGCAGAGTTGATAGAGTTCATGGATACAAGGACATATTTCCTACCCTTCACTAGCCTTCTGCATCCAACCTGATTTGGGGATTCTGTTCCCACCCTGCATCCTTGCTAATAGCTCAATCTTTTCCTCCAGTTCTGGGAGCATGGCTCCCCGTGAAACACAGCCAAACATCTATCTTGCCATAGCCACTCTCCAAATTGAAGCACATCAACTTCCTCTCACCCAATGATGAATCAAGGAAGAAGGAGGAATGGGACAGCAGCAGCCGTAGCTCCCCAAGGCATGTCTGGGAAGGGTAGGCAACAGAGTTTTGCTTCCCCTTTTCCAGGGCTGTTTTTCCCCTCAGCAGTGTGCCCTGGGACCCACACACAGATAGGAGCTAATTCTATATGACTTCTTGAGGTAGTAGAGATGCTAATATCAGTGTCCCAGTAGAACTCCATTTGCTGCCTTCATTTCCCCACATACTTTTAACTCATGAATGCTGTGAAAAGCTAAAAAGCATCAGTTGTATGTCACTAACCACACCAACTTCACCACAGAGATGGTAACTCCTGATAGAATTACTATCAATAGTCTCTGAATCACTTTGAGATGAATCAGACTGTTAAAATATTTAGCAGTCATGCACCAGCTTGGCTGCTTCCTTACCAAGCTTAGACCTTACAAATTATGAGTAAGACTTGCATTGAACATTTTGAAGAAAAATCATCTATTTCTCCTGTTTCCTCTCCCCCCCACACATTGGTTAATATCAGGGCAATGATTTTCAGACTGGTGATGAAAATCTTCTGATGAGATTGAATTAATTACCCCTCTGTGTAAAGATAAAAGATCATTACATTAATGTTTTCTGACTAGTTTTTATCTTTCTAAATATTCATGCCATACTGCCCACTCTCCAAAGGATGAGGAGGCTAGGTGGCACTGCAGGCTAATGGATTAACTTATTATAAGAGTTAATTAAGACAACGTGGCAATCTTATCAACAAGCTTCACGGCTAACACAGGTTTCTTTAACCCTCAGTCACTGAAAAATTGAAGACCACAGGCCTAAGTATATAATTTTGTATGTTTAGTCTTGGAATGAACAGCTAATAGAAGCCCACTTCTCCTGAGGTACTGATTGTCCTCGTAACTTTGCTTGAAGTAATGAAGTAAGTATATAAAAATGTCAATATTCCTTCAGACATATACCAGAGTTTTCCCGTTCTGCCACTGTAAGTGTCATGAACAGTAAAGACCGAACATTCCCATTAACAGCCATAACCTAGCCTAACAGAGACAGTGATATCTACTTCTTTCTGGATAAAGCCCTGAAATGAAGTTAAAAACAAAATAATAAAATAGAATAAAATAGTATCATCCTTCCTGTGTTGCCTACTGTACCTAAGCAGTATGCCAGTGCCAGAGGCCTATGTTCATATTAGGAAAAAAATATGATAACGGTAAGGGTGTTATGCAGGTACAGTCCTGCTGGCTCACAAAAAATATACACAAGCTCCTATTTCTGCCAAGACAGCAAAAAGCCATAGCGGGCTTGCTCCTCCCAATGAACTCTGTACTTTGCTCTGTATATGTCATTCCCGACACCTTCTCTTTCACTCTCTTCCCCCACCACACACACACACGTGTGCATCTTTGGTTCCCTGCATTTTCAGATGCTCCCAGATCACATCCTTTAGCTTTGCTCAGGCCCTATCTTACAGTGTACTGCCTGTCACCAATTATTTTATTCCATGAAGAGATTTCCTTTATCTTTCTGTGGGCCTTGAAAATATACATAGTCTCTACCTTGCCCTTGCTTGCACCTTTGCACAGCAGTATTCACAGTCACCATCTATAACAACTATAACTGTCATGTATAAAATAACTGCAAGGAAGGATCTCCAGCTCTGAAACAGAGTGCATATGTTAGTCTGTCAGATAGGCATTTCTAGAATAAAAGCTCCTGCATGATTATTACTTAGAAAATGATGCCTTATTGATAAGCAAAATACACCCTTAGGAAGATTCTAACAGAGGCAGGGTAAGTACAAGACGCAGCACTTCAGGGGACAGCAATAGACTGAGATAGCAAAATCTTCCAGCTACTCTAATCCAACACTCCTACCCATATAGTGTATTTTTTCTTCCACGCTTTATGACTTACAATTTGATTGTCATGTATTGAATCTAAGATTATGACATGCTTTACAACGATGTAAGGATTGTATCTTCCAGTATCCAATAGATCTTGTCCAAAGAACTTGGGGACTTAAATTATGCCATCTGCTCTTTCAACTGCTCCGATAAGATAACCCTGTCACACCTGCTACCTTGATTTCACATGCACTTAGCATCATTTCATGTTATTCAAGAGGCTAAATGGTTGTCCTAACATTAAGGCTCCAAAGATACCAGTCACGCCATATGAAGTTCATGAGTGCAGTCTGAGTATATGGCTTAACTTCATTCAGCTCTCTCCCTGTCTCCTGCCAGAAGACTGTGAATTCCTAGACTAACACCTCACTTATATTCTGACTCCTCATCTCACCCGCTAGATGAGGGGAATAGCAGAAAAAAGTGACAGTGCTGCGAGACGAGAAGAAGAACAAGTCCCCTTCTTGGGCAGAACTTGCTGAGCGGGAGACAGGCTGATGTGGCTCCCACAGAATCTGTAATGGAGTACTGGGGTAAGAACTGTGCAGGAAGACACAGACCCTACACATCACCCCCAGCCCCAACCCAGCATCACTGTCCTTTCTCATCAACTGGACAAGACAATATCCTTCAGCTCTTCTGTTTTCTAGTCTTATCCATTTTCCTCCTCCCAAGTTTCTCTTGCCCTAGAATTCGTCTTTGAGTCCAAGAGGAAATCCTAGCCAGGAAGCTCATGTTGACATGGGACAGATCTCAACAGCTCCTCAGCAACGACAGAGGGCAGCTCCTGCTTCTGTAATACTGGAACAGCCAGAAGAGGGAGATTACAGAGAAGCTGATAGGAAAAGGGGAAGAGGAGGGAAAAAGGAGGAGGCAGCAGCTGAAAACTGAACCCATCCCATCAGAGTCTTGGCACATTTCTATCTCATATTTTCAGAAGTGAGGATACATCAGGCTTAACTTCTGGTCTGTTCCAAACATCTCTCTTATTTCCACTAAGAACTCCAGCTAGTTCTGGTTATCTATTATTTGACAAAAGGCAGGGAAGGGATCTGGCTGCTGGCAGGATGTCTTTTTATTTTCAGATGTGATAAAAGAAAAGAAAAAAGTGGGAAAACAAATCATTTGGGTTGCAAATCAATTGAGTTGAATGGTCAGTCCTTGCTGATCTAGACACCAAAATATGTCAAAGTAGCTGTGTAAATAGCAACTACTTTTGGTTTTCCTCTTCAACAGCTAAAAACCTCAGTTACAGTCCAGCAGCAACACTACCTGTATTCTTTGTGACAATAAAGACTTATGGGATATATAGACCCAAATGGTGTGTCCTATATAATTGCCT